>NC_059429.1:16451617-16751617 GCF_021028975.2 Sphaerodactylus townsendi
CCAATGGGAGCTAATAGGAGATGGGGGCTACAGTTTTGAGGGTCCATAACTTTGGCCCCCCTGAACCAAACTGCACCAAACCTGGGGGGGGGGTATCATCAGGGAGGTCTCCTGATGAGACCATGAAAGTTTTGAGACTGTGCCTTCAGAAATGTGCTCCCCCCAGCCTGCAACCCCCATTGACAGCAATGCAGAAAACTCAATGCAAAACAAAGATTCTTGGGCAAATTTCTGGGATGTTCCTGCAGGGGGTGCATTTTTGGACGTATCAGCACCAAAATTTCAGGGTATCATCTGGAGACTGTCATGATGGCACCGCCCAAGTTGCTGTCAATGGGGGGGGGGGGGCATCCAACTCAAGTTTTGCCCAGGGCTACAGTTTGCCTCGTTACGCCCCTGCTAGTCACAGTTCTTCTGAGCTCTCTCAGCCCCACCTACCTCACAGGGTGTTTGTTGCAAAGGGTGAAGGGAAAGGAGTTTGTACGCTCCTTTGAGTCTCCATACAGAAGAGAAAGGGGGGCGGGAATATAAATCCAACTCTTCTTCTATCTCTTCTTTTTCTCTACAGCCCAAGCTAACAGCTTTGGGTGAGAAGGAGGAAGAGGAAAAGAAGGTTTGGATTTATACCCTGCCTTTCTCTAAGGAGTCTCAAGGCGACTTACAAACTTCTTTCCCTTCCTCTCCCCACAACAGTTACCTTGTGAGGAAAGTGCAGCCAAGAGAGTTCTGAGAGAGAACTGTAACTAACCCAGGGTCACCCAGAAGGCTTCATGTGTAGGAGCAGGGAAACAAATCTAGTTCCCCAGATAAGAGTCCACTGCTCGTGTGGAGGAGTGGGGAATCAAACCTGGTTCTCCAGATTACAGTCCACCTGCTTCTAACCACTACACCACACTGGTTCACAAAACAGGGATCAGCTAGGGTTCTGATCACCGCCATCATATTTGCAGCATCTGAGGAAGTTTTGGATGCAGTATGGCTTGGAAATCAGATGAAACACAACTTCTAGCCAGTGCCTGCGACCTGCTGGAAGTCAATCCCTAATTTCCCCATCACCACCACAAAAAAAGCTTTGATCACTGTAGAGCAGGGATCTGCAACCTGCGGCTCTCCAGATGTTCATGGACTACAATTCCCATCAGCCCCTGCCAGCATGGCCAATTGGCCATGCTGGCGGGGCTGATGGGATTTGTAGTTCATGAACTTCTGGAGAGCCGCAGGTTGCAGATCCCTGCTGTAGAGTAATATTTACCCAGCGTGAGATCAGAAACCGACTCTCAGCTGATCCATCATCACCTGGGAGCTGGCTCTGCCATCTGCAAGGAGCTTGCTCCTGCAAGCAGACCCAAAGCAGCTGCTTGTCCATTTTTCAGCAGCCTGGCTTTCACTGCCAAACAGGGCGTGAGCCAGTTGGCAGGTGTTCGAGTGTGCCTGTTCAGAACTTCCACGCGGGACCGTGTTGCCCGGGGCAAGGGACCATTAGAAAGGAGGTTTTGGCATGTCACCCGCCAAGCTTTCCATATTGACAAGGGCGAGATTGAGAGGCGGGGACAACTTGCCTCATTAGAGTTGGCCTTCTCTGGCATCTGTTGCTTGGTTATGTGCTATTTTCTCTCGAGCGGTCTTGGTTTCAGAGAACAGAGAGCGAGGAGGGTGCGCCACTCCCAGCCCCAACACAGCAGGCCTCGGCGCTTTGCTGAATATTTCATGTGGACACATGCAGACAGAAACGCCAGCCTGTTTTCAATTCAGACCTTTCCCCCATGCTTGTCTGACTTGCTCTATGAATGATGCATCATGTTTAAGCTTCACAGTTTGGGAAGATGTTGCGACACTCTTTAAGTTAGCCAGACCGCCACTAGGCAAGTAGATGCTTTTGGGGCCGAGAGAAGATCTGTGTATACGAGTGGCATTTGAAGCTGCCTTCAATTAAGACTGTGGGTCCCTCAGTGTTGTCTATTCGGAATGTCAGTGGTTTCCCAGGATTTCAGACAGGGGTTGGTCTTTCCCAGCAATTCACCAACAAAGCCAGGAATGATAGAATCAGATTCCTAAAAGTGGAAACATCCTCAGAGGCCATCTAGTCTAACCTCTGCTAAATGTATTTCAGTCCGACATCTGAGTGGAGATCTTCAGCTAAGGGAAAGTCCATCCCCAGACAATGAGTCTCGTTATTGGCCGATTACACACAAGGTGTTTGCTGCATGGTGGAGGCGAATGTCTGCTGCAGCAAGGTTTTTTGCACAGGCGTATTTCCTCTAGCCCCATTTTCACTTTCCACTCTCTCTGCGGCAAGCAAATCCACTTATAGCACGATTTTAATTATGCTTCGCTGCCAGAACGGGACAGATTTACCAGTGGGCACAGCTTTGCCCCAGACTTCTTCCCTCCTCCCGCAACCAGCCTGCCTTGTCTTACCTCCCCCCACTTCCTTGCTCTGCTTTGCATACTTCTCCCTTGTCCTCATGGTCCTTTTGCAGTTTTTGCAGTTTGCACGCTGCCATTACTGCCCCTCACTTCTCACCATAAAAGACAGTCAGTGTTTGGGCAAAGTATACAGATGCCACATTCAAGACTTTTTAAAAAGTTTGCCTTTTTATGTCGATATATTGATCTCTCAATAGACTGATATATCGATCTGTGGATAAGATTAAAGATAAAAATTAAAGATTATATTAAAAATTAAAGACTCCATTAAAAATTAAAGCATGCGTGTTAGAGAACCCACCAAACATCGCTCCCCCTGGACACAAGTAAAAAGCCAGCTGATGAAGCCCCGCTGCAAGCAGGGTGGTGTGTAATAATTCTGAACATGCCCCAAAACAAAGAGTCCCCATCTTCTGTTCCCCAAGTGATCTAATATTAGGTGCCTTGCACTCGGCCAGAACAGAATGTCAGACCTGTAGACAAACGAGTAATAGTTCAAAAACTGGTTTAATAGTACTGAAAGTTTAGGACTCTGACTTCTCCCATGAAGTCTAACTAATAAAGAATACTTGCGATGCTAAAAACAATTGGAGATCATTTGAAGAGCTTGCAGGCACCAATTCTTCCTTAACTGCTTCTGAGAAAGTCTGATCCACAGGCACTTCCTCTGAGTTCTCCTGGTGTTCTTTATCTGGACTCTGTTTTTCCTGCAATTCTGTTGGAACTTAATTACCTGAAATGCTATAGCCTATGGGTCTCTAACATCTTATACATAACATCTTAGACGTCTGGGATATTGCTGTCTCCAGCCTTCCACAGACACCTGAAACAAAAACCAAACTGAAAAAAGGGACTGCTAACTAATAATACTATCGTGCTCTTGCCTATAGAGGGCTTCTTGGAGGGACAGGGTCTAACTAAGGTTCCCTCCCACAGAGTACTGTACAAAAACAATTAAGCCCATTTTATCTAAGGGTATTACTGAGGCTGAAATAAAGAAAATGGCAAGGGTGTCTCTAGGGGCATGATACCCCGGCCAATTCTTCATTCCATATCCATATCTTCAAAATTTCGCTCTGTTTATCTTGCCACAGTTTATTTTTTGTTATTATATCGAAAAAGTCCAGTATGTACACCTCCCTGAGCCCTTTGGGGAAGGGTGGTATAAAAGTGTAACAAACAAACAAACAAACAAACAAACAAATCAGAGAATGAAATTCTCATCAAATTCTTGAGATCTTTAACTAGACAGAACCCAGGACTTTCTGCATTGAAAGCTTTGCCCCGAGCCATGGTCCCAGCATGTTACCATGACCCATTTTATTTTGATCTAAATATTAGCACATCCCCCCCCCCCCCATTAGCTTCAAAAGTGACAGATTCCAGAAGATACAAAATATTGTCCATGCAATCACAGCTTGCAACTTTTCAAAAAAGAAGGCATTCGCTGCCTGAATTTGGAAATGGGCTGAATTCTTTTGGCTCCTTGCCAGGGCAAACACATTTGACCTGGTGGAAAATTCACATTCTTCCGTTTATCTCCTCTGCTCTGTTCCCGGACACTGAAAAGCTGATGTGCTCCTCAGAATGCAAGATGTGGCCCATTTCTGATGGACGGATAATCCTTGAGAACACAACATTGAAGAGGAGGAGGAGGACATATATTTCACCTATCTCTCCTGTAAGGAGGCTCAAGGTGGTTGGAAGAGAAGGACTTTACGCTGTTTCCTGCCTCAACTTGCAGAGGGGATTTCACCAGATAGCCAGAGACTAGAAATTGTCACCTTTACTCTATCATGCTGGTTCCATCCCTCTGATATTAGACTGATACTCTTAGGGACTTCCTTCCTTCCAGCTTCTTCTCGAGACCTCTCCATCTTACTTTTACCATGCCTCGAGGGTGGATGGACGCTCCGTGCATCTGGCTAGAATAGGATAGATTAGTGAACCTATCTACCTACCTTTCTATCCAGAACAGAGTTCACTAATAAATACTCTTTTTATTAGAATATAAACTACAACTGACTCCGACTCTCTTTTGTGTAAGCTTCAATGCACATGGGATCCTTCACGTGCACGCACACGAGGTAAGGCTTCTGCTGTGATCTAAGCCTCCCGTGCACTCTACTAAATACGAAAGGAATAAACTCCAAATACCAGGAGTAGTTATTCCAACAACTCCTTTCCCTTCCTCTCCCCACAACAGACATCTTGTGAGGGTGAGAAAGTTCTGAGAGAATTGTGACTAGCCCGAGGTCACCCAGCAGGAATGTAGGAGCGGGGAGACAAAATCTGGTCCACTTGAGAAGAGTCTGCCACTCATGTGAAGCAGTGGGATATCAAACTCAGTTCTCCAGATTAAAATCCACCTGCTCTTGACCACAAAACCCGCTCCCCCGAAAGTGAAACATACACAAGAAAACAGGTGACAGAACAAAAAGGATACATTCCCCTTTTGGAAATGTCCCAAGTGAACCAATTGCGCTGCATGCACATGTTTGCCTCGAGGAGGCATGAAATATGCTGCTATGGAACATGCAGGAGACTTGAACATCACACAGTGCTGAAGGATTCATCTTGGAATGGCCACCACCTTTAATTTCAGTTCTCTGCTGTTGTCCCTGGATCTATTTCTCTGCATCCCTTCACTCACAGAGAGTACTTTGCTCCTTAGGGAAGATCACGGTCAGCAGAACTGGTGCCAAACTCCCTCATTAGCAGGTCTGAAAGAGAACTTTTGGGTGGTGGGCATCTTCTTAGTCTTGCTTACTAAGTTGACCCCCCTCTGTAAGGTTGCAGTTGAACCTTGAAGAGACTCCTGCTGTAGTTTCTGGCGAGGCGCCCAGAATAGCTATCAGCAGTTGCTTGCTTGTCTGTGTGAAACTGTCTGTCCGAGATTCTGTGTGAGAACCTGAATTGTTTATGGTTTATCTGCTATTGGCGGGAACTTATCTGAAGCCCGTAAAAGCGGCTGCTTGAGTGGGGGGGGGGGGGAGTTAGTTCCTGCATTGCCTGTTCCTGACTAAGAATGCCAGCTCAATAAAGAACTTAATACAGTTGCTTTTGATTGGACTTTACTCGTTCGTTACATCCTCCTTATCTATTAGTGGTCCAGATTTGCAGCAGGGGGAAATACATGGGAAGAAACAAATTAAGAAACCCATTCCATGTCTCAAAATCTCTCCTCCCCAAATATTCCCTGCCTTCCCTTCTTCCCTTTACTGCCCTCAGCTGCCCTCAACATTCCATCCCTTCCAGAGCATACTCTGAGCTGAGCAGTATTATTCTGAGAGTGTCCTTTGGTTTTCTTTTGGCTAATTCACAAAGTCACAGTTACCTTTTCTACATGGGTAAAAGGTTTGTGCCCTGGCCTGGACAGCCCAGGGTAGCTTGATCTCATCAGATCTGAGAAGCCAGTAAGGGGTGGCCCTGGCTAGGATGGGAGGCCACCAAGGAAGACCAGGGTCGCGACACAGAGGCAGATGATGGGAAACCACCTCTGTAAATCTTTTGCCCTGACCTGGATTGACCAGCCTAGGTGGAGCTCATCAGATCTTAACAGCTAAGCAGGATTGGCCCTGGTTAGTACTTCATTGGGAGACCACCAAGGAAGTCCAGGGTTGCTGTGGAGAGATGGGCAATGGCAAACCACCTTGAAACATCTCTTAAAACACATACAGGGTTCCCATCAGTCAGCTGCGACTTGACGGCAAGAAAAAAAAAGGCTTGCACTATACAGAATAGTTTACAACGTTACTTGGAGAAATGATTAAGGACCGTGCTCTGTACTACTGTGTGTATACTTACACTGACTCCCTTGAACCCATCTTGCTCTCCTGCCCTAAGTATAACAGCTTTAGGCCGGACTTCACTGCCTCAACCTTGGTTGGATTCTCTGTTGGATTCTCAGATCTTCCTATCAATGCAAAAATGATTTTCCCGCTCAACAATCCTGAGGCTGAAATAACGGAAATCGTAGCCATTTTTTTGTGGTGCGTTTTGAACTAGGTTCCCTTGGCTGCTGACCATGTTACTTTGTTCCCTACTGGATTTACTCCTTACTCTCCCTGTGTTGTATATGCCTACTAAAGGTCTCTGAATCTGAATCTGCTGTGTGTAGCTTGCTGTAAGTAGAATCCTACCATGCAATTGGTGTTTCGTTATGGGTCAGCAATACCTATGTATTGCTTCAGTTCTATTATTTAGATTCCTGCTTGGTTCCAGACTTCTACAGTCCTAATGCTATTTTACTGTTGGTTAAATCTCCCGTCCTGTTGATATGTATTGACTCACTCCGTGTAATCTACCTTGAGCCCCAGTTGGACTATAAATAGAGTAAAATAATAAACACATGATCTGCAGAGTTGGCCAAGCAGCCCGACATTCCTAAACTGCAGGTGTGTGGCCCAGTTTGCCTGCTTTTGCAATCTGTACAACCAGCCAGATATCCTAAAATGTTTAAACTGCATATGAATGATGTATCCAGTATCGATAATTTCAACATCAGGCTGCAAAAACTGGTGAAGTTGGAGGAAGCATGGCTGCCAGGCTGGGACCTTGATTTATTCCTTTATAAACTCTTAACACCTTGTTTAAGGTAACTGCAAAGTTGTTGGGAACTAGTGGGAAGGGAGTTGTTTATTTTTGCTGTATTGTAAATGTTAGAATTTATTGTTTCAGGGCTTTGTGTGTATGTAGCTGATGGTAGTTCTTTTGGGGACCTTCATCATCTTGAATCCAGTTCATCAAGCCTCTGAAGTCTTCATAAGCCAACTACCAGCAGGAAGAATTGGACTTGGCATTATCAGTGGACTGTAAATATAAGGACTTGGAATTGAAACTTGAACAGGACCTTGAAGTGTCATATTAACTGTTAATGTTTAATAAGTGTCGCATGTTAAGGAAAAGTAAACCATTTTGTTTTAAAATTTGTTGTTGCAAACTCCTTCCAAGTTCTGCCCCACAGAACCCACAGGCAGAGGTTACACCAGCCCAATTCTAATGAATCTTAAAGACCCAACATCAAAAAGGCATGGAGCTGAAACCATCGACACGAATACAACTGTATCTAAAAAGACACAAAATAGGGATTGTTGGTTCAGGTGCTCGGCCTTGCACAGAAACAATTCAGTTTTTCCAAATACAGAGCTTACTATTTGGCCCTACAGATCTCTCCAGAATCCACAACGGAAGCCTTCTGGAGTAAAACTGGTTTCTGCATGTGTGCTTGTTAAGATTTGGTCGTGAAGGATATCCAGTGGTAGGATCCAAAAATTTTAGTAACAGGTTCCCATGGTGGTGGGATTCAAAAAGTGGCGTAGCGCCAATGGGGCTGGGAGGGGCACGATGGGGGCGTGGCCGGGCATTCCGGGGGCGGGGCATTAATAATTTCTCTGTTACTGTAAAAAAAATCTTACTGTAAAAAAAAAAGTTCCTAATTTCCAGCTGGTATCTTTCTGTCCATAATTTAAACTCATTATAGCAAGTCCTATCAGCTACTGCCAACAGAAACAACCACTTCTCCTCTAATTGACTGCCTGTCAAATACTTAATACTTTCAACTACTTAATTTTGTTTCTAGAAATCAAAAGAAGGATACTTTCCTTAAGCAAGGAACTTTACCATATTTCTAAAACATGTTTTTAAAACAGCCCAACAGGGAGAATTATCCCGTTTTCTACCTTCGCTAACCAGCCACATAGGAAACAACAGGACTTCATGATTTTTGGACCTAATGGAATTTCTAATGGAAAAGCAGACCCAATTAGTAACCCCCTCTCGGCACACACAAATAATTAGTAACCTACTCTTGGGAACTGGTGAGAACCTGCTGGATCCCACCTCTGGGGATATCCCAACTCTGTCTGCCTGACTCTCTTTTCCTAAGTGCAAGCAAGCTGCTCTCGCCATCCTTTGGTTTGTATGTGCACTGAAAACTGTTTTTGACTTCAGAGTAAATACACGCCAGGCAAAATCTTTTTGCAGCGGCAACCGGCAATGTGGAAGACGGCTCACTCAGTTTTCAGATTTGTAGGCAGCTCTCACCCAGCAGTCAAATCAAAGCCTCCGAGAAGTGACCTCGGTTTTGTCCCTGTCGGGCACCCATCACCGTCAACTGCAATCAGCCTCATGGTCGAGTGCCATTGAGTAATCTGTTCCCCATGAAGCTCCAGCGAAACATTTTGTGGCTGGAAGTGGCCAGTGGGAGGTCCATCGGTCGGAATTTGTTGCCATGACAAAACTGCAGGAGGCCTTTACTTTCTTTAGGAGGATAGTCCAGCTTTCCTTCCAACCTGTACAGACTCCGTGGCGTTATTCTCCGGTTACATCAGGAGGTGTTCATGAGTCATCCACTAACTTTGTCTCCAGTGAAATTTCAGGGGGGATTCAGTAGGAGCAGCATCTGCAGAACTTGGTGGAAAGAAATGAGAATTTGAAAAAGGGCCAAAAACTGTCAGGAGAGATGATGGTGGATGTTACCGCGCTGCCTGGGTAACTTTTATTAACTCCAGACCAACCAGCTCTCGGCAGCGCAGAGGAACAGAAACAGGACCCAACACAGTGAGTATAGTAAAATAATAAAAGATTTTACTGAGAGGCTGACCTACATGTCAGCACCTCCACACAACGGCAACTGCAACTGCCTAGCAGCTGCACAACAACTTAAATACACTTTTCTCCCGCCCCGGAGTCTGGGGGAATACAGGACAGCCTACAACCATTCATTTACAGATACATAGCAACCAATTAGGGTCTGGAGGGCAGTCCCTTCCTGAATCTTGAGGGCAGAAACGGGGCGAGGCGATGACGTAGGCACAGGCGGGAAAAACACAAAAGAGTCCTATGGGTGCTTGGGGTCAGGGAACGAAACGTAACGAAGACCGCACCCTTATCTGCCTGCTGGTGGGATTAAGGCAGCTGGAGGCACTTCTTCTGGGGTCCCTTTTGTCAATGTCCATTCAGGGTTTTTACAAATGAAAGGGACATGCCCAGGTGGAGCAGGGGTGGATTCCTGCCTTGAGCCAAGGAGGTTCCATGCAGACACAAATACAAAAGATAGCTATGATTCCTACTTTCTACCTAATACAGTGTGTTCCTACCTAACTCACACAGAAATAAAACACAGTTCCATCTTTATTTAACAACAAGATCAGAAATGGAATAAAATCACTTCTGACTCCACTATCATTGGATTCCTCAGCCCCGCTGCTTTGATCCAAAAATTCCCACTACAGTTCCATCCCGCCTGCCTCCCAATACAGGCATCAAATCTGAGATGCTTCCTTTGCTGATTCTTTTCCTCCCATTTTTTCTCCTTTACATGGACACATTTTTTGGTCAGTAAATCAGTAGTGCCGGTGTTGGATTCTTTTTCCATTGCATGTTGGTGTTTTTCAATTGTACACAAGTTTCCACCTGTGCATCTAGTGGACAGAATGAGACAGAAATAATAACACATAGAATCCTAGGATCTTAGAATTGGAAATGTCCATAAAGGTCATCTAGTCCAACCCCATGCTCAGGACAGGATCAGCCCGGAGAATCCCAACAAGCATTGATCCAGTTTAGTGGTTAAGAGCAGGTGCACTCTAATCTGGGGAACTGGGTTTGATTCCCCACTGTGCCACGAGCTGTGGAGGCTTATCTGGTGAACTAGATTAGCTTGTGCACTCCCACACATGCCAGCTGGGTGACCTTGGACTAGTCACAGTTCTTTAGAGCTCTCTCAGCCCCACCCACCTCACAGGGTGTTTGTTGTGGGGGGGGGAGGATGAACATATGTCAGGAATGTTTTGATTGTGCGATCCTGGATGGCAGGGGGTTGGACTTGATGGCCCTTGTGGTCTCTTCCAACTCTATGATTCTATGACTGTGGACTTTATAATTTTCTTAGATGTTTTGGCTGGTTTTGTTATCTGTTCAGATATTTTTATGCTTATTGTAATGAATCTTGCGCATTTAGGATTGTATGTAGCCCGGGCATAGGATTTTTTTTGTTCATTTTGCTTATGTTTGATTGGCTGCACACTATACCTGCTTTCACTACATATATATTAAGAAGGACTTGAGTATCAAAGGTACACATCAGCTGACACCACACTGGGAGTTCCTGATGTATATCATTAATAAATGGGCCAGACCCTAAACTGGTGAAATGTCGCTAACCTTGGCCCCTTCCGCACATGCAAATTAATGCGTTTTCAAACCACTTTCACAACTGTTTGCAAGTGGATTTTGCTATTCTGCACAGCTTCAAAGAGCACCGAAAGCAGTTTGAAAGTGCATTATTCTGCATGTGCGGAATGAGCCCTTGTTTTATTTTATCAGTTTAAAACATGTATCAGCCACTTTTCTTCCTTACAGAACCTTTTGGAACCATCCATGGCCCCTCACAACAGCCTCCAGATGTGTAAATTTGACAGCAGATTCACACCATAGGAATGGAATGGGGTTGAAATACGATACTGGTGATACTGAGCTGCTGTTAGAACCACGTTTTCCTTTTAAAAGTCTGCTTAGAATCATTTTTTTCCCCTTCAAAAGTGAGGATTTTTGCACAGCTTCGTCCTCTCGGGTCATTTGTCCACACTGAAATCTGCTTTGTGAGAGGGTGATGAGACCGCTCAACCATTGCTTATTCATTGTCTTCAGCTGGGGTTGGTTTGATTGTTGTATCCCATAATACTCTTGCCTGTGGTTAGCAAATGCAGGACACCTCAGTGCCTTGGCTTCTGTCCTTGGGAGATTCACATTCCTCCATCCCAGCTGAAGTGAGAGGTGAAAGCATTTTCACACATATCAAGCTGATTTTTTTTTCACACACTTTGGGCTAAGAATTACAATCTACCAAGGAAGGCATTTGTGTTTAATGCTTCAGTGTAGAATCAAGCAAAAAAAAATCAGCCCAGAGTGTCGCAAACAATGCTGTTATTTCATGCATGCAATGACGAGTTTGGAGAATGCTTTTTCAGAAAAAAGGGGCCCTCTTTCCAAAAACTGTATTTGCAAACATAATTTCTCTCTTTGTTAGGTTCCAAAGGCAGATTTATAAAAAGCAAAGCTCGCAGTGAGGGGAAACACATCCAAAGTAATTTTGAGATGACAAGACCTTGTTGTGGGGAGATCTTAAATGGAAATTGGAGAGTGTTTTTAAACAGCTGCTGGCACAGGCTGGCACTGGAAGAGTGTGGCAGTTTTCTTGCCGGGGGAGTTGAACCAGGAGACTTGCAGATGATTAACCAATTCCCTGCTTTCTGTACCATGAGGACCACTGACCAGAGGAGAGAATGGCCAGAAGCTCATGCTGGGGTACTTACACTATGGATCAGAATCCCTCTATCCCAGGAATCACATGATTTCAGAAGGCTGCCTCCCGTAAAACCTCAACCTTGACTTTTTTTGGCTCTCTTCCTGCAAGAACCTCAAGGTGACATATGCAGTTCTTCCTGTCTCTATTTTATTCTCACAATGACCCTGTAGGCTGAAGGGGAGTTTCTGGTTCAAGGTCACTGACAGAGCTGCAAGGATTTGAATACAGACCTTTCTTTCCATTTCCAAACTAACCACGATACCATACTGGCTCTTCATGTTCGTCATTAACCAAAATAATAAATAACAACCCCTGCAAGGAAAGACTGAGGGACTTGGGAATATTCAGAGGAGATGTGGGGGGGGGGAAATAATTGCTCTCTTTAAATATTTGAAGGATTGTCACTTAGAGGAGGACAGGGGCCTGTTCCTTTTGGCAGCAGAGAATCAGACTCACAATAATGGATTTAAGTTACTTGTGGAAAGGTATCATCTGGACACTAGTGCTACCCAAAATGGTGGGAATCTGTCCCTTATAGAGTGGGGAATAAGTGAGACCAGACTTTTGGCTTAGCAAAAAGATGAGGCAAGCTTGAGATCTATCTTGCCAATGCATACCAAGATCAGCTTTTGCAAGAAATCTACGGGAGAGCAAAAAAAAAGTTTATCAAATTTATTTAGGGAAAATAGGGGTACACGAGCACACAGTAATCAAAGCAGCAGAACATACATACACATAGTCCTAGGATATAAGCAGTGTTGAGAGGATAGGTCTGGCATAGATGAAGGGAATTTGGGGAGTAAGGGTTATAGTCACCTCATCTTGGAGTGGAAAGGTCTGATGAACAGAGCTGAGTGACCAGTGCTAACTCTGGTAGAAGAACAACATGTTAGGGACACGATCAGTAGAGAGAGTGGTGTCCTGAGATATTGAACACTGACTATTGGGAGAGGAGGCCTCTTATAGGGAAAAAGGGACCCTCAATGTTACGAAGAGTGGCCCTTAATCTCCCAGGAGAAAGGGGAATCTTGCCTTTCTGGAGAAAGACAAGAGACAAACATCAACTTTAAGTGTTGAGTCATTAATCTAATAGTTTGAGTGCTTAGCCTGATAGGCTAAGCTGGGAGTGCCTGGAGGTGGGCAGAGTTCTGAGTCAAACTATAAAATATTGGCAATATAAATAAGGTGGTCATTAGAAAGAGATTAGTCAGAGAAGGAAGTTTTGGGTTTTTACTGTGTCCTTGTGGGTACCCTCGCCAATGCAGAGAATTTTGGCATGGCATTGCTAGGCTTCCCAAGGGTTGACAAGATTGGTAGAGATACTGCTGTCTTAAAAACAGGGTTTCCCCAGCCCACCATGGGTCAGTCTGGTAACACTAGGAATTGTTTTTACAGTGAGAGTAGTTCAGTTCTAGGCTGATCCTGCATTGATCAGGGGTCTGGACTAGATGGCCTGTATGGGCCCTTCGAAATCTGTGATTCTGTGGTTCTATACCAGACTGGGGCAGAATAAACACAATCAGCAGACAGCAAGCAGTGACCGTTCAATAGCATGTAATTATAGGAAGAAGGGTTGGGCAGGTATCTTGGTGAATTGGAATATAATAACCATAGCCTTATTGCCATTGGGAAATATTGGAAGGTACAGGACAGGGCAACAGTCTGTGCCCACTGGGACTGGGGCTGGAATCATAACTTTCACTGATGGATAAATCTATTTCTGGAGAAGGTCAAAGGCCCAGCACACAGAGAAGGAAATATTTGTTTTGCTTCCTCCCCTTTTCTTGGAGGCCCTGGGACACATGAGGCAGGGTGGTGGCATGCTAGAGTCCTGCCTTCATGTCCAAAATATCTTTGATCTAACTAGAGGGAGCCTTGTTAGGCTCACCTGCATGAATTGCAAGCTAGTAGGCATGCACCAAGAATATCGTAAAACCACACTGGCCTTCACACTGTCAGTTATACCCAGGATCATACATCAGAGTGGCAGACATCTGGACCAGATCACAACCCACTGTCCTCTTCTGGTCAGGCAAAGAGCCCCAAGGGTTTAGACAACTGCTCGAGATCGGGTAGCAAGCCACTGAAAGTGGACTTCAAGCAGCCGCTGGCCAGTTTCAAGCAGCTGGCAGGAATCAGGACCTAGGAGAGCTCCCAGGGCAGGAATCAGGACCTAGGAGAGCTCCCAGGCTTTAGGCCAATGAAACTGATCCCCAAAAGGAACAGAAGGAGAGGTTGTTATGAAACCAAGTGAAGCCAGATCGCCAGCAAAACTTCCTTTGAACTGGCCTGGTTGTGCATGAGCCAACAGCTCCATTCTCCTTGCTCTAACTACCTGATAATTATGCCCTTGGTTTTAATTAGCTCCATTATTTGCTTATTACCCCCCTACTTTATTTAGGCAGAATAGTCCCATAGCTGCCTTTAACAGGTTTTTTTTTGCGGCTTCAGCTCTTGCGCTTCTAGGCCAGCCGTCGCTTGCTGTGTTTATATGGCAGTCGCAAGCTCAACAGTCCCCCCCCCCCCCAGAAAACTGCTGTAAGGGACAATTCTCTTGGAAATTGTGAATGTCAAATCCTGTCTTGGTGCCTAAACAGGAGGGATGTTGCGGCTGAGTTCTACCGCAAAAACATGTCGTCTGACCATGGAGGCCAGCCACAATCCTAGAGATGTGAGATGGGTTGTCATTACACAGAGATGAGGGAAAGGTAGTTCCTGTGCCCAGCTGGCCTCGTATTATGCCTTTGACTCAGTTTTGTAATCACACTGTGAACTGGGTTGTTACTCAGTGCCTAAACCGAGAGCAGGGAAATGCGACACCTGCGAATCTGCCTCCATAAACAGCTGCTTACCATTACTTCATAGTAAGGCCAGCCCTGTGTAATTGCAGCCTCTTTCTAGATCTCCAAGAGCATTAACCCCTGTCAGGGCTGACAACTGCCAGTGAAATGTAGCCTAAATGTGAAGCAATTCAGAGGAAAATCTGCATCGTTTTAATGGGAGCCAACTTGGGGGGGAGCGTGCCAACATTTCTCCAGCTTCAATATTTGCTTCAGAAGCAACACACTTGACACAATGGAGCCATTACAACATCAAAAAAAGACATCTGCACATGCTTACATCATGTTGACGATGAGATACCCTTTTCTTCATATCCAGTAGCCAAGATTTATTTTATTTATTTATTTATTTATTTATTTATTTATTTATTTATTTATTTATTTATTTATTTATTTATTTATTTATTTATTTATTTATTGGGTTTTTTATACCGCTCTACCCCCAAAGGGCTCTGGGCGGTGAACAACATAAAACACGTAGATACAATAACCCTTAAATACATTAAAACAATTTAAAACGCAGCAATCAGTAACAAACGATGTCCGCAATAACCCTCATTAAAAACCTCCCAAAAGGGGGAAGAAAACAGGTCCCATAGATGGTGAGGGACCCAGCAAGATAAAGAAGAAGAAGAGGAGGAGGAGGAGGAGTTTGGATTTATATCTGACTCAAGGTGGCTTACAAACTCCTTTCCCTTCCTCTCCCCACAACAGACATCTTGTGAGGTAGGTGGGGCTGAGAGGGTTCTGAAAAACTGTGACTAGCCCAAGGTGACCCAGCAGGAATGTAGCAGTGCAGAAACACATCTGGTTCACCAGATAAGCCTCTGCCACTCATGTAGAGGAGTGGGGAATCAAACCTGGTTCTCCAGATTAGAATCAACCTGCTCTTCACCACTACACCTCGCTGGGTGCTTCCCCAATGCCAGTCCCTGAGCTAAGGCAAACTAAATCACCGTTGATTGTGGCAGTGGCAAAGTCAGGAAAAACCTGAGAATCTGGCCGCCTTTCCAGGCAGAGACTGGGGGCCCTGGACCAGGCAAGGGGGAGCCTCACACTACACACGGTTGCCGGTTCTTGGCACCATTTTGGGTCTCCTTGAGATCATGGTCTTCTTTTGTGTTTTGGCCATCTTGCCACTTGGCCTGCTTGGTGGAAGAGGCCCAGGGGACTGTTGAGAAGTGTCTGCCTCGGAGGACATAGTAAAAGGGCATGATCTGCACAAGTAGGTTGCCACGACTGTGTGAACTTATCCTTACCTATATAAGGAGCAGCGGTGGCGTGGTGGTTAAGAGCAGGTGTACTCTAATCTGGAGGAACCGGGTTTGATTCCCTGCTCTGCCACCTGAGCCGTGGAGGCTTATCCGGGGAATTCAGATTAGCCTGTGCACTCCCACACACGCCAGCTGGGTGACCTTGGGCTAGTCACAGTTCTTCTGAGCTCTCTCAGCCCCACCCACCTCACAGGGTGTTTGTTGTGAGGGGGGAAGGGCAAGGAGGTTGTAAGCTCCTTTCCCTTCCTTTGTAAGACTTGTTGAGTCTCCTATAGGAGAGAAAGGAGGGATATAAATCCAACTCTTCTTCTTGTTCTATATCCCTGTGTGCCAACTATGGTCAGCAGGCACTTGGAGTGGCTCATCCAGCATTTACCAGACCTCAAGCTTTCCCCACCTTGGCTCTGGCTCTGTGGAATGGGCTCCCTGTATAGGGGGGGGGGTCCCCTCCTTGGACACTTTCAGCAGGCACTACAAGATCTGCTTGTTGGCCAGGGCTTTTTTTGGGGGGGGGGGGGGGTGAATGGCCAGCACCTTTTAAGCATGGAAGGGGGAGGAATTAGACATTTGCTATTTTGATTTTTTGGGGTTTCAGCTGGAGAAGTTTCCACCATTATTGTCAGCCGCCTTGTCCCGAGAAGAAAAGAACGATATACATGTTTGAATAGATAAGTATGTAGGCGAATCAATTGATCAATAAACAAACAAACAAGACGTCGCTCCAAAAAGAAGCATGAAATGTCTGTTTCAGCTCCTCCTTTGTTCCAAGAATACAAGCAAATGTGTTTTTTTGTTTCTGGGAGTGTTTTCCACCTTCCAGATGGGTGCAGGCATGAAAGCGGGCCGTTTTGTTTGGACTCATTATCCGCTTTGAGAAGCCGAACAATTTTTTTTCTTTTTCCTTTCCCCCCCCCCCCCCCCCAGTTTGGAAAAGGAGAAATGCTTTCCGACAATGAACACAAAGCGAGGCAAATCACCAATGTCCAGACCTCCTTCTGCTGGGAAAAAAAGAACAGCGCTTCTTTGAGGTGTGTCTAGCAGATCCCTGCGGGAATCGACCCTGGCCCGGCTCCAGAGGGAAGGCGCTGAGAGAGCACTCGCCTGTCCCGAATCCATTCCGTAATTACCAAAATAAACAGGAGTTGCACCGCTATGCAAACGAGCTGGCACTCCAAATCGCATGACAGGGGAAGTGACAGCTTTTTATTAGCATGATAACAGCCGTGAGTTTTAAAATAGAGTAATCGCGGCAACAAAAGCAATTTTCTTCCCCGAAATGCTCATTCTGAATGGATGATCTCGTTTTAATCAAGCAACTCATCATGCACGCCCAGACACACACACTCACCAAATGCCTTTTAATTAACAGAAGTCAAGAGTTATATTGTAATTTGAATGTTTACTTTTCAGACGGGCTGATGAGATTGATAGAAAACAAGGTTGTTATGATGGGGCTGGGCTGAAGCGGGAAGGGGGGGGGGCAAGGAAAGAATGCACTCCCAAGACTTCACCTGTCACTTCAATAACAGCTCCGTTTTATAAAGCGCTGGCGTGCCGTTATTATGAATGCTTAAAAGGCAGGAGACGGAACTTTAACATGTCTGCTGTGTTCCAATTTGGACTTTTTTTTTTTACGGTTTCCTCCTCCCCACTTCCTGACCCCAAATGCTTCAGACGGGCAAATCATATAGAAAAGTAGCTCTCGTGGGTTTTCCGGGCGGTGTTGTTTTAGTCCCTACCGTTTCACGCACAGCTATAGCATCTTCAGAGGCACAGCATGGTAAGATGCGTGGCACAGGGTGGAGTTATGCTTTAGAAAAGCATATCCAAAATCATTGTATCAGATTTCCTATCTCTTTTCTTTAATGAGAATTTTTATTTATTTTACGCATCTAAATAACATACATAGAAAGATAAAGAAAAAATCCCGATCTAGTTCCCCCTACCACCTATATTAATAATAATAGAAAAAGAAAAGAAAAAAAACACATACACAAACACCTGTGTGTGTGTGTGTGTGTGTGTGTGTGTGTGTGTGTGTGTGTGTGTGGTATGATTGTGTTTTTCCCAAAGTCATTTATTTTATTGATTAAAACACAATAAACCCATCTCAAACAACAAACGTACAAATTATCAAAAGGAAAAGGCTTACGATATAGGCACTCCTAACCGAATATACGCCCTGAACATATCGGTACAGTAATTTCAGAAATACTTATAATCCATAGAATGACTTCTATTCACAAAATGTTGTTCTCTCAGAAAGTAATATCTTATCAATATCAATCTTTTCAATTAATCAATTGGAGAGAAATCTGCGTCCATATTTCCTTTTGAGTAAGCAACCCATGGCTGCCAGTTTTCTTGGTATGTATGTATGTATGTATGTATGTATGTATGTATGTATGTATGTATGTATGTATGTATGTATGTATGTATGTATGTATGTATGTATGTATGTATTGACTTCCAGCTACCAGATTTCCTATTTCTTGCCGCCATTACAAATGAGAGACAGCTTCAAATTAGTTACCCCAGCTGTTTCTGGCCCCAAATCCCTGTTTTGATTTTGCTTGGATAAACTGACCTTGTGACCCGTGGTCGTTCATGCTGTAGGACTGAATTTTCCTTGTAAAATTAATGCCCTTTTCAGCATTATTTATGGGCCAATGCATCACCATCATCTCATAAGGGTGTCAATTACCTGTGCTGCCTGCACAAATATTGTATAAATGGCTTGTAGAAACCATACACAAAGCAAACCGGTACCAGACAGGGGAGAACCGAAACGGTCGGCAAAAAGAGACCAAAGGAAATGGAATCCTCAGCGGCTCTGCGTTGTGAATTAACAACGCAGGCAAACGGCACTGTGACACCTCAGGGGCATTGCTTTCAGAGTGTTATCCTCAGAAGGATCCACCTGGATATACCAGAGTAATGTTCTCTTTTGAAGGAAGCTGTCCCGGAACAAATACGCGAAGACAGTCACAACTAGGGATGCTCGAACATGGGCTGGTTAGCGGACATCCTGTTCACTGGTTGCAGAGACCTGACTTTTTAAAGATCCTCATCTGTTTATGGGTGTTCAGTGTCAGGACGGACCCTGACCGGTGTCCGGGGGAGGGGGACCCATCCTCCATTCAGAGGGCCATCAGCCATGAGCTAGGCACCAGCTCATCTGCTCCCCCCTCCCTTCCTTAGCATCAGACTGATAACCAGGAAGGGCCACGGCCCTCCTAGGTGTGGTGGTTCCTGCCTCTTGTGTTAATGTTTTGTAATTGAATCACTGTATTGTTTCCTTTGTTTCTATGCTGCCTTGGGGGGTTCTTGGGTTCAACCCTCCATTACATGTTCGAAGCTCCACACCCCCCGTTTGTGGGTTTTTTTGAAATTTTTAGTGTATTGTTTCCTTTGTTTCTATGCTGCCTTGGGGGGTTCTGGGGTTCGAACCCCCCCATTACATGTTCAAAGCTCCGCCCCCTGTTTGTGGGGTTTTTGAATTTTTTTAGTGTTTTTTCGGTTTTTGGCCTGCAGTGGGCGAAGTTCTTAGGCTAGCAGCACCAACATTTCAGGGACTTGTTGAGAGACTCTCCTAATGATACTACCCAGGTTTGGTGAGGTTTGGTACAGGGGGTCAAAAGTTATGGATGCCCAAAGGGGTGCCCCCATCCCCCATTGGAAACAAATGCACCCCTGACAGTAGGCACTCCCCAAATTTTCCCAGATCCTCCTTTTCAATCCACCCCCTTCAGTATGGATTTAAAGGGAGAATGTGAGGTCCTCAGTTTAAACCCTGAAAGTGATGCTGTTTAAGGGTGGGGGATAATCCACCCCAAAACAGCATCACTTTAAATTTTGTTTTAACTGCGGTCCCCAGATTCTCCCTTTAAGGTGGATTTAACAGGAGAATCTGGGCTCCCTAGTTTAAACACCATTGGAGGTGATGCTGTTTGGGGGTGGATTCCAGCATCACAGCGACCGCCCATGGGGGGCCCCCTGCAAAACTCAGATTTTCGCACCAGGATCCATTTTCCCTAGCTATGCCTCTGCCTGGAGTGGAGGGCAGAAGGGACTGCTGGCTGGGAGGGGAGTCTGCCGCCCCTGGCCTCGGAGAGCTGCTTTTATAAGCACTGAGGCTGGGGGTGGGGCTTGGGGAGGTGTGGCCACACCCCAGGGGTGGGTGGGGCGTGGTCCTGCCCCCGAACCCCCCCATAAAAATTTATACCTACGTCCCCGATTGAGAGTGCATTATTCTGCATGTGCGAAAGTGCCCTGAGTTTCACAAAGGAACGCCAAAGCAAGGCCTGATTCTGGTCGGGCCGACAGGGGCACGGGGAAGAAATTACTCCCGCCTCGCTCTGGCGCTGTTGGTCTGGCCTGAAATGGTGCTTGCATCAGCATGCTGCAGTTAAAATGGTGGCTACCATGTGTAATGTTCATTATGTGGCTGGAAGATGTGGGAGGAAAGGAAGGGGTGGCTTCTCCCCCTTCTCCATTCCTTGTATGTTTGTTCACCACATTGAAAAAAACAACCATGTCCACTGTCAAAACACAGAGGAAAGGGATTGGGGAAGAAAACAAATTGATGGACAGTTGCCATGGGCGCCCCTTCACCAAGCACTGAAAAAGGCAACAGGAGAGACCAAAAGGAAGACACCGGAGCCGCAAATGTTTCTCCTTCCTTTTCCTCTTTGGCAAAGAAGGGTCTTTCCCTCCCCTCCTGCTTCCTTTTCTTTTCGTCTCTTGCCTTGTTTTGTCCTCGGAAGCTCCATTTGACTCCAAAGAAGGGAAATAAATACGTAAGCAAAACTGTTAGGATTCCATCTGGCCCTCCAGGAAAAAAAAATAAAAACAACCTTGTTCATTTTCCAGACGCCTTGCCAATGAGGCAAAACTAATGTCCCCGTGCTTTCCAGATTAAGCACAAATGCTTTGCGCACATAAATGGGGGGAGGGCAGGGGGAGGTGGGGAGGGAAGGAAGGAAGGAAGGAAGGAAGGAAGGAAGGAAGGAAGGAAGGAAAGCACCACTGGGCAGGTTGGCAAATGGTTTTCTAAGTCACTGAAAGCATGAAAATCATTTTCTGAGCAGAGGGTCCCTTGATGAGTTCATACTCATCATGCTCATGAGACCCAGCACTGTTAGAACATAAGAACATAAGAACATAAGAACATAAGAACATAAGAACAAGCCAGCTGGATCAGACCAAAGTCCATCTAGTCCAGCTCTCTGCTACTCGCAGTGGCCCACCAGGTGCCTTTGGGAGCTCACATGTAGGATGTGAAAGCAATGGCCTTCTGCGGCTGCTGCTCCCGATCACCTGGTCTGTTAAGGCATTTGCAATCTCAGATCAAAGAGGATCAAGATTGGTAGCCATAAATCGACTTCTCCTCCATAAATCTGTCCAAGCCCTTTTTAAAGCTATCCAGGTTAGTGGCCATCACCACCTCCTGTGGCAGCATATTCCAAACACCAATCACACGTTGCGTGAAGAAGTGTTTCCTTTTATTAGTCCTAATTCTTCCCCCCCCAGCATTTTCAATGAATGTCCCCTGGTTCTAGTATTGTGAGAAAGAGAGAAAAATGTCTCTCTGTCAACATTTTCTACCCCATGCATAATTTTGTAGACTTCAATCATATCCCCCCTCAGCTTCCTCCTCTCCAAACTAAAGAGTCCCAAACGCTGCAGCCTCTCCTCATAGGGAAGGTGCTCCAGTCCCTCAATCATCCTTGTTGCCCTTCTCTGCACTTTTTCTATCTCCTCAATATCCTTTTGAGATGCGGCGACCAGAACTGGACACAGTACTCCAAGTGCGGTCGCACCACTGCTTTATATAAGGGCATGACAATCTTTGCAGTTTTATTATCAATTCCTTTTCTAACGATCCCCAGCATAGAGTTTGCCTTTTTCACAGCTGCTATGCATTGAGTTGACATTCCCATGGAACTATCAACTAAGACGCCTAAATCCCTTTCCTGGTCTGTGACTGATAGCACTGACCCCTGTAGCGTGTATGTGAAGTTTGGATTTTTTGCCCCTATGTGCATCACTTTACATTTTGCTACATTGAACTGCATTTGCCATTTCTGAGCCCACTCACCTAATTTATCAAGGTCCGCTTGGAGCTCTTCGCAATCCTTTGTGGTTCTCACCACCCTACATAATTTGGTATCATCTGCAAACTTGGCCACCACGCTACCCACCCCTACTTCCAGGTCATTTATGAATAGGTTAAAGAGCACTGGTCCCAAAACGGATCCTTGGGGGACACCACTCCCGACATCTCTCCATTGTGAGAACTTCCCATTTACACCCACTCTTTGTTTCCTGTTTCTCAACCAGTTTTTAATCCATAGGAGGACTTCCCCTCTTATTCCTTCATTGCTGAGTTTTCTCAACAGTCTCTGGTGAGGAACTTTGTCAAAAGCCTTTTGGAAATCCAAGTAGACAATGTCCACCGGTTCACCCCTGTCCACATGCCTGTTTACACCCTCAAAGAACTCTAGTAAGTTTGTAAGACAGGATTTGCCTCTGCAAAAGCCATGCTGACTCTTTCTCAGCAGGTCTTGCTTTTCTACATGTTTTATAATTTTATCTTTAATTATAGATTCTACTAATTTACCAGGAACAGATGTCAAATTGACTGGCCTGTAATTTCCCGGGTCCCCCCTAGATCCTTTCTTAAAGATTGGTGGGACATTGGCCATCTTCCAGTCTTCAGGGATGGAGCCTGATTTCAGGGATAAGTTGCATATTAAAGTGAGAAGATCAGCAATTTCATGCTTCAGCTCTTTAAGAACTCTTGGGTGAATGCAATCTGGGCCAGGGGATTTGGTAACATTTAGTTTATCAATGGCTGCCAGAACTTCTTCCTTGTCTACCACTATCTTCGCTAGTTCCTCGGATTCGCCTCCTAAGAAGCTTGGCTCAGGTGCAGGAATGTTCCTCACCTCCTCTTGGGTGAAGAGAGATGCAAAGAATTCATTCAGCTTCTCTGCAATCTCCCTGCCATCTTTTAGCACACCCTTTGTTCCTTTGTCATCTAATGGGCCTACCGCTTCCCTTGCTGGCTTCCTGCTTTTGATGTACTTGAAGAACTGTTTGTTGCTGGTCTTGATGTTCATAGCCATGCGTTCCTCATAATCCTTTTTTGCCTCCCTTACAGCTAACTTGCTTCTCTTTTGCCACCATTTGTGTTCTCTCTCATATTCTTCATCAGCCAAACTGGACTTCCATTTTTTAAAAGACATTTTCTTTTTTCTGATAATTTCCTCAACCTCTCTTGTTAACCATGGTGGCTTTCTTTTGGACTGGGTGCTGCCTTTTCTAACCTGTGGAACACATTCCAGCTGAGCTTTTATTACTGTGTTTTTAAATAACCTCCAAGCATCCTGGACAGTTTTGACTCTCTTGGTGTTCCGTTTCAGCTTCCCAAGCACTATCCCCCTCATCTTTGAGAAATTTCCCTTTCTGAAGGCGAATGTAACTACATTAGTAGTTGCCACTTGTTCGCATGCTGAGATACTGAATCTGACAGCATTGTGGTCGCTGTTCCCTATCGGCTCAACAACACTGACTTCCTGCACCAGGTCCTGGGTCCCACATAGAATTAGATCTAGGATCACCTCTCCCCTGGTTGGTTCCACAACCATCTGCTCTAAGCCACAGTCATTTAGCATATCCAGGAATGCTCTCTCCTTACTATGACCTGAACATGCATTTTTCCAGTTTATATGGGGATAGTTAAAATCACCCATTACCACTACATTTTTGTTTTTGTTGGCCTCTCTAATTTCTTTTTCCATCTCAGAATCCTCTTGTGCACTTTGGTCAGGGGGACGATAATATATTCCTAATATTAAACTGTCCTTCACACCTGGTATTGATATCCACAGTGATTCTGTAGGGAACCAGCTCCCCTTGCATTGTCTATTTTATGTGACACTATGCTCTCTTTGATGTAAAGGGCAACTCCACCCCCAATGCGCCCTGTCCTATCCTTCCTATAGAGCCTGTAGCCTGGTATAACAGCATCCCACTGGTTCTCCTCATTCCACCATGTCTCTGTAATGCCCACTATATCAAAGTCCTCCTTCAATCATTAAGTGCTGTACCTTATGATTCTTGACAAATGTATTTTTCTTTTATGTACACTGAGAGCATATGCACCGGAGACAAATTCCTTGTGTGTCCAATCACACTTGGCCAATAAAGATTCTATTCTATTCTATTCTATTCTTCAAAACTCTGTATTCTAGCTCCCCCATTTTAGGTCGAATGCTTCTACTATTAGCATAGAGACACCTGTATACCCTGTCTCTGTCCTTAACCTGGGATTTATGTGCTTTACCCTCAAGTCTTTTGTAGACACTATCCCTTGTCACATGCACATTGCTATGTTCCTCACTTGTATGTGGTTGATTTAGAAAAACCTCCCTCTCTGTCTGCATCCCCATAGATACTGTATTCCGAACCGAAGTCACCTCAGCTCCTGTCGGCTTTCCCCCAGTGATCAGTTTAAAAGCTGTTCTGCCACCTTTTTAATGTTGAGCGCCAGCAGCCTGGTTCCTCTTTGGTTAAGATGAAGCCCGTCCCGTTTGTACAGGCCTACCTTGTCCCAAAAGGTTCCCCAGTTCCTGACAAATCTGAAACCCTCTGCCTTACACCACCTTCTCATCCACGCATTGAGACCCTGTATCTCCGCTTGCCTAGCTCGCCCTGCGCGTGGAACGGGTAGCATTTCTGAGAATGCCACCTTGGAGGTCCTGGACTTCAACCTGTTTCCTAGCAGCCTAAATTTAGCTTCCAGAACCTCCCGGCTACTTTTCCCAATGTCGTTGGTGCCAATGTGGACCACAACTGCTGACTCCACCCCAGCACTGTCTAAAAGCCTATCTAGACGAAGCGTGACATCCGCAACCTTCGCACCAGGCAGGCAAGTCACCATGCGGTCATCACGCCTCTCACAAACCCAACTCTCTACATTTCTAATGATCGAATCACCCACTACAAGGAGCCCCCCACCTCCCCGAGGGGTATCCTCAGTGCGAGAGGATAGCTGATCACCAGTTAAGGAAGGGATCCCATCTAAGGGAGCATCTTCCCCCACCTCAGACTGGCACCCTCCATCCCCAAGGCCTTCATTCTCCATGACATCTGAAGAGATGTCACCTTGGGAGTGGGACCCGGCTGTTAGGTCCCTGAAAGCCTCGTCTGTCACCCTCTCTGCCTCTTTCAGCTTCTCCAGGTCTGCCACCTTGGCTTCAAGAGAACGCACACGTTCCTTGAGTGCCAGGAGCTCATTGCAGCTAAGAACATAAGAAAGAGCCTGCTGGATCAGACCAGAGTCCATCTAGTCCAGCACTCTGCTACTCGCAGTGGCCCACCAGGTGCCTTTGGGAGCTCACGTCCAGGAGGTGAAAGCAATGGCCTTCTGCTGCTGCTGCTGCTGCTCCCGAGCACCTGGTCTGCTAAGGCATTTGCAATCTCAGATCAAGGAGGATCAAGATTGGTAGCCATAGATCGACTTCTCCTCCAGAAATCTGTCCAAGCCCTTTTTAAAGCTATCCAGGTTAGTGGCCATCACCACCTCCTGTGGCAGCATATTCCAAACACCAATCACACATTGCGTGAAGAAGTGTTTCCTTTTATTAGTCCTAATTCTTCCCCCCAACATTTTCAATGGATGCCCCCTGGTTCTAGTATTGTGAGAAAGAGAGAAAAATGTCTCTCTGTCAACATTTTCTACCCCATGCATAATTTTATAACTTCAGTCATATCCCCCCTCTGACGTCTCCTCTCCAAACTAAAGAGTCCCAAACACTGTTAAGACTTTTCTCTCTGCCACGGACTCTGTCTTTATCTGTCTATGGTCTGGGTCAAGATAGCCACAATCAATAAGCAGTGATAAGTAGATCTGTATATAGAAGAGAAGAAGAGAAGAAGAAGAGTAAATCTGTATATAGAAGAGAAGAAGAAGAGTTTGGATATATATCCCCCCTTTCTCTCCTGTAGTAGACTCAAGGGGGCTTTCAATCTCCTTGCCCTTCCCCCGTCACAACAAGCACCCTGTGAGGTAGGTGAGGCTGAGAGAGCTCCGGAAAGCTGTGACTAGCCCAAGGTCACCCAGCTGGCATGTGTGGGAGTGCACAGACTAATCTGAATTCCCTAGATAAGCTGCCACAGCTCAGGTGAAAGAGCGCGGAATCAAACCCGGTTACTCCAGATTAGAATGCACCTGCTCTTAACCACTACACCACTGGTGCTCTGTATATACATATACATACACAATGTAACCATACCAAACAGCACAAAAAAGCTGGGGTATATTTGACCCACATATCTGGCAAAGAAAGTGCTTTTTTACGATATAAGGGGACCACGTGTTGCTGTAAGCTTGAAGGATGAGATTGCATGAAAGGTGTGCTCTCTGAATATACTGCCCGTCAACTTAATTAGGCAACTCTCCGGTTCTTGTGCTCAGGAAGGAAAACAAATTTTCCTCCACGCCAGCCCTAGTGTGGTCACATCCTGGCTTAGCGGGAAGAGGGATGTAATATTTTTTGAAAACATCACAATCAGGTCCCTCAACCCCAGCGTGAGTTCCGCTTCTCGGTTTTAAAGACCGATCAGGGAATTTAGCTCTACTAAAACTGTCAGTCATGGCCTTCCACCAGCGCTTCAGGAGGGCTACCTCTTCCTTTTCTCTCTTTTGAAAGCATGTGTATTTATTTATGCCACCCTTTTTTTGGGCAGGACAATGGGCTCTCGGGCAGTCTGGCATCCAGGGACTACCTGGGTACAGATCTGTGGAGTTTCAGCTTGGCTGTTGTACCGTCGGAAACAACATCAATCAAATCCAAAACTGCTCCGGTGATTAGAGGGGAGGTTTCTTGGTGACATCACAGAGGTTTCTTGGTGACATCACAAACATCTCCATCTATAGTTGGCTTCTCCTGCCAGAGGCATTCCTCTCATTGGGCAAAGTAGGCAGTTGCCCTGGGCACTGCCTTGTGGGGGGTGCAAAAACTGCAAGTTCGTTTGTGGGATTTTTTAAATTTTCAGTGTTTTTCCTTTTTTGCCTGTAGAGGGTGCAGTTTTTAGGATAGCAGCACCAAAATTTCAGGGATTTTTCAGGAGACTGTTCTGATGATACCACCCAGGTTTGGTGAGGTTTGGTTCAAAGAGTCCAAAGTTATGGACTCCCAAAGGGAGTGCCCCATCCCCCATTGTTTCCAATGGGAGCTAATAGGAGATGGGGGTTACACCTTTGAGGGTCCATAACTTTGGACCCCCTGAACCAAACTTCACCAAACCTGGGTAGTATCATCAGTAGGGTCTCATGAAGATACTCTGGAATTTTGGTGCTGCTATCGTAATAATTGCACCCCTGACAGCAGGCACCCCCTGACCTCAGGCATTTCCCCAGATTTTCCTTTTAAATCCACCCCCTTCCTGCCAATGCTTGTTTTCTTTCTTTCTCGGGTTTGGCCCAGGGCTCCAGTTTGCCTAGGTACGCCACTGTCTCCTGCAGACATCCACAATTTGAGGGTAGGGTTTCACTGGGTGTTTTTTTTTCAGGAGGGGGCAGTCCTAAAGAACATCAGGTCTTGTTAAATCTTGGAAGCTAAGCAGGGTCACCCTTGATTAGTACTTGGATGGGAGACCACCAAGGAAATCCAGGGTTGTTCTGCAGAAGGAGACCATAGCCAACCACCTCTGTTTATCTCTTGACCTGATCTGGTTGGTACAGGTTGGCCCCATCGTATCAGATTTTGCAAGGCAAACTGGCTCAGTCCTTGTTAGCACCTGGATGGGAAACCACCATGGAAGTTCAGGGTGGTTATGCAGAGGCAGGCAGTGGCAAACCACCTCTGTTCATCCCTTGTCATGATCAGGATGGCCCAGGCTAGCCCAGTATCATCAGATCTTGGAAGCTAAGCAGGGTCAGCCCTAGTTAGCATTTGGATGGGAGACCAAGGAAGTCTAGGGTCACTACACGGAGGCAGGCAATGGCAAACCACCTCTGAACATCTCTTGCTTTGAAAACCGCAAGGGGTCACCCTCAGTCAGCTGTGATTAAGTTGGCAGCACTTTCCACCACCAAAGAACATTGGAGCTGCCCAAGTGGATCTGACCAATGGTTCATCTCAGGAAGTTGACTCTTCCTGTTGCAGTGGTCAAGCAAACACCCCAGAAGACTCCCTGCAGGTCTCTCCCAGAACCTTCAAAATGAGCTCTGGGAAAAATTCTGGCAGTGATTTGGGGTGTGATTGCATCAACAGGAGCAGCAGTGGCGTAGGAGGTTAAGAGCTCATGTATCTAATCTGGAGGAACTGGGTTTGATTCCCAGCTCTGCCGCCTGAGCTGTGGAGGCTTATCTGGGGAATTCAGATTAGCCTGTGCACTCCCACACACACCAGCTGGGTGACCTTGGGCTAGTCACAGCTTCTCGGAGCTCTCTCAGCCCCACCTACCTCACAGGGTGTTTGTTGTGAGGGGGGAAGGGCAAGGAGATTGTCAGCCCCTTTGAGTCTCCTGCAGGAGAGAAAGGGGGGATATAAATCCAAGCTCCTCTTCTTCTTCTTTTGGGCAGCATCATTCCATGTCATCCAGTTGGCTGTGTAGCTTCATCGCATCACTTCAGTTTTGACAAGAGCTACCAAGGGGCTAGGAGCAACGTGGCATAGTGGTTAAGTGCTTGCACTGCCACTCACATGGTCAGGAGTTCAAGCCCCCTGTGGGTCAGATATCCTGGCAGCTGGCTCATGGTCAACTCAGCCATCCATCCATTTCTTGGTCGGTAAATGAGTACCTAGCTCATAGCTAGGGGGTAAAGAATAGCTGGGGAATCACTGCTCACAGTGGTACCCCAGGGTCGGACACGACTGAAGCGGAAACTTTACTTTTACTTTTTACCAAGGGGCTGGGATCACTTTGGTGTCAAACACCAGAAGCACTGCATGCCCCCACCCAACTGACTTGGTTTGCTTCCTCCCCATCACCTTACAGAACTAAATTCAGAGGTGGGATCCAGCAGGTTCTCACAGGTTCCCGAGAGTAGGTTACTAATTATTTGTGTGTGCCGAGAGGGGGTTACTAATTGGTGATTTTGCCATGTGATTTTTGCCTTAGTTACGCCCCTCCTCTCAGCAGTAGTGCGCAGAACTTGAAGCAGTCTAGCAGGAGGTGCACCGGCATGTGTGGCAGCCTGCGCCTGCATGCATTCGTTTCCCACCCAAGGACTGGCACTGTGGCTGCGTCCTTGCCACAGCCCAGCCCAGGAATGCCCCACCCCCGGAATGCCCGCCCATGCCCCCGTCGTTCCCTGCCCAGCCCCATTGGCACTACGCCACAGTATGAATCCCACCACCATGGGGACCTGTTACTAAAATTTTTGGATCCCACCACTGACTAAATTTGATTGGCTAGGACATGATGTCACCTGTTCATCACATTGGTCCCTCATTAACTACTAGAGCAATCCATGCAAGTGACCTGGGAAGAAGTAATACTTTACAAAGAAAGATTGTGGTGACACAGCAACCAAAAGGAATGGAAAAGATGGACAGTTGTGAGAACAGGTTGCTGGATCACCTCCCCCCCCCCTCAAGCCCCCATCTGGTCCAGCAACTTTCCTCCCTCCTTCCAGACCAGGGGTAGGGAACCTTTAACACTCAAAGAGCCATTTGGACCCGTTTTCCATGGGAAAAGAAAACACTTAGAGCCGCAAATAATTTTTGACATTTAAAATAAAGATAACACTGTGTATATTGGGTTTTTTAACCTTTTACTCTGCTCATTCTGAGAAGCGCATGGAGGCGTCCGCCCTGCTGCCTGCAGGGTGGGCAAGGATGGGGCCAGTAGCTCCAGATTCTCTCCTGCCGTCAGCCGGGAAACCACCCACCCTCTGGGCTTTTAAACGGTGGGGTGGGTGAGAGGGGAAGCTCAGGGCAATGCGGCCCAGCCTCTGGTTACGCTGGCAATTGGTGCTCCCCGCCTCTGCTGCACTGCAGGGGCGAGGCAAGGATGGGGCTGGGCGGCTCGCCTCAGAGAGCCAAGCAGTGCAAGGAGCAGAAAGAGCCCACTACGCTGCAAGATGCTCTCGAGCCGCAGGTTCCCTACCCCTGTTCCAGACTCTTCTAGGATCTTCATATTCAACAAATTTTACCCTTCTTTTTATAGACTGTCCCTAGACACAGAAGTTGCATAGCTGAATACAATTGATATGAGTATTACTATTTTTTAAATTTCTTTCTCTTTTTCATCCCAGTTCTGAGCACCTCTCCCAAATGCCTCCCTCTCCAAGTGACCAAAAGGATGATTTAAAAAGCATCAATAGTAACAAACCCTGAAATGGATGATACACGCTACCCCAGTCTCACCAGGCCTTGGAAACTAAACATGGCAGAACCTGGCTAGTATTTGGATGGGAGATCACCAAAAAATTCCAGGGATGCTGTGCAGAGGAAGGCTAAGGCAAACCACCTCTGAACATCTCTTGTCCTGACCCTGTTGGCCCAAGTTAGCCAGATCTCAACCATCATTGGAAGCTAAGCTGAGTCAACCCTGGTCAGTAAGTGGATGGGAGAGCACCAAGGAAATCCAGGCTTATTACGCAGAGGTGGGCAACGGCAAGTCACCTCTGAATGTCTTGACCTCGTCCTGAATGGCCCAGGTTTGCATGATGCCATCACACCTTGAAAGCTCAGCTAAGCAGGGTCAGATCTGCTTAGCACTTGGATGGAGAGCACCAAGAAAGTCCAGGGTCACTACGCAGAGGCAGGAAATGGCAAGCCACCTCTGACAGCAATTTCTACCATCACCAATGTCAATTAACATTCCATAAATGTATTTCTTGGCGAGGGAATTCTCAACTGACTCTTTTTTTCCAACTGCAGTTGATGTTGTGGAGTCAAACTCACAGCCACCAGAGGAAGGTGCAAGAAGGAGTCGTCATCGTTGTCGTTGTCGTTGTCGTTGTCGTTGTCGTTGTCGTTTTCTTCTTCTTCTTCTTCTTCTTCTTCTTCTTCTTCTTCTTCTTCTTCTTCTTCTTCTTCTTCTTCTTATTATTATTATTATTATTATTATTATTATTATTATTATTATTATTATTATTATTTATTAAGCTTGTATACCACCCTCCCCCGAGGGGCTCATTCCTGGATCCTTGACCAGTTGAGAACCCCATTTCAGTTTTGACCACTGAACATTGCTATCTCCCTGGAGTTGGGTCCAGAGAGGATGGAGAGGCCGCCACCTGATTGCTGCTCTCCCTCCCTCCCTCCCCCTCCCTCCCATTCCAGTCTGCTCTGCGACAAGAACTTGTCTAATTCCCTTCTGAAGTTATCTAAGGTGACCACCACCATCACCAGAACATTGGTGCAATGGAGGAGTTTTGTAGGAAATCCTCCCCCCCCCCAATCATTAATTTCAACCCCCAAAACTGAACATTCAGCATTGCTTTTGCAAATCTCCAATCATGGGGCCAAAGGCCTGACTTGATGAAGACAGATTTCATTGCAAACTTCTTCTCCTCTCCGTCTCCCATTCATCTGTATGCAGAGCGTCAGCTCAGGGTCTTCTCGGGTGTTTGCATAAATTTGAATTCCATTCCACAGCAATTATCTTGTCTGCACAGGGGGAGGAAACAAATCTTATTGTGTTATTTTTAGAAGAGGGGGATTGGAAACTGGGGGCTGGGACACGGAGAGAAACGGTCCTGCCGAATTTTCAACAAAGGGTCGGCGGTTTCTAGATTATAGATTTCAGGTTTCTCATCCCGGCTCTTTCAGCCTGGAACCGCTTTGATTCTGCTTCTCTTGCGCAAACCGAGCTTGAGATTCTTTATTTCAAGGCCATTTTCCGGGAGAGCTTTTTGCGCTGATTCATTTCTTCCCGTGACATTTTCAAAGTTAACTAGGCATCCACAAATCAGCATTGTATATTGTGTGCACGAATTATGCCTGCTACATGTTTAAAACAGTGTATAGGTTGTATAGAAAACTGAGAAGGAAAGATCACACTCTGTTCAGGGGTCAGGAAGAGAAGTCCTACAAAGTCTGGTTGAAGGAACAGGCTATGGGCAGCCTGGAGAAGAAAAAGTGAAAACTCTATGCAAACTCTATGCTGGGGATAATTAGGAAAGCAGTTGATAATAAAACTGCAAGGATTGTCATGCCCTTATGTAAAGCCGTGGTGCGACCGCACTTGGAGAACTGTGTTCAGTTCTGGTCGCCACATCTCAAAAAGGATATCGAAGAGATAGAAAAAGTGCAGAGAAGGGCAACAAGGATGATTGAGGGACTGGAGCACCTTCCTTATGAGGAGAGGCTGCAGCGTTTGGGACTCTTTAGTTTGGAGAGGAGACGTCAGAGGGGGGATATGATTGAAGTCTATAAAATTATGCATGGGGTAGAAAATGTTGACAGAGAGACATTTTTCTCTCTTTCTCACAATACTAGAACCAGGGGGCATTTATTGAAAATGCTGGGGGGAAGAATTAGGACTAATAAAAGGAAACACTTCTTCACACAACGTGTGATTGGTATTTGGAATATGCTGCCACAGGAGGTGGTGATGGCCACTAACCTGGATAGCTTTAAAAAGGGCTTGGACAGATTTCTGGAGGAGAAGTCGATCTATGGCTACCAATCTTGATCCTCCTTGATCTGAGATTGCAAATGCCTTAGCAGACCAGGTGCTCGGGAGCAGCAGCAGCAGCAGAAGGCCATTGCTTTCACCTCCTGGACGTGAGCTCCCAAAGACACCTGGTGGGCCACTGCGAGTAGCAGAGTGCTGGACTAGATGGACTCTGGTCTGATCCAGCAGGCTAGTTCTTATGTTCTTATGTTCTAAGTGAGGAGGAAAGATCACACTCTGTTCAGGAGTCAGGAAGAAAAGTCCTACAAGGACTGGTTGAAGGAACCGGCTATGGGCAGCCTGGAGAAGAAAAAGCCAAGCAGAGAAGAGACATGGGGTTGGTGTTCATTGTCGGCCAGTTGAAAGCACTAGTAGCCACAGGTCTTTCTGGTTGCACGCTTTCCCTAATAACCATTTTCAATCAAAGTTTAGTGCTGAGGTCGAAAGATCCACGTGCACTAACAGCCATGCAGATTGGTGGGCTGAAGTGAGCAGATCGGGTATTACACATGGGGCATCCAGGACAGACGCCCTGAGCCTCACGTTGATGGAGTCCAGCGCCCTGCAGACAGCAGCGCCCACTGCCCTCAAGTTCAAATTCCTCCTCGCCAATTCAAAAGCTTTGCTTTCAGACTCTCTCCGCCTGCACCTGAAGCAATCCAAATTGCCTTTCCCTCTGTGTGTGCGGAGGGTTTGTTTTTTTCTCCTTTCTCTTTTTCTCCTTGGGGAGGAACGACCAACGAGGCAGTTTTGATGGATGAATGTGGAATGTTATCGGAAAGAGTCCCCCGGGAGGGAAATCAAGCAATGTTATTTTCATTGCTTTCAAACATAGGAAACGTTGGGAGGGGTTCGAACGGAAGGCTGCCAAAGCGAAAGAGAGAGAGAAAGATTTAAAAGCCTGGTTCAGCCGATAAGACCATCCTGACAGGTTGTCTCAGGCATTGAGTAAAGAGGGCCCAATCCACGGGCCAAAGGCAGCCCCAGTGTTCCCTGAATTGGTCTGAGGTGTGCTCCCTTTTAATTTGGTGGAATTAACAGGAACGAACAATGCAAGAGGCTCGGGCAGAGATCTCTACCAATTTATACTAATTTCCCCCCCTTAGAAACCCAAAGAAAACTGACATTTGAATAAGTTTAATGATTTTTATGGGAAAGCAAAATAATAAAAGTTACGCATGAAGTCTGGCAAAATAATAAAAGTCACACACACACACACAGAGGGAGAAATTAAAGAAGTTGAGGATTTAGATAGAGTTTAGGGATAAGTTTGGAACAGGAGATGTCATTGCAGGAATGGCAATAATTACTATCTAGAAGAGGAAGGCCCAAGCAGTCAGAATCCCAATGCCTCTGTTGGATGCAGAGAGGCTAAGTCAGGCACAGCATAACTGAACCAAAGGTAGTCCAAAGAACATTGGACACAGAGTAACCGCAGTTCAGAAAAACTGGACAGTTCGGAAAAACTGGGCAAGGGGCCTTTGTTTGGGCAGGCTAGATGTAGGAAAATTTGACCCTCTGGTAGTGCTGAGAGGAGCAATTTTCCTGACAAAGGGGAGTTCCTGTTCTCAGGAGACTCATCTTCTGCTGTATTGTTCTCTCCTGAGAACAGGAACTCCCCTTTGAAAGTGCATTATTCTGCATGTGCGGAAGTGCCCCAGGTCTTTGCAGAAATGGTCTTCTGTGAATTCCTCCAAAATGGGGCCGTGGAAGACAGAATGCTTCCTTTCTGAGGCCTTCCAAATAGCCAAGGCGTTCACTGCCATGTTTGTTTGTTTGTTTGTTTATTATATTTATAAACCGCCCTCCCCCGGAGGGCTCAGGGCAGTGAACAAAACATATAGAGCACAAAATAAAATCAATAATATCAAAATTAAGTAAATAGATCATTAAATAGTGGCTCTATACACGTTAAAAACCAACTCCATTAAAATGCAGCGTCCTAATATCAGATATACCGATGGTGTCCTACTAATAAATGTTGGTTCAGAAGTAAAGCTGAAAAAGGCAAGAATACCATCCATGTAATACCTTTTATTAGGACCAACTGAATGATGTATAAGTGGGGTTGCCAACCTCCAGGCAGGGCTTGGAGATCTCTTAGAACTACGATGGATCTTGAGATGGCAGAGGTCAATTCCCATGGGGAAAGTGGCTGCTCTGGAGGGTGGGCTGAATGGCATTATACAGTGGTGGGATCCAAAAATTTTAGTAACAGGTTCCCATGGGGGTGGGATTCAAACAGTGGCGTAGCGCCAATGGGGCTGGGCGGGGCACGATGGGGGCGTGGCCGGGCATTCCTGGGGCGGGGCATTAAAATTTCTCTGTTACTGTAAAAAACTCTTACTGTAAAAAAAGTTCCTAATTTCCAGCTGGTATCTTTCTGTCCATAATTTAAACTCATTATAGCAAGTCCTATTGTCTAGTGCCAGCAGAAACAACTACTTCTCCTCTAATCGACTGCCTGTCAAATACTTAATACTTTCAAATACTTCATTTTGTCTCTAGAAATCAAAAGAAGGATACTTTCCTTAAACAAGGAACTTTACCATGTTTCTAAAACATGTTTTTAAAACAGCCCGACAGGGAGAATTATCCTGTTTTCTACCTTCGCTAACCAGCCACATAGGAAACAACAGGACTTTATGATTTTTGGACCTAATCGAGTTTCTAATGGAAAAGCAGACCCAATTAGTAACCTCCTCTCGGCACAAACAAATAATTAGTAACCCACTCTCGGGAACTGGTGAGAACCTGCTGGATCCCACCTCTGGCATTATACCCTGCTGATGTCCCTCCCCTCCCCAAACCCCATCCTCCTTATGATCAACCCCCAAATCTCCAGGAATTTTCCAGCCCAGAGCTGGCATCCCTAAGAGAGTAAGCTTTTAAGAGTGCTAGGCCCCTTCCGCACAGGCAGAATAATGCGTTTTCAAACCACTTTCACAACTGTTTGCAAGTGGGTTTTGCCATTCCGCACAGCTGCAAAGGGCACTGAAAGCAGTTTGAAAGGGCATTATTCCGCATGCGCGGAAGGAGCCTAAGCTTTTGAGCTCTTTAAAACCCTTCATGAGGCCAGAGTTACAAAAAAAGAGAGAGGGGGACAGCAGATTTTTCAGGTCATCTTGATGTTGAAACTTTGGGGTTGCATAAGACGGCTGTGGCTTGACAGTTCTTTAGAAGAACATAAAGAAGAGTTTGGATTTATATCCCACCTTCCCTCCTGTAAGGAGTCTCCAAGCAGCTTACAGATTCCTCTCCCTTCTTCTTCCCGACAACAGACCCCTTGTGAGGTTAAGTGGGGCTGAGAGAGTTCCGAAGAACGGTGACTAGCCCAAGGTCACCCGGCAGGAATATAGGAGTGCGGAAACACATCTGGTTCACCAGATAAGCCTCTGACACTCAGGTGGAGGAGTGGGGAATCAAACCTGGCTTTCCAGATTAGAATCCACCTGCTCTTAACCACTACACCACACACACACACACACACACACACACACACACACACACATACACACACACACACACACACACACACACACAGAGGATCCAGAATGGCAAAAAGGCAAAAAAACCCAACAACCTCTATTGCCGTGGTGGCGAACCTTTGGCACGCCAGATGTTATGGACCACAATTCCCATCAGCCCCTTCCAGCATGGCCAATTGGCCATGCTGGAAGGGGCTGATGGGAATTGTGGTCCATAACATCTGGCGTGCCAAAGGTTCGCCACCACTGCTCTATTGCAACATTTCCTCCCTGACAAATAATCCCCATTTAGCAAGAACAGACTGATTTTTGAAACTCAGAGAAATTCTACTCATTCAATAGTCTCCGTTTTTCAAAGTACCTGGTGGCCAAGGCGTTACTTATTTAATTGTTTTTTTTAAAAAAGCTATCACATCTGTCCAAAAGCACAAGGCAGCAAGGAATCAATATCATTAAAGCCCTGCATCTTCATGTCCAATTACTAAATGCTGGCCCCTGAGTGGATCAAAAACGCTGCCCCCAGGAGCCAACTACAAGGACAGCTTCAAGTTCTGTGAATCGCAGAGAATCCCCAAGTTTGCAGAAAAATCCAATTTGTTAAAAAGAATTGGAGAGAACCCAAGTTACAAGTGGTATCTGTTCCTGTGCAGAGCTGAGCTGGGGTGGGGTGGGGTTTGGGTAGTTTTTGTAGCAGTCCAAAGTGGTGCCCAACAGTGAGCCATTGGCCTTGGTCACAGCGTTATGAGGATGAAGAGGAGGAGGAAGAGAAGGTAGAGGGGGCAGGGATGGAGGTAGAAAGAAGTAACAGGGCTGGCTGGGGAAATGGCATTGGTCAGAGGGATGGAATTCCTCTCCATGGATTCTCACAGGACCCCAATTGGATACCTCTAAAATGAGAATAACAGCAAAATGGCATAAGAAAAACCACAAAATTCAAACATTTTCTAGCTAACTGAAAGCCTGTTCGGGAAAAAAAAAACTTTTTTATACCCTAGTGCTGGACTAGATGGACTCTGGTCTGATCCAGTAGGCTAGTTCTTATGTTCTTATGTTCTGAAGAAGAAGAAGAAGAAGAAGAAGAAGAAGAAGAAGAAGAAGAAGAAGAAGAAGAAGAAGAAGAAGAAGAAGAAGAAGAAGAAGAAGAAGAAGAAGAAGAAGAAGAGTTGGATTGATATCCCCCCTTGCTCTCCTGTAAGGAGACTCAAAGGGGCTGACAAACTCCTTTCCCTTCCCCCCTCACAACAAACACCCTGTGAAGTCAGTGGGGCTGAGATCACCCAAGATCACCCAGCTGGCATGTGTTGAAGTAGACAAGCTAATCTAGTTCACCAGATAACCCTCCACAGCTCAAGTGGCAAAGCGGGGAATCAAACCTGGTTTTCCAGATTAGAGTGCACCTGCTCTTAACCATTACACCACGCTGGCTCTCTAGGGGGTGGAATGAGCTCTCCTTTGAGGAATTGTCCTCTCTCCAGGGTGCTCAATTTGGGATTTTCTTCATGGAATGTGTGGGAGGGTGTGTGTGTATGAGACTAGATGACCTCTAGGATACCTCCTGGCTTTGGACTCTATGGTTTGGGTCCTGCCTAGAATTTCTTCAGGCACTCTTGGGAAAAGAGGGCTTGCTTATTTCTCCCTTCCTGGGGAAGACCTCCGATTCACCCTGACACTCTGGAGCAGAATTTTGGGAAGCATTTTCAGCATTTTCCTTGTTTGTGTGGTGAGTTTGCCACGAATGAAGAGAAGAATGCAGTAGAGTGCTCCATTTCCCCATGATTTACCATCTTTATAGTGCCAATCCCTCCTCCCCAAATGCTATCCTTCTTCTTTCCTGGAAGGACATAAAACTCCTTATCAAACTCTCAAAGGCTCCTTCCATGATTGACGGATATACACTGCAAAAAAAAGTTTTTTTAAAAAGCCATGTTGTTTCAGCCATTAATTTCGAGAGAGAAATTACTTCTGGGGCTTGGCTGAGTTTGACGTGATCAGAGCAGCGCTAATTTTATCTTGATACTTCTTCATTGCGCTCAACGGTGATAGCGAGGGGCCGTCACTGTTGCCATCTGGGCAGCATTCGTTTCACTGTGCTGTCACTCAGCGCATGCATGGGGAGTGCTTGCTTTGCACATGAATGATCCTGGGCTCCATTTGCAGCATCAGTGGTGATGGGCTGAGGCCCTGGCTGCCACTGCAAGCCACCACAGTCAATAGAAATGGTCTTGCTCCAAAGAAGGCAACTATGTGGATCTACACAGAACCAGAAGAAGAGGACACATTTTCCATGGGAGGTCTTAAGAACATAAGAACATACGAACTAGCCTGCTGGATCAGACCAGAGTCCATCTAGTCCGGCACTCTGCTACTCACAGGTGCCTTTGGGAGCTCACGTGCAGGAGGTGAAAGCAATGGCCTTCTGCTAATGCTGCTCCTGAGCACCTGGTCTGCTAAGGCATTTGCAATCTCAGATCAAGGAGGATCAAGATTGGTAGCCATAGATCGACTTCTCCTCCATAAATCTGTCCAAGCCCTTTTTAAAGCTATCCAGGTGAGTGGCCATCACCACCTCCTGTGGCAGCGTATTCCAAACACCAATCACACGTTATGTGAAGAAGTGTTTCCTTTTATTAGTCCTAATTCTTCCCCCCAGCATTTTCAATGGATGCCCCCCGGTTCTAGTATTGTGAGAAAGAGAGAAAAATGTCTCTCTGTCAACATTTTCTACCCCATGCATAATTTTATAGACTTCAATCATATCCCCCCTCAGACGTCTCCTCTCCAAACTAAAGAGTCCCAAACGCTGCAGCCTCTCCTCATAAGGAAGGTGCTCCAATCCTTCAATCATCCTCGTTGCCCTTCTCTGCACTTTTTCAATCTCTTCGATAACCTTTTTGAGATGTGGTGACCAGAACTGAACACAGTACTCCAAGTGCAGTCGCCCCACAGCTTTATATAAGTCTTGAAGGACTTCTCTCCACCTGAGGCCTTGCTAGTCAAAGGACAATACTAACTGAATAGATTAGTGTTGAGAGCCAGTGTGGTGTCGTGGTTAAGAGCAGTGGACTCTAATCTAGAGAACAGGGCTTGATTCCCCATTCTTCCATCTTAGTAGCAGAACTGGATTTGTTTCCCCTCTCCTCCACATGAAGCCTGCTGAGTGACCTTGGGCTAGTCACAGTTCTCAGAGCTCTCACAGCCCTACCTACCTCACAAGGGGTCTATTGTGGGGCGAAGAAGGGCAAAATAGTTTATAAGCTGCCTCGAGACTCCTTACAGGACAGAAATGTGGGATATAAACTAAAACTCTGCTCTCTCTTCTTCTTTAGTAATTTGATTTGGTATTAAGCTGCTTCGTACAATCTGGGGAGAATGAATCAATTGGCAGCAGGTTTCCCGTTTGCCCATTTATGACTGAAGATCTTTAGTCAATGGAAGCCTCAGCTCGATCAATGGTTGGAAACTGGATGCAAAGGTGGGGAGACTCAATCATCTTGGGAAGAAACATGAAAAGGAAAAAATAAAACCTCGTGTATGTACAGAGAGTTCCTGATGATTCCTAGAGCTACCAGGAAATGCCAATGGTAGCTCTGCCAGGGATGGCACCTAGTTGATTGAAATGCATTCCTAACTCCATGTAATGGCTACATAATATATGAGCGGTGATTGTATCTGAGTGATTGAGATGCATTCCTGTCAATGTAACTGCTTCTAGATATATGTACTCAGCCTGCTATATGCTACGTCCACTGTAATGGAATATTCTTTCCTTGATCTTGCTTTTATGGATTCACATGCTTGGTAGATAACTAGGTTTATCCCTGATACTCTCTACTCCCATGGGAAACTGGATGTTTCCGTTGCTCTGAGGAGGTAGGAGACCAAGTGGCTTTATCTCTGTCTGTTGCTGACCTTGGGTTGCTTAGGCTCCAAAGCAACTCTTTCTCACATTCTTTGGGAAAACAGGAGGAGGATGGTTTCTGAATAAAACCGGTAGCAAAAGTCAGGTTCACCAGAACTGGGTTCTTGCAAACTGGGTGCTTCGTAACTAGGCTTGGTCAATACCCTAGATCAGTGGTGGCGAACCTTTGGCACTCCAGATGTTATGGAGTACAATTCCCATCAGCCCCTACAATTGGCCATGCTGGCAGGGGCTGATGGGAATTGTCGTCCATAACATCTGGAGTGCCAAAGGTTCGCCACCACGGCCCTAGATCATAGGTGTCAAACTCAAACGCATGATGCTGGCAGGGGATGATGGGAACTGTAATCCATAATATCTGGAAGGCCGCAAGTTTGACACCTGTGCTCTAGATATTCGGTAAAATTCGGATTTGGATTTATTCAGGCATAAAATTATTTGTATGCCCGAATGAGACAAATAACCTATTCGCATATACCTGAATATTCAGGTCTGTCTGATTTTGGGGTGTTTGGGGGTGTTTTTTCACATTTGTGCCTGCAGGGGGCGCAGTTTTAATGCCAGTGGCACCACAATTTCAGGGTCTCATCCGGAGACAGTCCTGACAATGTTACCCAGGTTTGATGAAGTTTGATTCAAGGGGTTCAAAGTTATGGACCCCAAAAAGGGATGCCCCATCCCCATTGTTTCCAATGGGAGCTAACAGGAGATGGGGCTACCCCTTTGAGGGTCTGTAACGTTGCCCCCCCCCTGAACCAAACTTCACCAAACCTGGGGAGTATCATTAGGACAGTCTCCGGATGAGACCCGGAAATCATGGTGCCGCAAACTTTAAAAATGCGCCTCCTGTAGGCACAAAAGCCCTTTGGGGGTTGGGTGGTATATAAGTTTAAAAAATAAATAAATAAATAAAAGTGAAAAAACACCAAAAATACCAAAAAAACCCCCTTGAATATCTTGCATTCGGATTAGCTTCTATTCGAGCAGGACATATTTGGGCTGATTCTGACCCGAATATGCCTGAGTTAGGCCAAATTTGGGCCGAATCTGGTATCTGTTGCACCCGAATCTCCAAGCCTGTTCGTTACCTTTCCAATAAACGCTGCTGATCAACTATCCAGAGTCCCTGGTGTGCTGTGTGGTTTCTGGGCTGTATGGCTGTGTTCTAGCAGCATTCTTTCCTGATGTTTCGCTTGCATTTGTGGCTGGCATCTTCAGAGGAAGATGCCAGCCACAGATGCAGGCGAAATGTCAGGAGAGAAAGCTGCTAGAACATGGCCATACAGTCCGGAAACCACACAGCACACCAGTGATTCTGGCCGTGAAAGCCTTCAACAATACATATCCAGAGTCCATTGATAAATTTAAGGATCGAGACCTAACAAGCTCTAGCACTCACCAGAAACGTTATGGTCATTTGGTTGGCTGAGAGCAGCTAGCGGAGCTCACAAAGGGTTTTCTTTTAAATCATAAGCACGACATGAAAATTATCAGCCACAAACAAGCTGTTTCATCAGTTCATGGCTTCAGTCTCTGGATTTAAGTATCCACAGATCTGGCCATTTTGAGAATTAGATGTATTGATGATGCACAATAAAATGAGCATGGATAATTTGCTCTCATCCCTATCTCCAGTTGGATGGGATCTCCCATGTGCCTCATCAAGAAAGAAGAAATCACAGAAATGAGGAGGGGAAACTGCCATCAGGAAACAGGGCCAGGCAGGAGAGTTGGTATGGCATAGTGGTTAGCTTATCAGACTTGAATTTGGGAGATGGCCTAGGGTTGGAAGCTGCATGTAAATTCCTTGGAGAAACTGGGATAAAAATTGTACTGGACAGATAACAACAAAGTGTGTGTGTGTATGAAGTGCCGTCAAGTTGCTTCCAACTTACAACAACCCCATGAATTGATGCCCTCCGAAACGTCCTATGGTTAACACCCTTACTCGGGTCTTGCAAACTGAGGGGTGTGGCTTCCTTGATGGAGTCATATCATCTCCAGTTGTGTCCTCCCCTTTTTCTGCTGCCTTGAACAAATAAATAGCATGGGAGGGGCAAGTGAAGTTTAAGTCAATGGATTCCTCCCCCCCCCCATACATTACTCATAGTTCAGGCTTGGATTTACCAGTCAGCCCCTTGGAAGTACCATTTTCAACCCCAAAATGTACATAGTGGATATTTCATTGAGGCATAATCAATATGAAAATCTGTTTCCCCAAGTAGATCGTGTTCTCGCGATTTCTGCAACTGTGTCTTTGGACAGCAATATAAATACATGAAACATTTACAAACAAAATTAGAGCAGAGGGGCAGGGAGGGGGATTTATCTTCCCCCAAAGACAAAGGTTTGTTCCTCCCTGACCTTGTAGTTTTAAGGTACCCACGTCTTTCCCCTAAAACCTGGCGATAAGCATCGCTCTAGAAAAACCATTTTCAGATGTCTTCAAGGGGTTCACAAAAGGTTAATTAACAAGGAATCAATTAATGGCGTTATTGCCTTTTGCTTTCTCTTTTCATTTAGGAAGAGTTCTCTTTTCAGAGAAGGATCCAACATAATTGGCTTCTTGTCGAACTGGGTTTAAAGTGGACCCAAGGCCCTTTACTGCCCCCTATCTTTCATCTTTGGGCATTTCTGCCATAACTGTGGAAAGCAAATGACTAGATGATGTTCTACATCTCTGAATACAAACCAGGCTACATCTTTGCTAGAGATTTAAGGCAGTTTAACTCGCAAAAAATCGCTGGAATTCTGTGTTCTCTCCCAAGACAGAAACGTTCAGAGTCATCACCAATGGACCTGAATCAGGTTACAACTGGGAAATGTAAGAAAAACCCACAATGGATTGGCTTTGGAGTCAAATAGACTGGGGTTGCCAGCTCTGGGTTGGGAGGAGGAGTAGGAGTAGGAAGAGGAGTTTGGATTTATATCCCCCTTTCTCTCCTGTCGGAGACTCAAAGGGGCTTACAATCTCCTTGCCCTTCCCCCCTCACAACAAACATCCTGTGAGATGGGTGGGGCTGAGAGAGCTCAGAAGAACTGTGACTAGCCCAAGGTCACCCAGCTGGTGTGTGTTGGGAGTGCACAGGCTAATCTGAATTCCCCAGATAAGCCTCCACAGCTCAAGCGGCAGAGCAGGGAATCAAACCCGGTTCCTCCAGATTAGAATGCACCTGCTCTTAACCACTATGCCTCTGCTGCTCCTGGAGATTTTGGGGGCGGAGCTTGAAGAGGCAGTGTGTGAGGAAGGGAGGGATCTCAGAGGGAATCATGCCATAGAGTCCACCTGCCAAAGCAGTCATTTTCTCCAGGGAGACTGATCTTGGTTATCTGGAGATCAAGTGTAACAGAGGGAGACAGGTGTACCAGGGGTAAATAGCGCCCAGAGACAAATTGTCTCCAGGATGCCCCCCAGGCTCTGCCCTGCCCCCCAGCCCGCAGGCTCTGCTCTCCCACCCTGGCTCCGCCCCCATGCTCTCGACCCCTCCCATGTCACCATGGACATGGGCAAGGTCTAGGGTGCCTACCTACCCCTCCAGACTCCCCCTGCCAGCTGGGCTCCCAGCCAGCAGCCTACAGTCTCTTCTGACCTCCCCTCAGGGCAGGCCAGAAGAGACTGCAGTCCCGGCTGAGCAGACCTTCTTTTATAAGCACTGAAGCCAGGGGGTGGGGCTTGGGGAGCAGGAAGGGGTGGGACTTCCTGTTCCCCAAGCCCTACCCCCGGCCTCAGTGCTTATAAAAGAAGGTCTCCGAGGCCGGGACTGCAGCCAGCAGGGGGGGAAGGGAGGGGGGAGTCCAGGGCAGGGTTGAGGGCACTTGGAGGCAACAGGAAGTCCTGCTGTCTTGTCGTTTTTGCATCCCTCAGGGTCGAGGCACGTGAAAACGACGAGACAGCAGGACTTTCTGGTCACGTGGGGAACCGATTTTGTGCCCCCCACGTGACCAGAAGAGTGGCGCCCGGGGACAAGGGGTACCCTTTGTCCCTAGGCAGATACGCCACTGGAGGGAGATCTCTAGGTGTCCCCTGGAGATTGGGAAAGCTAAAATAGGAAGAAATTACAGAAGATATGACAGAGATGAATACACGGTAGTTTCTAAAGAGGTATGGAGGGTAACTGGCCGAAAAATATCCCACCTTGCCTGCTCTTGTACCTTTGTTACCAGCAGCCTGATGTGCTGAAATCATTTGAAAAAAGTCTTACCATAGCACTGACAGCTACACTTATCAGCAAATGGCTGTAGATTCAAGTAGTGTCCGGAGCACAGGAACAGGTAGCCGTTCAAAGGTTGGCAACCCTGAAATTATGATCCATTAAATGGTTGAAAACACTTACATAAATAATTTCTCGATTGTTTTTTCAGCTTTGTGGGCATCAGATATGAAATATCTGTAGATTCAAGTAGTGTCCGGAGCACAGGAACAGGTGGCTGTTCAAAGGTTGGTAACCCTGAAATTGTGATCCATTAAATGGTTGAAAACACATACATAAATAATTTCTCGATTGTTTTTTAGCTTCGTGGGCATCAGATATGAAATCCCATTGAATATGTCAAATACCATCAAGCATGCAATATCGTCACATCTTCACAAATCAAATCTTGTCAAATACAAAAAACAATGAAATCACATAGCAAAGACTGTCAAATATCTACTATTGGATTAACACTTTGCAAATATTTATGAATTTAGAGAATACCGGGAGGGGCAGTTGGCAACTCCAGCCATAGCAGAAGTCTAGGACTCAAAATTCAGATCTCTTTCAAGTCTTGGTATTTGATGCCTAATTTCAGCTTTTGATGCTGCAATCGTTTGCACACTTTGTTGGGAGCAGATACTGCTGAACAAACCAGATTTACTGCCAGGTAAACAGGCGTAAGATTGGACTGCACATCTTGGAGACTATTATCAGAATGAGGATTTAGTCCTGGAACACTGGAAGCAATTACCAGAGGAGGGCAACCAAAGTGGTAAAAGGCCTGGAATCCACGGTCTACGAGGAGAGACTTAGGGAGCTGGGTATGTTTTGTTTGGTGAAGAGATGGTTAAGAGGTGGCATGATAGCCATGCTTAGATATCTGAAGGGATGTCATGTTGGTGAAGGAGCAAGCTTGTTTTCTGCAGCTCCAGAGTTTATGACCAGGAGTAATGGGTTCAAGGTGAAGGAAAAGAGATTCCACCTAAACATCAGGAAAAACTTCCTGTCAGTAAGGAGTGTTCGACAGTGCACTGCACTACCTCGGAGTGGGGTGGCGTCTCCTTCTTTGAAAGTTTTTAAAGAGAGATTTGATGGCCAGGACTGCTTTGGTTGTGTGTTCCTGCATTGCAGAGGATTGGACTTGATGGCCTTTGGGGTCCAGAGGCGTAGATACCAGGGGGACAGGGGGTGCGCTCTGCACTGGGCGCACGCCTGGGGCGAGTGCAAAAAATTAGGTTCGTTTGTGGTTTTCTGCATTTTTAGTGTTTTTTCAGATTTTGGCCTGCAGGGGGGCGCGGATATTAGGCTAGCAGCATCAACATTTCAGGGATTTTTCAGGAGACTCTCCTAATGAAACCACCCACGTTAGGTGAGATTTGGTTCTGGGGGTCCAAAGTTATGGACTCCCAAAGGGGGTGCCCCATCCCCCATTGTTTCCAATGGGAACTAATAGGAGATGGGAGCTACACCTTTCAGGGTCCATAACTCTGGACCCCCTGAACCAAACTTCACCAAACCTGGGTGGTATCATCAGGAGAGGCTCTTAAAGATACCCTGAAATTTTGGTGCTGTTAGATTAACAATTGCACCCCTGACAGCAGGCACCCCCCAAATTTCCCCAGATTCTCCTTTTAAATACATATCCTTTGGCATGGATTTAAAGGGAGAATGTGAGGTCCCCAGTTTAAACATTGAAAGTGATGCTGTTTCAGGGTGAAGGATAATACACCCCAAAACAGCATCACTTTCAATGTTGTTTTAACTGGGGACCCCAGATTTTCCCTTTAAAGTGGATTTAAAAGGAGAATCTGGGCTCCCTAGTTTAAACACCATTGAAGGTGATGCTGTTTGGGGGTGGATTCCAGCATCACAGTGGCTACCCATGGGGCGGGGGACGGACTCAGATTTTCACACCGGGCTCCATTTTTCCTAGCCACATCTCTGTTGGGGTCTCTTCCAATTCTGTGATTCTATTATTCTACCATGGGTTCTTTGAACACATGCAAATTATTTTCCCCCAATAAGACATAGGCAGCCTGACTGAAAAGTATGGGATTCTACTTGAAGGGCCTGGCTTCCATGGAACTTGGAAACCCACGAAATGCCCCACATCTCACTTTTGGTTCCAGTACTTGCCCATTTTGTCTTTCAGCCATGCCAGGCTGTTATGGGGTCCTCAAAACAGGGGTCCTCAAAACTTGGTGCCCATGGCTCACTATGGAGGTTATTACTTTCCCCGCACTCCTTAGTTTCTCAAGGGCAGAGGACTGAGATTGAGGGCAGGGATTTACCTGCTCTGAACATGCAAATGTGAAGCCTACTGTGAAATCAGCCAGACCTGTTTCTGCCCCACCCCATCAAAAATGACTTGGTGCGACTGAGCATGTTCCAGGAGATGCAGAATGCTGAGAGCAGTTCAAGTCAAAGGAAAGAGGGCGTAGTCTATGGAAACTGTTTGCCATTGCTTTCACATCCTGCATGTGAGCTCCCAATGGCACCTGGTGGGCCACTGCGAGTAGCAGAGAGCTGGACTAGATGGACTCTGGTCTGATCCTGCATGTGAGCTCTCAATGGCACCTGGTGGGCCACTGCGAGTAGCAGAGAGCAGGACTAGATGGACTCTGGTCTGATCCTGCATGTGAGCTCCCAATGGCACCTGGTGGGCCACTGTGAGTCGCAGAGAGCTGGACTAGATGGACTCTGGTCTGATCCTGCATGTGAGCTCCCAATGGCACCTGGTGGGCCACTACAAGTAGCAGAGAGCAGGACTAGATGGACTCTGGTCTGATCCTGCATGTGAGCTCCCAATGGCACCTGGTGGGCCACTGCGAGTAGCAGAGAGCAGGACTAGATGGACTCTGGTCTGATCCTGCATGTGAGCTCCCAATGGCACCTGGTGGGCCACTGCGAGTAGCAGAGAGCTGGACTAGATGGACTCTGGTCTGATCCTGCATGTGAGCTCCCAAAGGCACCTGGTGGGCCACTGCGAGTAGCAGAGAGCTGGACTAGATGGACTCTGGTCTGATCCAGCTGGCTTGTTCTTATGTTCTTATGTTCTGCTCAAGATCCAAACGTATAGAATCCTGGAAGGGGACATGGGGGATGGGGGTGGAAAAATAATTGTTTGGTAATATGCTCACAGCTGAAGACAAGCGTTTGCAACTGGTATATGAAACGGCTGTAATGCTTGTATGTCTGCAATTATTGGCATGTACACTTTGTAGAGACGACAAGATACACATTCCTCGCCCAAATTAATTTCCAAAGCATCAAAGGAGGATCAGAACCTCAAAGAATCACAAAGCTAACGTAAAAGTGTGTACAGTAAACAATTTTTTAAGAAAGCATCTTTGAAATTTCTCCCACTCGCAAAACTGGGATGTTGATTAACCATGTATAGGTTCTGGAAAAGATTGCCTGGCCAAGTCGGATAATTGAATGCATGCTTCCTCAGTCATTTATCAGGGACATGGAGAGATTTAACGGGTTTGCCCATTCAGTATAGATCTGATTTGAAACTGGATTGATTCCCGGTGCCTGGAAGAAACGTAAAAATCAGGATGAAAATATAAGAAAATTGCAAGAATGTATTTTGCCAATGTCATCCTGTATGTTATTTCACCCTATCTGGCAACTAGGGTGAAAATGACTCTAACCACATCGCAGCACACCATGCAACTTGGAAAAGAAATTACGTAGGGAGGGGCTGAAAAACACACACAAAATGTTAGATCTAATTAACTTTGTTATTATCTTGAGTTGTAGAAACGGGGGGGGGGAACCCCCCAAAGTGTTACCAATTTCTGTCCCCTTTCTGAGAGTGAAAGAATTTTAAAACCACATAAGGCAGTGGTGGTGAACCTTTGGCACTCCAGATGTTATGGACTACAATTCCCATCAGCCCCTGCCAGCATGGCCAATTGGCCATACTGGCAGGGGCTGATAGGAATTGTAGTCCATAACATCTGGAGTGCCAAAGGTTCGCCACCACGGACATAAGGAACATTTAACTAGCTTTTTAAAGCTGTGCAGGATAGATAATTCCAGAGAAGACCAATACAGTGATAACGTGAAGGAATATTCCCTTAGTCTGATTCCATTGGAGAATGGGTGCTCATCCATATCTTCCAAATCTCCCAGACCAACATCAGATCTGTCACCAATAATCTTCATTTCAGATCAGAGTCTCAACCTTTTTGAGGCTGTGGAAACCTTTGGGATTCTGACAGAGCCATAGGCGGAACTAAAACATGATTGCCACAGGAGGCAGAGCCATCCAGAAAATGGCTGATCAAGGCAAATTCCTAGAACATCACCCAGAAGTGACATCATTTCCTCCCCAAACTCTATTTTCTCCAGGAACCAACCTCCTGGCATTTGATAAGGCAAAGCCAATTACATATATTTCCAATTCCCCCAAATATGTAGAACTGGAAGTTTATCAGTCAGCATCCTGGATTTGCTGCTTGTGAAATTCACAAACCAGAAGTTTTATGATAAAATAAAAGTTAAAAGAAATCTAGAGAACTGTATTTGCAGAACGAGAAAAAAGAAAACCAGAAGTATGATGGGGGTGAAAGGAAGCCAGTGTGGTTTAGTGGTCTGAATGTTGAGTTAGGGTGTAGAAGGTAAAGTTTATACCCTCATTCAGATATCAGATGACCCTGGGTCAGTCATCTTCTCTCAGATTTGAACCTGACATGGTCATTGAGATGACAAAATGGAGGGTGGGGAAGAGAGAGAGAGAGAGAGAGAGAGAGAGAGAGAGAGAGAGAGAGAATTTCCAAAGGTTTTGAAACCACAGGGAAAAACTTTTTCTCCTGTTTCGATCTGGAAAAAATGGCAAATTTGGGGGCAATTAAAACATATGCAATACTTAATGTTACTGCTTTAACACCATAAAATGCATAATTTATAACTTAATTAGGATATAAAATGCGATATTTGACATATTTATGGAATTTATGCTACAGAAGGATGTTTATTTAATTTTTGCTATCTGATTGGAGAGAGAGTTCTCAATGAAAATTCCATAGTTTTCTGCTCCTTTTGCTCTCTCTCCCCCCCCCCCCTCCAGCACGGTATGGCAATAAGCTACTTTTTACCTAGTCCATGGGCAAATGCGGCACAGTGATTTGAGGGAAAGGTAGAAAGATCAACCACAAGTCACGTCAAAAGGACAAAAAAGAAACACAACAACGAAAACTCTTCATTCCCCACTCTTGAAGATTCAGTATCCTTCTAGGTGCAGCAAGGCATCTTGGAGTTAAGAGCTATCTCTGTTCACAGCTTGCCCACTTTGTCTTTGAAACCATTTTACTAATTCTAAAAGAGAAAAAAAAATCATAAGTGTTTTTTTCAGCATTCCCCAGAAATTCCCTAGGGGGGAAAACATCAGCCGAAAAAAACAAAAAAAGCTTCCCCTTGAACTTTCGCATTTTTTCCCGAACATTCACATATCTAGGGGGGAAACCAACAGGAACCTATAGGAAGCTCAGCTTCCTATAGGAAGCGAACACCAAAGAGAAAGAGCTGGCATTTGGAGGGAGCCTCAGGGAAGAAAGTATGGGGTGGTAAAGCCCCCTGTATGCTCCCCTCCCTCCAGTGGTGGGATTCAAATAATTTAACAACTGGTTGTTTACAAGCACCATTTTAACAACCGGTTCTGCTGAAGCGGTGCGAACCGGCTGAATCCCACCACTGCCTCCCTCCATAGTATCCAGCTTTTATAAACCTTTTCTGAGCCTTCCAATATATGAACCTTTCATTGCCTAAAACTCTTAAAAACAAAGCTCAAATTCTGTTTCTTTTTTTTAATTAAAAATTGTGGTGGTCTTAGGTGGGGGTGAGCCTTGTTTGGGAGCTGCTGTCTGCTGTTGAAGGTTTTCCCTGAGTGCCAGAATAAACTCCCCCCGACAGGCACACACTTTTTATTCAGAGATAATGAGTCTGGCAGCAGGGTTAATAAGTGTCAGCTGAGAGTGATTTTAAAAGTTGTAAAGATACATTTGTTGTGGAAAGGGATGTTTCCCCTCCCCCTCTGCTTTCCCCCCCTTCTAAATCTATTTTTATGTATGTAAAAACACCGTCTCCCCGTCTTTGCACTGTTCGCGCTGAGTTGGTTCGGACAATCAGAATGTCACCACTGAAACGCCACAGCTGGAACGTTTTCTTTCTCTGCTCTCTCTTACATTTCCCTCAAGTGATAAGATAAATGCAAGGAGGGGGGGGGAGAGAAATCATGGGGTGGGGGTCGGGGGAGGAAAACCTTTGTAGATGCTGCTTTCCCCTCCTGTACACAATGCTGCCACTTCAGTAGAGTATTTCTCCCCACCAGCCAGACACAAAGGCACAGCCACTCTGCAAATTTCCCTAACTGGTATCCCACAGACTGTTGGGTGGGTTTAAACACCGGCTTTGTTACAGTTGATTCAAAGGCTGCTGGAAATGTGTGTCTGTTTTCTTTTTTTTTAAAATGAGAATTTTTCTAAAAGGCAGTTTGTGCCAATTTTCTGGGGCTGTAATCCAGTGTGCACCGTAACCTGCTCCTTTGCAACCCCTAATATGCCCACCTCAGGGCTGGCACAGCTTTCCAAAACCATAACCAGTAAGAAGGATTGCCAACTGAGGCTCTGGAGATTCCTACCTGGCAGTTAAAACTAACATCATTGGTTCTTAGTGTTGCCAGGCACTGCTTGGCAACCAGTGGGAAGGTTATGAAGAGGGATAATAACCCCAGAGAAATTTTTTAAAGAAAAAGAAGGCCTCATCTGCTTACAGGAAGTTCTGCCCATAGAGTTCCTGCTGATTCCTAGAGCAACTTGGAAGTGGCCAAAGGTAGTGCCAAGCATATACACACCTACACAAGATTTCCAAGAGCAGGTAGGGGAGATAAAACACACACAGAGAGAAGGCAGTCAAAGAGAAATAAGCTACACAATGCTCACAGAAGACTTTTAAGGATGGGAAGGACAAACATATAGAGTTGGGAGAACACAAACATGCACATAAAGATGAAAAGTGGTGGGGGGAGAGACAAAACACACAAAATTGTTCTGTCTTCACAATAGCCCTATCTATTCTCTAAAGAACATGGCTAGCACCTGCTGATGTACCTGTGAATGCCATGTTGGGGAAGCAAAGGAACATCAGGGAAAGCATAATTCTACTCACTCATGCTCGTAAAATGTTACGGAAGCATCCTCAGGTTACAAATCATGGACCCACTTTGACTCTATTGACTGGAGAAAGGTGGGCCAAAAAGTCTTAAATAAATAAAAATCAAGCAGGCCTCAGAGGGGCCCTTTCCGGACAGGCAGAATAATGCACTTTCAATCCACGTTCAATCCACTTGGCAGCTGGATTTTACTGTGCAGAATAGCAAACTCCATTTGCAAACAAATTGTGAAAGTGCATTATTCTGCATGTGTGAAAGCGGCCTAAATTGGAGTATTTACATTCTTGGTCTACCCAAGACCCTAACTTTAAACTCCCCTCCATCAAGGGGGCTGTCCTCGATAGCCTCCGACTCCTTGGCTCGGGGCACTGTTTCCATCTCTCTGAACACTCTATTACAGACTCATCTACCATGTTTTAAACATCAGGATCAATACAATGCTTAACGAAATCCGTACCGCCGTTTACACATGGACAGATACAAATCCCCCAGCTCAGCGGAGGAAATGAGGTTCTATGCTGTGCTGGCACCTTATCAGCGGAAGCCATCAGCAGGAGATGAGCTCCCATGCAGCCCAATGAAACCTCTTTATCTACATTCCATTTGCTGCAAACACCAAAGCACCCTTAATAGCACAACCTCACAATACTGTTTCACACTCTATTCCAAACCATTTTCTGATCCTCCCCCCCCCCCCGTCATCTCAACGTCCTTCCCCCTCCAAGCCTAATCCTTCCAGAGTTTTGCAGAAAAAAAATGTCTGAGCTGTGGGAGAACGAAAGCAGATGTGTGCCTTTGTCCTCTCTATTGGGTCAGTTAATCCAGAACCCCCCCCCCCCAAACACACACACACACATACACATGAAGTTGTTTCTTTAAGAATTTCTTGGCTTTTTATGTTTTTCCCCCAAAGAAGGTTCTCAGACCGGTTCTCAGACCGGAATATCTTTCAGTACAATAGACCAGGGGTGCCCAACATTTTTGAGCTTGTGGGTCCCTTTGGAATTCTGACAAAATGTGGTGGGTGCAGCCACAAAATGGCTGCCATAGGAGGTAGAGCCAGGCCCAAAATGGCTGCCATGGCTACCTTCAGTCACACAAGTAGCCATCTTTGGGTTGTGGTGACTGCTGCCACAAAAGGAATAATTAAACATCTGCAGTCAATCAAAAATCCAGGGACCAATCAGAAGCCTTGCTGGGCAAAAGCCCCACCTGGTCACACCCACTTCAAAAAATAGTTGGTGGGCACTGGGAAAGGTGTTGACAGGCTCCATGGCACCCACAGGCACCACATTGGAGCCCCCTGCTGTTCTGTCCCCCAAGTGAATCTGTTTTTGATGCCCTGTACTTGGCTATGACAGAGTGGGGGAGTCACAAGTCTGGTTCAATAGTTCAAACAATAGATTTATTACTTAGGAGAATTAAGACCCTAAATCCTCCCTTGGGTCTGTCTAAATTTTGTACATGATAATTTATTAATATTTTTAAAATATGGTTCTATATTTTGGCTAAATGTCATAAAGGCAAAAGCATTACTTATATATCTTTCTATATAGACCCCGTGTAGGAGGAATAATTAGGAATAGGAGCTTCCATATCAGATGAAGACGAAGTTCGAAAACGGTGAAAAATCGCGTATCCCGCTCATTCCGTCTTTACGGGAACTAGTAGCAAGGAAGATCGCACAAATTAACGGAGATCAATACCATTGAACCTATTACTTGTCATCATTGTTGACGCGCATTGCTCCACGTTGCAGGACGCTTCTATGGTTTTGGGCGAATTCTGCAATATATGACAGGACGTCTTGATTGTATATACGTTCTAGAGTACTTTGATGTATTAAAAATCTAATTGCTGTCAATCTTAACTTGTGCTCTATTTATCACCATAGATTACTATGGACCACCATATACGTCACAAATATTACAGTCTCCAGCTACCCTTGGCACCTTGCTCTGACTGACTGGCTAGAGCTAAAACTGGGGATTGCTGGGTAAAGAAGGGAGACTGCCTCCTGGAAAATCCCCTTCCTTAGAAGCCTTTACAATGAACTAAACCCATGCTAACTATGGGGAAACTGAAGCTTAATGGAGAAATAACAAAAGCCTCTGTGGGGACGTGACACCTGCTGCAGGGCACCCAATTCCAGACTTCTTGGATTCCAGTCTATTCAGGAAAATATCCATTAAGGATGCTTTCAAATTAGCTCATCCATGCTGCTCCCCACATTTTCTTTTTAAGTCTGCTTCTCTATAGTAGGGATGTGGTAAAGCCCTTGGATGATTATAGGCATCTTAGAAGAACTAAATGAATTCTTTACCACAATTTTCACTGTGGAAAATACATGGCAGTTACCGATGCCTGAGGCTTTGTTTTGGGGAAGGGTATAGGTACACCTGAGTCCAATAGAGCTGTGATGAACTGAAGTTTTAGGGATGATGGTATGTGGTACTTAACTCCAGGTTGCAAGATTCATAAAGATTTGGGGGCAGTGCCTGGGGAGAAGTGGGTATGTGGAAGGGAGAGACTTCAGTGATGTATCATGTCATAGGTTCCCCTCTGCACAGAGGACTTTTTACACTCAATTTCTACAGCAGGGGTCCTCAATGTTTTTGAGCCGGGAGGCACTTTTGGAACTTTGAGGCAGTGTAGCACAGTGGTTAAGAGCAGGTGAAGTCTAATCTGGAGAACCGAGCTTGACTCCCCACTCTTCCACATGAGCAGTCGTCTGATCTGGTGAACTGAATGTGTTTCCCCTCTCCTATACATGAAGCCTCCTGAGTGACCTTGGGCCAGTCATAGTTCTTTGAGAACTCTCTCAGCCCCACCTACCTCACCAGATGTCTGTTGTGGGAAGAGGAAGGGAAAGGATTTTGTAAGACACCTCGAATTTCCTTACAGGAGAGAAAGATGGGGTGAAGATCCAAACTCCTCCTCTTCCACCTCCTCCTCCTCCTCCTCCTCCTCTTCTTTACTGCTATTTTCCACAGGGGAATTGATTTCTGTTATCTGGAGATAAAGTGTAATTCTGGGAGATCTCCAAGGCACCTGATGGAAAAACTGAAAAATTAAGATGTCACCAAGTCTGAACAGAGTTCTTAAGAAACTCTGAAATCTGTGGGTCTTCTATCACAATACAATCAGGTTGCTAAAACTGACCTGGCATTTCGAGAGTTAAAAGTTGCATATATGTGGCTGTTTAACAAAAAAGCCAGAGGAGATCACCAATTTTTTTAAGTTTTTTGAGGGGGTTCCTTGCTTTTTAAGCAAGTTCCTCATCAAAGACTATTGAGTAAATGTAGCAGTCACAGAATAAGAGGAGGGGTCCCTCATGAATAGCGAAATTACAGGAAGCAGAGAGAAGGAGGCAGTGGACAGCAATCACAATAGAATGAAGAGAACAGCAGGCTTATGTAGATATCAGTATTGGAACCGGTGCTATTCAACATGTTCTTAAATGATCCAGAATAGGGAACTGGTGCTATTTAACATGCTCTTAAATTATCATAGAGTGTAAGCAGCAATGGTGGCAGAAAATGTTGGATCATTCAAAGGATGATAAAAAACCAAAAGTGGTCACTCCAAATTGGTTACTGGATGGCAGTGTAGCAAACTGGATCTTTTATTAAGTAGTAGTCATGATAATAAGTTCACACTCTATGGCCCACCCTGCACAGGCCAAAAGCAGTGCCTCTCGAATGGCAAGAACACTGTTCCAGGAGAACACTTCGCACAGCTGCCATCTCTGCAATGACGCAGCACCGTGCTCCCCCCTGCCCCCGTCCCAACCCGGGGGGGAAACACTAGGTGTTTTTGAAACTCACTCAGTGAGCGAATCTTTTCAAAAACAGCATTTTTGCACCCGGTGCCGAGCAAATGGCACAGGGTTGGAGGCGCTGCTTTTAGGTGCCTCCATTTTGTTTGTAAAATTACCTTCTCTTTCCTGTGCAGCTCTGCAGGGATGAGGGGACACACCTCCTGCCCTCCGATCCCCCCATGGCATTGCCATGTGGGGGCGTGACCCCTTGTCCCTGCAGAGCTCTGCAGGGAGGAGAAGGTAAGTTTACAAAAAAAATGGAGGTGCCTCTGTGCAAAGGTGACTTCGCGGGCTGTGGCAGCTCTGTGGCTGTCTGCAAGGGAGCGTGCAAACAGTCCCGGGGCTCCACCGGCATCATGTATGCAAGTGTGCTGCCGCATCACAGGCCTGTGCGGAGTGGGACTACGTCTAGGGCATAGGTGTCAAACTCGTGGCCCTCCAGATGTTATGGACTACAGTTCCCATCATCCCTTGCCAGAATGATGCTGGTAGTGGATGATGGGAACTGTAGTCCATAACATCTGGAGGGCCGCGACTTTGACACCTGTGGTCTAGGGGCAGTAACCCTCTTAGTACCAGTGCAATACAGGAGGATTTGGCTCCCAAGCCAAGCTTGCAAGCACTCTAGGGCAGTGGTGGCGAACCTTTGGCACTTCAGATGTTATGGACTACAATTCCCATCAGCCCTTGCTAGCATGGCCAATTGGCTATGCTGGCAGGGGCTGATGGGAATTGTAGTCCATAACATCTGGAGTGCCAAAGGTTCGCCACCACGGCTCTAGGGCATTTGCTAGTCATACTGTGAAATATGATGCTAGGGTTTGGCTAGTGATGGTTTGGCTACTGTTATGTTTGAATTTAACCAAATCAAATTCATAAGACTCTTTTAAAAACAACCTTTTTATTAGGGTTTTCAGCTCTCAGTTGAGAAATTCCTGGAGATTTGTGGACAGAGTTTGGGGAGAGTAAGATTTGGGAAGGGAAATGAGCTTAGTAGGGTAAAATGCCATAGACTCTCCACCCTCCAAAGCAGCCATTTTCTCTAGCAAAGATGATATCTGCACTCTGGAGATGACTTGGAATTCTGGGAGATATCCAGGCCCTACTTAAAAGTTGGCAACCCTGACTTTTTAAAAAAAATCAAATTACTTTTTACAGTTAAACATGTACTGGTGATCAGCAGCTAGAAGCAGCTGGGCCAAATCAAACCTCAAAAAGGCATTAAATCAAAATCCAGAGAATAACGTAACTGCAAGAGCCCTTCCAGTCTATCTGCTCCAATTAATGTCTCCGAGCATTTTTAAAATTCCATAACGCCCCGAGCCTCAGTGCTGACGGTTATTTACACATAAGCTACAAGATAACAACTCTAATCTCTTTGATTAGACAAAGCTTGAATTAAAAGTCCCAGAATTTATCTCTTTGCATTGTCAAACTTAATAGTAGTTTTCCAGATAAACCTCATTTGAAACTCTGGCTTCCCCGCTGAGCTAATTAACGCTCGTTTAGGCTCTTAAACCTTTGATGGGTGTTTCGGTTCCAGAGCATTGGCAAGTGGTACAACCTCTCCAATAAATCAGACGCAAAAGGTATCTAGGCCAAGGCACGCAGGGAGGAGATCGTGCCAACCAGGTGCAAAGTGGGCTTCCAACACAGCAAGGGAGAAGGCAAGTCGAAACTGGAGGCACTTCCTTTTAGGATTGACAGCTGTTGAAGTCAGGCAAGGTACTGTCTTTCTCAAGCCAACAGGACTCTCAACACGCTGGACTCCAGCTGTAGCATTACACAGGCCAGTGGTGGGATTAAAATAGTTTAATGACCGGTTCCGGTGGTGGGGATTCAAATAATTTAACAACTGGTTGTTTGCAAGCACCATTTTAACAACTGGTTCTGCCGAAGTGGTGCAAACTGGCTGAATCCCACCACTGCACAGACAGGACCTGTCTTGCCTAGTACATTTTTATTCTTCCGGTTCTCCATGGATCTCAAGGTTGGGTACATGGTTCTCCCTTAGGGTTACAAACCTCTCGATGGGACCTGGACTTCTCTAAGAACTATCACTGATCACCAGACTGTAAAGATTCGTTTCCTTTTGGATTTCCAAGCTCCAGATGAGGCCTGGAGTTCTCTCAGAATCAAGAAGTTTTGTTGGTATTTGTTTTAAAAACCGAAAAGTGTTAATAAAAATTATATACAAAAAAAAAGAAGTTTCTTTTTTTCAAAAGGGCCACGGCGGTGGATCCTTAAATCCAGAGACCGGGCCATGAACAGGCAAGAAAGATCTTTCTATAAACCTGAGGAAAGCCCCAGCGTTGTGGGGGGGGGGGGCGGGGGGGGGCAGGGAATCTAAAATCTAAAGAAACAAGCCAACAAATCCCAGAATGGTGGAAGCAGCACTTGTTGCTTTAAGAACCTAATGTTCAGAGGCTGGGGGGCGGGTTGGAGAGAAGGAAGCAGGAAAAGGGGAGAGTCTGTGGGGGCTGTCAGCAAAGAGAAAGGGGAAATAGTGGGGAAGGGAAAGGAGATGTCCCGTGGAAGTCCTTGAGGGTCCTCTACTTGTTGCAACTGATCTCCAGCATACAGAGATCAGCATACAGAGATCATTTCCTGTAGGAAATAGCAGCTTCAGAGGCGGGACTCCGGAACATCACAACTCTGCTGAGCTCCCTTCGCTCCCAACACCCTTGTAATCTCACAGCACCCTCCCCTAAACCTCTGGAACTTTCCCATGCTGGGGGTGAGCAACACTGTGCCTCTGTTTTAACCTTACAGGCAAATTCAGCTGCAGAAGAAGAGGAGGAGGAGGGGGAGGAGGTTTGGATTTATACCCCCCTTTCTCTCCTATAAGGAGACTCAAAGGGGCTTACCATCTCCTTTCCCTCCTCCCCCCACAACAAACACCCTGTGAGGTGGGTGGGGCTGAGAGATCTCCAAAGAGCTGTGTCTAGCCCACCTGGCATGTGTTGGAGTGCACAGGCTAATCTAGTTCCCCAGATAAGCCTCCACAGCTCAAGTGGCAGAGTGCGGAATCAAACCTGGTTCTTCACATTAGAGTGCACCTGCTCTTAATCACTACGCCACTGCTGCTGAGAAAGTGACTGGCCCCAGGTCAGCCAGCATTGCAGACTTCATGGGAGAGCATCCACACACACTTAGGGCCTTTCCCCACTTCAAAAATGGAAGGTCATCTAAACTGCGTCCGTTTGACTCCGCTGCTTTCGAGCACGGAAACTTGCTCCCCACAGCAGTTTGCTCTTACCTAAATAGCACGGGGTCAGAATTGCAGCATTCCCCGTGACCCCGCACATTTGGCAGCGATCGGGAGGGCGGGTCTCTGCTGGGATTGGCTCGCTCCTTGCTGCGCGCGAAAATTTGCGGAACTTCCTGGTTGTTTGTTAGTACGGAATTGCTGAGAAGACGTGCAGACAAATTTTACTATTTTGAATTTACAATGTACAATGTACTATTCTTCATCCGCATGCGCTGAACCCGACGTGCAGACGTCCATTTTTTGAATGAAAATGGTACCGTGTTTCCCCGAATATAAGAAAGTGTCTTATATTAATTATTGCTCCCAAAGATGTGCCATGTCTTATTTTCAGGGGATGTCTTATTTTTCTGTGTTCTGTTCATCGGGCATGCTTCCAAACAAAAACTTTGCTATGTCTTACTTTTGGGGGATGCCTTATATTTCGCACTTCAGCAAAACCTCTACTATTATTTTTCGGGGATGTCTTATATTAGGGGAAACAGGGTAGTAAGTCTGCCCATGCAAAGCGCACGAACTGCCCCGCTGTGGCCTGATTGGAGGGAAGTGCGCACGTCACCAGGAACGGCGTGAAATTCAGTTTCGCGCTTACCCGCCGAAGTTCCCCACACCCCCGCGTTTGGTGCGTGGCTTTTCAAAAAGGTGCTCTTTGACCAGGACCTAAAATGACGCACGGCAGAATTGGGGTGGCTGCGTTGTCGCCGCTGATGCGGTGGGGAGCGCTGCAGAACCCCGGGTCATTTGTCCTGAATAGCCCACAACAAATGGTGAGTGGGGAAAGGCCCTTAAAGAAATAGTACTCCCCTGGACTTTTTGGATCAGAAAAACAGAGCAGACTACGTACCGCAGTCTGAATCAGGGCTCCGGTTGAATAAGAAATAAGCTCCCCTGCATTTGGCACATGCCCGAGTCAAGTTAAGGGAACCCAGGCACTAGACCAGAACTACCCAACATTTTTGAGTTTATGGGCATCTTTGGAGTTCTGACACAGTGTGGTGAGGGGCAGCCGTAAAATGCCTGTCACAGCTTACCTTCAGTCACACAGTGAAGATCCTTGTGTTGTGTGGGCGGCTGCTGCCAAATCAACATTTAAAAAACTCTGCACGGACAATCAGATCTCCAAAGGCCAATCAGAAGCCTTGCTGGGCAAAGCTTCACCAAGCCCCACCTACTTTCTAAAAAACGGTGGCAGAACTAAAGGGGTTGACAGGCGATGGGGGCAATTGTTATTAACAATTGTAACATAGGTTCTGGTGGGTATTCCAGGCTGTGTGGCCGTGGTCTGGTGGATTTTGTTCCTAACATTTCGCCTGTGAATGGCAGTGGCTGGAAGGCGCCATCCCTCCCCCCTTTGCCTGATCGACCTACCTTCTCTGCGACCGTCCGGCGCATCACCGAAGCCTGGGGACACGCCCCCTGTCCTGTGACTCTGGAGTGGTCACACAGGGCAGGGGGGGCGTGTCCCCTGGCCTTGGCGATGCGCTGGACGGTCGCAGAGAAGGTAGGTCGATCAGACGATGGCGCTCCACGGCACCGTCTTCCCTTTTGTTACCGGGACCGTTTGTGCGAACGGTCCTGGGGGGGGGGGGGGGGTGGGTCAGCGTCATGTATGCTGACCCAACCCCCAGTGTGGCCGTGTGGAAATGGCCTAAGTGAGAAAGGAAAGTTTAGTGTGGTATATTGTCCATGTCCCAGGGTGGGGAACCAATCATTAAGTGTTTAGGTGGAACTTGCTATGCAAAGGTGTGGTTGAGTGAATTGTATTGCGGGTGGGGTTATCAGTCCATTTTTAAGTACTGGGAGGCCATGGCCACACAGCCCAGAAAACCCACCAGAACCAGTTGAATCCAGCCGTGAAAGCCTTCAACAATAAATTGTAACACAGTTTGGTCCCTGAGTCTTATGCAATTCAAGCAAGGAATATTCCCACCCTTCCTTTGAATGTACACCACCATTGGCCACCTTTGGTCATGACCACGGAGCTTCTCCTAAGTGTGGATACCCTTTGGCATTGCCCCAGTGGTACAGGCACCCAATGATACCTTGGTAGTATATGACTACTGACATCCCTCAAGGAATGTGGAGAGAATGAACAAGATGGAGTTATGGCTGAGACTGCTTCTTCCTGTGAGGTATTATAGGACACCCAAACTGGTATTGTGATATCAATTCTTCAGCTGTGACGTCATGCCAGGTTTGTCCAACAAGAATCCATGGTATTCCAAGAAAAAAAAAAAGAATGACCACCAAGTATCACTGAGACCTTAGAAGACTGTGATCCTATCTGTCTCGCACATTTTCACCTTGAGCTTCCTCCAATGAGCTCAGGGCAAAGTTTAGGGTTGCCAACACTGAGTAAAGAAAGTCTTGGAGAGTTGGTGGTGCAGTTTTAGGAGGGATCTCAACAGGTTCCACAAAGCCCACCCTCCGATGCTCCATTTTCTCCAGTGGCGCTGATGTCTGCAGATTGGAGATCAGTTGTAATTCCAGGAGAATGCCTGGCCACATCTAGTGGTTGGTAACCTTAGTCAAAAAAACCACACACACCTGGTTCTCCCTTTCTCATAACAGCCCTATGAAATAGACTAGGCTAAGAATGAGCTGCTAGCATGCATTTACCCAGCAAACATGGGGGATATGAATCCCAGTTAGTGGTGTAGCAAAGGGGGCACTGGGGGATAGAGCCTCAGGTGTCACCTCCTGGGGAATGCCTTGCGCAGCCATGCCCTCTCACCACTGTGCCCTGCCGCAAACTCCATGAAAAGTTTGAGGGTGGGACACGGTTGTGAGAGGGCAGGGAGCAGCTGCACAGGTGGGATCCAGCAGGTTCTCACAGGTTCCCGAGAGTAGGTTACTAATTATTTGTGTGTGCCGAGAGGGGGTTACTAATTGGTGATTTTGCCACGTGATTTTTGCCTTAGTGACGCCCCTCCTCTCAGCAGTAGCGCACAGAACTTGAAGCAGTCTAGCAGGAGGTGCACTGGTGTGCGTGGCAGCCTGCGCCTGCGTGCATTCGTTTCCCACCCAAGGACCGGCGCAGCGGCTGCGTCCTTGCCACAGCCCTGCCCAGGAATGCCCTGCCCCCAGAATGCCCAGCCACGCCCCCATCATGCCCCGCCCAGCCCTATTGGCGCTACGTCACAGTTTGAATCCCACCACCATGGGAATCTGTTACTAAAATTTTTGGATCCCACCACTGGGGACACAGTTGTGAGAGGGCAGGGAGCAGCTGTGTGTGTGAGTGTGTGGGGGGTACCTGACTGTCTGTCCTTCACTTTCCCTGTGAAGGGAGCCAAAAAGTCACACTTTAACCAGTTTTGAAAATGCGGGGAGCCTGACCTGAGAGCACGGTGGCTTCTGAAGAGAGGGGAAACGCGTGTATAAACAAGAATCAGACCTGAAGCGGATGTACGCTCCATGGAAGGAGGCCACAAGTGTGGAAGTGGCCTTATTCAGTGGTGGGATCCAAAAATTTTAGTAACAGGTTCCCATGGTGGTGGGATTCAAACTGTGGCGTAGCGCCAATGGGGCTGGGCGGGGCACGATGGGGGCGTGACGGGGCATTCCGGGGGCGGGGCATTCCTGGGCGGGGCTGTGGCAAGGACACAGCCGCTGCGCCGGTCCTTGGGCGGGAAACGAATGCACGCAGGCGCAGGCTGCCACGCACGCCGGTGCACCTCCTGCTAGACTGCTTCAAGTTCTGCGCGCTACTGCTGAGAGGAGGGGCGTAACTAAGGCAAAAATCACGCGGCAAAATCACCCATTAGTTACCCCCTCTCGGCACACACAAATAATTAGTAACCCACTCTCAGGAACCTGTGAGAACCTGCTGGATCCCACCTCTGGCCTGATTGTTACGCTCTGATCACTGTACCACAGTTGCCTTCCAGTGCACTGTTCCTATCCAAACAATGTGCTCCCTGGGCTCACAGTGCAGCACCAAACACAGGCTGACTGTCTGGGGGCGGGGCGGGGGATTGCTTTTCTCACAGTGGCATACAGTGGGTGGCTTTTGCCTCTCGCTGCCTGTTTCGATAGCAGGAAAGAAGAGGCTGAAGAGAGCCGATTGCTCAGGACGCAGGGAGTCATGTGGGTCTTCCGCTGCCTTCGAGGGGTGCCACTTCTGCTCTGTCTTCCTGTCAAATGTGCACTCCTGTCAGCCACTGTCTTGATGCTCGCATGGCGCCGAGAGGCAAAACGGGCCATCCCAGAAGCCTCCAGATCTAGGTTGGATGTCAGGAGGAAAACGTCTTCTCTGTAACCGATTAGTCGTGCTGACAGCTGTCCCGAGAGCTCGTGATGGATGGCGCGGTTGCCGGTTCCGCCTGGAGTTTCGAGTCTATCATGCACCTGCAGATCTCCAGAAGTCAAAAAGGGCCACCGAAAGATCAGGCCGAGGCTTGCCGGGAGCGCTGGGGCTGATGACGGTTCCTCTGAAGAGTGATGGTTACAATAAATTACAGACTCAGAGAGGCCAGGCAACAGGCTTGCCAACTCTGGACTGCGAAATTCCTGGAGATTTGGGGGGGTGGAGCCAGGGAAGAAGAAGAAGAAAAGTTTGTATATCCCCCTTTCTCTCATGTAAGAGACTCAAAGGGGCTTATAATCTCCTTGCCCTTCCCTCCTCACAACAAGCACCCTGTGAGGTAGGTGGGGCTGAGAGAGCTCCGAGAAGCTGTGACTAGCCCAAGGTCACCCAGCTGGTGTGTGGGAGTGCACAGGCTAATCTGAATTCCCCAGATAAGCCTCCACAACTCAAGCGGCAGAGCTGGGAATCAAACCCAGTTCCTCCAGATCAGAGTGCACCTGCTCTGAGTCACTGCTCTTAGCCACTACGCCACTGCTGCAGGAACAGGATTGGAGGGAGCTCAGCAGGGTACAATACCATTAAGCCCACCCTCCACAGCTGACATATTCTCCGAGGGAACTGTTCTTTATAATATGGGGATCCGTTGTCATTCCGGGATATCTCCAGTCCTGACCTGGAGGTTGGCAACCTTGTGTGACTGTTATCAGGTGGCAAGTAAATCTTGTTAGGAGGAAGGCTTAAGGTGGCTCAGAGGGAAATAGTGTTGATGGGCAAGTGGCAGCAGTTTGGAGTCGTGGGTGCCCCACAATACAATTTCTGGGGAAAACCCAGAAGTGAATCTGAGTAGCTCTAGGAATTTTCAGAAACTCTATGGTAAAACTACTCAGAGCAGTGACAGGCAATGAGGGTTGCTACTGAGAGGTTTCCTGTCATAGTGGGAGCCCTGCCAACCCTACAGGGAAATGTGATCTGGGACTGCGGGGTGAGGGATGGTATTTGGAATTAAGATTTTTTTTCAGTGCTGTCCTTCTCCAATTTTATTTAATTCTGCCTCATAGCTTCCTCTCCAATATAGACAGTGGGCAGCCAGTGTGCTACAGCAGTGTGCTACACATCTGTGAATTCATGTGCCTGTTTCCAACAGTGTCAGGCCATGATCTGGGAAACCTGGGTTCAATTCCTCACCCTGCTGCATAATTCACTGAATGCCCCCTAACTTTGATGGCCACGAACATCTGGAGAGCCGCAGGTTGCAGACCCCTGGTCTAGGAACTTGACTGAGAAATATGTAAGTTTGCACACATCTATGAATTCATGTGCCTGTTTCCAACAGTGTCAGGCCAAGATCTGGGAAACCTGGGCTCAATTCCTCACCCTGCTGCGTAACTCACTGAATGCCCCCTAATTTTGATGGCCTCAGAGAATTGCCCATCAGTCTAACCTGCGGCTCTCCAGATGTTCATGGACTACACATCCCATCAGCCCCTGCCAGCATGGCCAATTGGCCATCCTGGCAGGGGCTGGTGGGATGTGTAGTCCATTAACATCTGGAGAGCCGCAGGTTGCAGACCCCTGGTCTAGGAACTTGACTGAGAAATAGAGATCATCGTTATTTATTGTATTTTTATGGAAATTTAATTAATTTATAGTATTAATTAGTATATACCATTTATAGATCCTGGGGAAGGTATACCTTTTTAGTAAATAGGCTGTGAATAATGAATAGCTAGAAATATCTTAATCCTGCCTTTTAAGTGTAGTTGTACTATATCTGTTCACAATTCCGTTTACAATGGAATGGTCCAAATTTTTTAATCTATGTTATATTTTTATAAATGAAGTGTGATTTTAGAATGTAAAACTACTCATAGACGGCATGTACAACTCTTTTAAATTTAATAACAGTTTATATTCACGTTTGTATAGCTTGTGCCAATAAAGGTCTATTGTGAATTGTGACTGAGAAATATGTAAGTTTGCACACATCTGTGAATTCATGTTCCTGTGTCTAACCCAGGCTGCCAATTCATACTTAACAGAGAGCAGCCTTGGTGGTGCAGTTGCCAACTCCAGGTTGGGAAATTTCCGGATACCTGGCAATGGAGCTCGGGAAGGGATTTGGGAGGAGAGGCACCTCAGTGGGAAATAGTGCTATTCCGTTCCCCCTCCAAAAAAACCTCCCAAACAACCACTCCCTCCCCAAGAGAACCAATCTTTGTAGTCTCGAAATCAGTTGTAATTCCAGGAGAACGCCAGGCCCTGCCTGGAGGCTGGCAACCCTGCCTGCCCCAAAAAGCACAGCGATTCCACCACGAGGGAGTTCTTCCAGAGATTAATTCCATCTCGCCTGCCCCCCTCCCTGCTCCCCCGTCACCTCTCGGTCCATTCCCTCTGCTTAATTGCCTGCTGGCTCATCCCAGGAAAAGCTCACCTTTGCTTGTCGACCGAGGCTTTCACTTAGCAGAGCTGCCAAGAGCTCCCGGTAAAAAGAGGCAGCGACGGGCTTTTAGCCTGTCACCGAAGCAGCTGTGACAGCAGAAAGCGGGGCGGGGGGAGGGCGAATAAGGCTGCAGCTGCTGCATCCCTAATTGCTCTCTACAAGCAGCCCTTTTGTTTTGGCAACTACCCCCAGGGCATCAGATAGTCCCCAGTTTTATGGACAGGAGACGAGGGAGCTGCCAGGAGTTGGCTGTCCAGTGGGGGCGTAATTCCCACAGAAGTGGAAAGATCATGTGGCAGAGAGTTACAGGGACCAGGTAGTGGTGGGATCCAAAAATTTTAGTAACTGGTTCCCATGGTGGTGGGATTCAAACTGTGGCGTAGCGCCAATGGGGCTGAGTGGGGAATTCCAGGGGCGTAACTGGGCATTCCAGGGGCGGGGCATTCCTGGGTGGGGCTGTGGCAAGGACGCACCCACTGCACCGGTCCTTGGGCGAGAAACGAATGCACGCAGGCGCAGGCTGCCACGCACGCGGGTGCACCTCCTGCTAGACTTCTTCAAGTTCTGTGCGCTACTGCTGAGAGGAGGGGCGTAACTAAGGCAAAAATCACATGGCAAAATCACCAATTAGTAACCCCCTCTCGGCACACACAAATAATTAGTAACCTACTCTTGGGAACCTGTGAGAACCTGCTGGATCCCACCTCTGGGACCGGGCCATTTCAAAAGACAGACAAGAGGGTTCCAAATGCACATTTGTAGGGTCTCCAACTTCCAGGGGAGGCCTGGATATCTCCCAGAATTACAACTGATCTCCAGACTACTCAGTTCTGGAGGGTCAACTCTACGACATTATACCCTGTGGCAGTGGTGTACCGCTAATGGGGACATGGGGGGACCGGCAGGCTGGCTCTCACCCCCCTTTCCCCCGGGACGCTGGGGAGGGCAGAAGCCAGCCTGCCACCATGAAACCCATCCAAGCTGCCCACCCGGGCCGCCCCCTTCCGGCCTTCCCGGGGAGGGCAGGAGCCGGCCTGCAGGGAGGCTGGGGTGGGGCGCTGGATCAGAGGCTGCTTGGAGCAGGTGTTGCACCGGGTGCCATTTCCCCCTGGTACATCTCTGCCCTGTGGAGGACCTTCTTCTCCCCAAATCCCACCCCCTAAATCTCCTAGTCCCAACCCAGAGTTGGCAACTACAGCTGCACACCTTTGGATCACATCCAGGGTCAATCTTCTGTCTGACATTTCCAAGACATTTTGGGCTGTTTTTTTGCATATTTGCTTGCGCCTAAAAGATGAGGGAGGAATCTCCCTCTTGGGTTACAAGACAGCAGCCCAGGTCAGAGGAACGTAGAGACGTTATGGAAGTGAGGCATTGATTCCCCTGTAAAAATCTGTCAGCAGAAAATCCCTTACAAGTTATAAGCCAGTGTGGTAGTGCAGAGACTGGAGCAGGACTGTGGAAATCTGAGTTCTAAGCTCCAGTCTGCCATGAAGCTTGTGGTTTGACCCTTGGAATGGCAACTCTCGGTTTAGCCTCACGGGGTTGCTGTGGGTTCAGAGGGGGAACTGTCCTGGAGTTCCTTGGAGGACAAGTGAGCTAAGGCCATTTCCCCACGGGCAAATAATCACGTGATACTGACGTGAAAAATCACGTTTTTAGTCAGAACTCCCCACTGCTCCAGTGCCAAACATGGCCATCAAGGTTCTGGTGCGCGTTCCCCCCCTCATCACACATTTTTTTCAGAACCTGCATTGAAGTGCACCTTTTAGCCAATCAAGTGCCGAAGCCGGTTCAGTGGGGAGGAACAGGGAACAGACGCGTCTTATTGTTCCCCGCCCTTGGAGCCTTCCAGCCAATCAGAGCACAATGGGCTGTGTGGCGAGCGCACAGTCTTTTTTTTTTGCTGTGCACTGGCCGTGGCTACGTAGCAACGTGATTTCATTGCTCCGTGACAACCAAGGAATTCCTGGGTCATTACGCAGAGGCAGGCAATGGCAAACCACCTCGGAACATCCCTTGATTTGGAAACCCTACGCAGTTCTATTGCATTGCTGCTGAAATGCCTTATGGCATAGGTGTCAAACTCGCGGCCCTCCAGATGTGATGGGCTACAGTTCCCATCATTCCCTGCCAGCGTCATTCTGGCAGGGGATGATGGGAACTGCTGTCCATCACATCTGGAGGGCCGCGAGTTTGACACCTGTGCCTAACGCTATTCTGTTGATTGTTTTACACTGTGTAATCAACCTTGAGTCTCAGGTAAGCAAAATAAAAAAAACCTAAATAACTTTTTAAGCAATTAACATCTTTGAGCCCTTTGCATTTCTATACGTTAACAGTCTCTAAATTGAGATGAGCATATATAATTGCACGTTGTAATGCATTTCCAGCAGCCCAGATGAAGGGCCGCTAATCGCAAGCTCCTTCCGATCAAAGATTCTGTGACTGTCAAATGAATATATTTGATTCATCGGTGCAGGTGTCTTTTTTGAGTGTCCTAAATATGAGGCAAACAGGAAAAAGTTTCTGCCTAAGTGGATAGTTAAATTTGCAGTTTCCCGAATACTATGAAATTAAGGTTGCTTCTTAAAGGTCTAATTCAAAATGGGGTAGTAGATGTGGCAAAATTCTGTTTTGAAGTTTGTCGTCAAAGTTTTTTTTAATGGAAGTATGGCTTATGGGCTGTTAAATAAACTATGAACTATGACTAACATCTTTGAAACTGTTTGGTGTGTGGGTTTTGGGGTTTACGATCTGAGACATGAGTGGATCCAAATTCATCAAAACAGCGTGCTTGTTGGTTTCGGAGGAACAGTCAAAACCAGCACACACAGTGCCCCGGTGGGTCAAAGACAGCAAGAGAAGGACACAGAACATTTGAGAGAGATGTGCCAATTGGCCAATTGGCCTGCTGGCAGGGGCTGATGGGAATTGTAGTCCCAGGCATCATAACTCTAACTCCTTTAGTACTCCTGGAGAAAATGGCTGCTTTGGAGGGTGGACTCTATGGTATTGTACCCCACTGAGGTCCTTGTCCTCCCAGGCTCCATCCCCCAATACTTCAGGGATTTCCCATCCTGGAACAGACAACCCTAGCCCCCCCAATACCTGCTGGCAGCAGGGGGAGGGGGGCACTGCAAGCCTATGCTCAGCTGATTGATAGGCAGAAACTGGGGCTAAAGGGGGGCACAATTATCCTGGGGATAAATATTTTAAAGAAAAAGGCCTCTACTGTTCACCAGATGTTCTGACCATAGAGTTCCTGACAATTCCTAGAGTTACTCAGAAGTAGCTCTAGTGATCACCAGAACTCTATGGTAATCTTGTTCATCGAGCGCTGTTTGAGGAGCTCACAAAGTTTTCTCCTTAAATCATACAGACGGCATAAAAATGATCAGCACGGACACCACCTATAAAGCAAGCATTGCAACCCGATATTAATCTTACTACACTGCCTGGCAACTCTACCACAGAGTTAACTTGCCTGTAGCAAAACCACAAAGTGGGGGTGGGGAGAGAGAAAGAGAACTCAAATGGCAGAGGCACTGAAGGAGGAGTCAGAGAGAAGCTCCTGCCTTAGCAAGGAGAGAAATCCGATTCAGTAAAAAGATAACAAATACAAATCTAATGGTTCTAGCCAATGGTGGGATCCAAACATTTTAGTAACAGGTTCCCATGGTGGTGGGATTCAAACAGTGGCGTATTGCATGCCAATGTCTAAGGGCTGGGCGGAGACGACAGGCAAGGCGTGGCGGGCGACTTTCAGAGGCGAGGGCATTAATAATTTCTCTGTTACTGTAAAAAACTCTTACTGGAAAAAAAAAGGTCCTAATTTCCAGCTGGTATCTTTCTGTCCATAATTTAAACTCATTATAGCAAGTCCTATCGTCTACTGCCAACAGAAACAACTACTTCTCCTCTAATTGACTGCCTGTCAAATACTTAATACTTTCAAATACTTAGTTTTGTTTCTAGAAATCAAAAGAAGGATACTTTCCTTAAACAAGGAACTTTACCATATTACTAAAACATGTTTTTAAAACAGCCCAACAGGGAGAATTATCTCGTTTTCTACCTTCGCTAACCAGCCACATAGGAAACAACAGGACTCGATGATTTTTGGACCTAATGGAATTTCAAACGGAAAAGCAGACCCAATTAGTAACCCCCTCTCGGCACACACAAATAATTAGTAACCCACTCTCGGGAACTGGTGAGAACCTGCTGGATCCCACCTCTGGTTCTAGCATCGTGGTGGCAAACCTATGGCATCTAGCAAAAGGAGAAATGTAGTGTGTTTCCAGCTATCAAGCCACTGAGCCACCTTTACTCCAACATTTAGGGCAGTGATTCCCAAAGTGGGTGCCACCGCCCCCTGATGGGTCCTACAGCGATCCAGGGGGGCGGTGATGGCCACAGGTAGAAACATTAATACATATATCTTTCTGTCTAATTGCTATTAAAAAATTAAAAAAATAATTTCCAGGGGGCGCGAAGTAATATTTTTTCTGGAAAGGGGGCGGTAGGCCAAATAAGTTGGGGAACCACTGATTTAGGGTTACCAACTCTGGGATGGGAAATATTTGGAGTTTTGTGTGTGGAGGGTGAATCCTGGGGAAGGAGGGTTTAGGGCAGTGGTGGTGAACCCATGGCCAATTAGTCCTGGTGGCAGGGGCTGATGGGAATTGTAGTCCATGAACATCTGGAGTGCCATAGGTTTGCCTCCACGGGGTTAGGGGGACAGACAGGCTCTCAGCTGGATATAATGCCATAGAATCCACCCTCTAAAACAGCCATTTTCTCTAGGGGAACTGATTTCCGTCATCTGGAGGTCAGCTGTAATTCCAAGAGATCTCCAGGCCCCACCTGGTCATTGGCAACATTATTAACACTTGCTTCAAGTCCTGAGATTCTAGAGCAGGGGTGGGCAATTATTTTTTCCATGGGGCCGCATAGGAAACAGAAAATATTGTGAAGGGCCAGGCCAAAAGGCAAGGGGGCAAGGCGCTTTTGAAAGCCCCGCAGAAGCCGGCAGCCAAGGCAACCGGCTTCTGCAGGGCTTTCAAAGGCGCCTCAGCAGGGGGGCCAGTCAGGATCATCCAGCGGGCCGGATGTGGCCCGCGGGCCGTATAATGCCCAGGTCTGTTCTAGAGGGTTGTGATGTTCACAGCTCATTTAGAGACCTGTAAAGGAGAGGCCCTCTTAAAGGAACACTTTCACAGTGCAGTTATCTGCAGAATTACCCCAATCTTGGTTCGCCGGCTACCAGTGGGCCTAGATGGGAAGAACAGAATCCGCTGTCAGTTCTTTATCTCTGTTACTTCTACCTTGTGCAGATCGAATCTGGACTTCTTTCTCTCCTTGCTGTTTTCTGTTTCCTTGCACTAATTTCCCCCAGCGAACTGTACACCTGTTATCCCCTTATTTGCCTGCTCAATAAATCTATATTAGGTCTAAGCCACATTGTACTCCCTAAATTTTATCTAAAAAACCAGACAAGTGGGATGCCCAATGCAAGTAACTCTACAAAAGACAGAGAAGTGTAATGTATATGACAAGGAACAAATCCCGGACCATTTCCTCCTGTTATCAACCCTGCAAGTTCTCTCCACTGGGACTGCGGAAGGAGCTTCCTGTCTGCATTCACAGATCAGGCTCTCTATGACCCTCTTCTTGGCTGCCCCTCCCTGGCTCTCTCCATCCATCTCCAAAACAGACAGAAAATTACCCTGAGATGAACTTCTCTGTGGAGACCAGACTAGAGAGATTGCTGTGTGTTTAATTTATGATCCTCCACTTCTATTTCTGGACTGCCCATCGGACAACTTTCTGTTCTTTCTCCGTTCTTACCTTCCAGGTATTATTTCTAGATGAAGGCAGAAGCTCTATTTTCCTGCTTTGTGGATGAAGCAGGGTCCCCCTCAGGCCAAAAAGACAACAGGTCTGCCTGGAAGGCGGCGGGGGCGGGGGCGGGGGATATAATTGTTGCAGATAATTGCACTAGAATTGGGGACACTTGCACTCAACCAGATTCAACTTTCCTCCAGCTCACTTGGAGATCTGAGGTCAGCTATGTTCTAAACCAGTCCCGGGTTCTAGAGAAGAGAAGAAGAAGAGGAGTTTGGATTTAAACACCACCTTTCTCTCCTGTAAGGAGACTCAAGGTGGCTTACAAGCTCCTTTCCCTTCCTCTCCCCACAACACACACCTTGGGAGGTAGGTGGGAATGAGAGAGTTCTGAAGGACTGTGACTAGCCCAAGGTCACCCAGCAGGAATGTAAGAGTGTGGAAACACATCTGGTTCACCAGATAAGCCTCTGCCACTCAGGTGGAGGTGTGGGGGATCAAACCCGGTTCTCCAGATTAGAATTCACCTGCTCTTAACCACTATACTATGCTGGCTCTAGAGAAAATAAAATGAAGAGTCTTGTATGGAGGAAGGTGGAATCAAAATTGGAACAGTATGTGTGAGTATCATGTATCTCACTGAGAGACATTTCAGGATCAAGAGCGCCGGAGACATTTTATTTGGAAGCTACTGTCTAATGTATATCCGAATCCTGAATATGTTCAAAAAATATTAATAAGGTTATTTTAGGGATATATTTTTAGGCCAGATAGATCTGAGCGCGTCTCAGATACATCCGTGGGTCTCTTGGGACAAAATTCTAAACTGAGGGAAGCAAACTAAAAATTTGCATCAGATGAATGAAAAATTCTCAAGATGCTAAACGCCTGATTCTTTTCACTGAAGACATTTCAATTAAAAAAAAATCAAAAGAGAAACTGGGACATCTCACAAGGCAACACTATCACTAGTTCGTTTATACCGACTCTTTATTTGTGTGTGTAAACTGATGTCAGATCACACTCAACTTGTGGAAACTGGGTTTTTAAGGCAAGAGATGATTGGAGGTAATAATATCCTGGTGTTCCTTGGTGGTCTCCCATCCAAGTTATGTACCTCTCCCCACAAATGACATCAGAGCCCTCTGTGCTCATTCCTCACAAGCAAATTGTTCTTCCAGTAACATCCCTTGAAACACACACAGTCACGCAACATGGACACTATTGGTACACATTCTGGCAGTCCAAGAATAAAATAAGAGGCATAGGACAGATGTGTACACCAGAGTTTGTAAAGGGAGCCCCTCAATAGCCCCACACCTCAAATAGAGAGGAAAAACCCTCCTCAGAGAAATATGCTCACTGCTCCAAAAATAGCATTTGCCTCCGAGAAACTGCTCCTTGAGATACTTTGGCGACTTTCCAACTCCAAGAGTTTAGGAAATTCCAACAGCAACTTTGGGGTTACCCAGGAACCTGGGGGAGGAGAGCAGACCTTCGGGGAGCAGCTTTGAAATGTCAAAGTGCGATTTACATGGAGCCCACCTCTCTGAGGCCCTTTCTGCACAGGCAGAATAAACCACTTTCAATTCACTTTCACAATGGTTTGCAAGTGGATTTTGTTATTCCGCACAGTAAAATCCAGCTGCAAAGTGCATTGAATGTGGGTTGAAAGTGCATTATTCTGCATGTGCGGAAGGGGCCTAAAACTGCCATTTTCTCCAGGGGAACTGATCCAGAGGTGGGATCCAGCAGGTTCTTGCAGGTTCCCAAGAGTAGGTTACTAATTATTTGTGTGTGTCGAGAGGGGGTTACTAATTGGTGATTTTGCCACATGATTTTTGCCTTCGTTACACCCCTCCTCTCAACAGTAGCGCACAGAACTTGAAGCAGTCTAGCAGGAGGTGCACCGGCGTGCGTGGCAGCCTGCACCTGCGTGCATTTGTTTCCCGCCCAAGGATTGGTGCAGCGGCTGCGTCCTTGCCACAGCCCCGCCCAGGAATGCCCCTCCCTGGAATGCCCGGTCACGCCCCCGTTGTGCCCCGCACAGCCCCACTGGCGCTACGCCACAGTTTGAATCCCACCACCATGGGAACCTGTTACTAAAATTTTTGGATCCCACCACTGCACTGATCTCTGTAAACTGGGGATTACGTGCAATTCAAGGACATCTCAAGGCCCCGCTAGGAGATTGGCAACCCTCCCACACGACAAAGCTATTCTCACAGCAAAAATGCATATCACCACCACCAGGTGCCTTTGATTTTGTGCCAGGAAAAAGTAAAAAAGGAAATAGCAGGCGGGACCACTGGGGCCTGGAGCGAGGCCTCCTCCAAGTTCAGCACAGAGCCCCCCCCCCCCAGCCCTGTTGATGTGCCTCTGATTTTATTCCCTGAACCAATGGCTCCTCCATGATTTGGAGTCGAGAGCCCCTTACGTCAAGGAAGTGAATCAGCAGGCCATCAGATGACCCGAATTACACCCGTTACCGCCCCGCTGAGCTGATTGGAGGAGTCACAGAGCAACCGAGTGGTTAAAAGTGTTGCCGTTTTTTCGCGTGACGGAAGCGAAAGTGGTAGAGGTTGCATATTCTGTAACCCTGGCAAAAAGTCTCTCTCTCTCTCTCTTTTTTCAGCGATGTCCATTTATAGCACACCCCATTCCAAATGTTTAAGCAGGTAGCGAAAAGAGCGGGCTGTGCCAAACATTTTCCAATTTCAGTTTCTACGTCAAACCCAGCAATTTTCTTGGCAGCTGCAGACGACGAAGACAACATAAATATTCGGGGTGTTTTTTTTTTTAAAAAAATCCATGGCTATTTGCTCAGCATTGCTCCGCTCGACCTCAGGTTAGATGCAGATTTCTCCCTCCTCGATTAGTCCTGTAGTGATCCAAACCTATCAGGGTGTCACAGAGGCCCTTTCCGCACAAACCTTTTAAAACGTTTTGAGGCGTGAAATAAAAAGTTTCCTCCATGGAGTTCCGCATTGTTTCCCCCCCCCCCTTTGGTTCTGAAAACGTTTATTTCCAGCCTCAAAATGTGAAGCATGGGAGCATCAATTCATCAACTAAAAATGGAGGGGTGGGGGGAAACGTGAATCATTTCGAGGGTGTGGTAAATGTACCATACATCTTGATAAGGGGGGGGGGGGTTGAAAACATTTTCCAAATGTCTTAGGACAGTGGTGGCGAACCTATGGCATGGGTGCCAGAGGTGGCACTCAGAGCCCTCACTGTGGGCACGCGCAAACAGAGTCGCCCCCACCCCCCCACACATACATCTAGGCTGGCCTGGGCCTCTGGGCTTAATTATTAGCATTAAACCTAAGACCTAGTTTTGGGGAAGCAGTGTAGGTAACCCTGTTAAGCACTGTTAAACCCCACTGATTCTTCTGCGAAGAACTAAAGCGCGATCCTTTACCTGGGAGTAAGCTCTGTTGCTGGCAATAGGGCTTGCTTCTGAGTAAACCCTCCTAGGGTTGTGATTCACCTGTTGGAAGAGTTGCACGGTTGCTTCAAAGCAAAGCCACCGACTGCCACCAAGGTTACTCCCAAGTAACGCACGCCTCGGAGCCAACCGTTTTTCTAAACTAAAACCTCAGTATTCAGGTTAAATTGCCGTGTTGGCACTTTGTGATAAATAAGTGGGTTTTGGGTTGCAATTTGGGCACTCGGTCTCGAAAAGGTTCGCCATCACTGTCTTAGGAGATTTGTGTGGAAAGGGCCGTAGTGCAGGGGAGGCATCATGTAAATAAGACATAGACAAGCCTTTATTGGCATTCCAAAATACAATAAAACAATTGTCCATAAAAGATAGATAGATACAACAGCCATTCAGAGTCTTATCAATAGTTTAATCCAAATGGACTCATCAAAAGTGCCATTCCTATACACCTCTCCACAGACCAGACTGGAAACCCACCAACAGAACCCAGGCATCACAACAGCATACAGTATCAACACTCCACTATAAAACACAGAGTTTGTTAGAGTGGCACCTAACACAGAACAAGGGATATGTAAATAAGCAGGTCATCTATTTTGATTGAATGGAAGTTAGCAAGGTAAATTTTTTAAAGCAGATCTTTTGTTTTGTTTTGCTTTTTTGTTTTGTTTTGCTTTTTTGTTTTTCAAAAAACGCTGAAAGAGGGAGACGTTTTGCAGGTCTGCAGAAAACGCAAAGGTACACTGGATGGTTTTTATCTTAACTCTTACTAAAAATCTAGACCTTGTTGAGGGTTGCCAACCCCCAGCCGGGGCCTGGAGATCTGCAAGTACAGACGATCTCCAGACAATCGAGATCAGTTCTCTTGAAGAAAATGGTTGCTTTGAAAAATGGACTCTATGGCGTTGTACCCTGCTGAGGCCCCAATCCTCACCAAACCCTCACCCTCTTCAAGCTCCTCCCCAAAATCTCCACGTATCAGCTGGCAAACAGAAATGCTAGAAAGCCAGGTGGGCAAACATGCTTTTCTGGCACTTTCAGCAATACGCCTATCCCAGCTCAAGAGAACACACAACCTAACATTTACAACATCCTGAGTCATTAGGATCCAAGGTGGTATTGTGGTTAGGGCAATGGGCTTGGATCGAAGAGACCCAGGTTTAAATCCCCACTCTGCCATGGAAGCCTGCTGGGTGATGTTGGACCAGTCCCCTCTCAACCTACCTCATGGAGCTACTGTAAGGATTAAACGGGTGAAAATGATGTGAGCTAATTTGGACCTCCATTAGGATAAAGGCTATAGTAAAGGCCCCTTCCGCACAGGCAGAATAATGCACTTTCAACCCACTTTCAATGCACTTTGCAGCGGGATTTTACTGTGCGGAATAGCAAAATCCACTTGCAAACAACTATGAAAGTGGATTGAAAGTGCGTTATTCTGCATGTGCGGAAGGGACCAAAGAAGTAGTAGTAGAAGAAGAAGAGTTTGGATTTATATCCCCCCTTTCTCTCCTGAAGGAGACTCAAAGGGGCTTACAATCTCCTTGCCCTTCCCCCCTCACAACAAACACCCCATGAGGTGGGTGGGGCTGAGAGAGCTCTGAAAAGCCGCGACTAGCCCAAGGTCACCCAGCTGGCATGTGTGGGAGTGCCCAGGCCAATGTGAATTCCCCCAGATAAGCCTCCACAACTCAAGCGGCAGAGCTGGGAATCAAACCCGGTTCCTCCAGATCAGAGCGCACCTGCTCTTAGCCACTGAAATCTCAGTGATGTTACCGAATTCCCATGCAGTATATATAACTAAACCACATTTATCCAGTCTATCAATGAGAGTTGTCAGTTTTCATGCGGGGCCTGGAGCTCTCCAAGTATTACAAGGAGTTTCGAGACTGAAGTGTACAGGAACTTCTCTATGGCATTATGCCCTGCGGAGGCCGTTCTCTAAACCCCGCCTCCAAATCTCCAGTAATTTCACAGGCTGGAGTTGGATAACCGGACAACCAGTAACTGCAGTGAACACCTATTCAGTAACTGTAAGCAATCACTCTCTTTGTCTCCAGTCAAAGCATGTTCAGCGGCCTCTTGTGAAGTTCCATTCTTCATCCCCAACCAATCATCTGGGCTGGCACAACGATGGGGTAGCTAGGCAGTGCCCAGTATTGCATATAGCCCATCCAAAGAGGCAACGAACACCAGACATGCAGGGCATTTATGCACGTGTGGTCTCCTCTGCGCTGAGTATGTGCTCCTTTCAGGTTGGATTCTCTGAAACACACACGTTTGCCCTTTCCCAAACTCACCATGCCTCAGATCAGAGAATCTCTGCGGTTTTTGAAACCTCTAAAAGTGTGACTTTACCACTCGCTTTGCAGGGAAAGCGAAGGGAGACAACATGTGTTTGGCTTGCATTCAGTTTTCTCGCTCCTCCTCGCGTTTCCCTGCCCACCTAACAGCAATTTCGGCCACTCTTCAGGACAGCAGTTCAGAGCAATCAGAAGAGCTTTCTTTCTTTTCTTTTTTTTAAATTAACACTGCCGGTCTATTGCTGGAACATTAGACTGTGAAATCTAAATGAAATTTACACGGTCTAGAAAAATAATGCTAGATAACAAGACAGCGCGCGCGCACACATACACACACAAAGGCATAAGAACTTAAGAACATAAGAACAAGCCAGCTGGATCAGACCAGAGTCCATCTAGTCCAGCTCTCTGCTACTCGCAGTGGCCCACCAGGTGCCTTTGGGAGCTCACATGCAGGATGTGAAAGCAATGGCCTTCTGCGGCTGTTGCTCCCGAGCACCTGGACTGTTAAGGCATTTGCAATCTCAGATCAAGGAGAATCAAGATTGGTAGCCATAGATCGACTTCTCCTCCATCAATCTGTCCAAGCCCCTTTTAAAGCTATCCAGGTGAGTGGCCATCACCACCTCCTGTGGCAGCATATTCCAAACACCAACCACACGTTGCGTGAAGAAGTGTTTCCTTTTATTAGTCCTAATTCTTCCCCCCAGCATTTTCAATGGATGCCCCCTGGTTCTAGTATTGTGAGAAAGAGAGAACAATTTCTCTCTGTCAACGTTTTCTATCCCAGGCAGCCAATAGCAACCTCCTTAGGAAGCTGTGCAAAGAGAAGTGGTGGGTAAAAGGGCAGATCGGCTCAGCTGAGGACACTTTGCAGCAGGAGAATCCTGTTTGAACAAAAAAAGTGGGAAAAACCCCCCTGCAAAGCTGGCCGCCACAGGGTAAGCCCTGCCAGGAGTAAAGGGATGCAGGCTCCATTCAAGAGCATCTCTGTTCATCTTGCCCATGTCTCCTAAGCACATCAGAAAGAGAATCATTCAGTCATAAATACTTTCTAAGACAAATAAACCATGCAAGCCAGTTGGGCATGTTTAGGGAGTCAGCCTCGTGTAGTGATTTAAGAGCAGGGGGACCCTAATCTGGAGAACTGGGTTTGATTCCCCGCTCCCCCACATGAGCACCGGGCAGACTCTTATGTAGTGAACAGATAGTTGGTCCCAATACAAGTGATCTAGTTTTCCCATTCTTTTTTCTTCTTCTTTTGCCCTCTCTCTCTTTTAAAGCATAATTACAAACACCCATTAGCATATTTTGATGTGCGGCATTTGAAAGAACGCTCACGTGAAAAACTTGATTGGCTCCCTGGAGAGCCGAGACATTGGCGAGGGAAGAGAAAGGGGGAGAACCAGAAGGAAGAGGAGACATCAAGCAACATTGCTGAAGTGCTCAGACGCCGGGGCCTTGGCCGGACAGGGAGAAATTAGGGCAGAGCACAGAGGCAAAATTAGCCGACAGTGGAGATGCTAGGGGGGAGGCCTCCTTCTGAGACCAGCTGCCCGCACTGGAGGAAAGGCGCTCATGTGGTCTCTCAAGGACACTCTCAGCCCCACATACCTCTGTTGTGGGGAGAGGAAGGGAAAGGAGTTTGTAAGCCACCGTGAGTCTCCTTACAAGAGAGAAAGGCAAGGTATAAATCCAAACTCCTCTTCTTCTTCCCCTCCCCACAACAGACACCTTATGACCGTGGTGGCGAACCTTTGGCACTCCAGATGTTATGGACTACAATTCCCACCAATTCCCATCAACTTATTCCTATAGCGGGGGCTGATGGGAATTGTAGTCCATAACATCTGGAGTGCCAAAGGTTCGCCACCACTGCCTCATGAGGTAGGTGGATCTGACAGAATTCTGAGAGAACTGTGACTGGTCCAAGGTCACCCAGTAGGCATCATGTGGATGAGTGGGGATTCGAACCCAGTTCTCCAAATTAGAGTTCACCACTCTTATGATGGGGAGACTGCTAAGGGAGGGGTAATCCATGAAAACCCTTCTCTTCCATGAGTGGAAACTCCCTCAGTATCCAATGCAAGGGCTCTAAGTGTAAGGCCCCGCTATAGGAATAAGTTTGGATTTCTCATCCCTGCCATTTCAGCCTGAACAACTCCACGGTGATTCTACCTCCTCGGTTGGGCAAATCCAACCAGCGATTCTCGACTTCCAGGATATACCCTTGTTCCCTCGTGCAACATCGTTCTGCAAAATGTGTTTTCCAATATTACGTGCGGGTCGATAAATCAGCATTATGCCTCTATTATGCCCTTAAATGACGCATATTATAGATATCATACAAATTGCATATTAAACTAGCATCAGCGTGCACGGTGCAAACAAGTCTACAAAATCAATGGCGGAAAGCAGAGAACCGAAGCAGCTGAGAAAAACAAAGACAAGTCGAGGAAGAAATAGAACAGGACTTCCGTGCACACCCTGTCTATGCGGGGCCATGTTTGCACAGACACCAAGTTGGGATGCTAGGTCCCCTCCGCCAATGATGGGGGTGGCGGGGGAGGAAGGTTGCCAGATCTAAGCTGGGAAAGTCCTGGAGATTTGGGTACGGTGCCTAGGGAGGACGGGGCTACAAATGCCAGAGTCCACACTCCAAAGCAGGCATTTTTCTCTATGGGAACTGATCTCTGTAGTCTAAAGTTGAGGTGTCGTGCCAGGAGATCCCCAGATCCATATCACTCAGGGAAGGGTCACCCCCAAGCTCAGACATGTGGGGAAGGGGAGTGGCGTGCAAACACAGGTGCCAAAAAAAGTCATGTTATCTTGCAACCTTTATTGCTCCTTTATGTACCTATGTGCCCTACCCTGGACGGTTCATGCTAGACCAATCTCTTCAAGCTAAGGCCCCTTCTGCACCTGCAGGATAATGCACTTTCAATCCACTTTCACAATTGTATGCGAGTGGATTTTTGCTGTTCCGGGCAGTAAAACCCAGCTGCAAAGTGCATTGAAAGTGGATTGAAAATGCATTATTCTCAGAGGTGGGATCCAGCAGTTTCTCACAGGTTCCCGAGAGTAGGTTACTAATTATTTGTGTGTGCCGAGAGGGGGTTACTAATTGGTGATTTTGCCACATGATTTTTGCCTTAGTTTTGCCCCTCCTCTCAGGAGTAGCGCTCAGAACTTGAAGCAGTCTAGCAGGAGGTGCACCGGCGTGCATGGCAGCCTGCGCCTGCGTGCATTCGTTTCCCGCCCAAGGACTGGCACAGTGGCTGCGTCCTTGCCTCAGCCCCGCCCAGGAATGCCCCGCCCAGGCCCATTGGCGCTACGCCACAGTTTGAATACCACCACCATGGTAACCTGTTACTAAAATTTTTGGATCCTACCACTGATTATTCTGCATGTGTGGAAGGGACATAAGAGGGTCGGCTCTGGTTAATACTTGGATGAGAGGCCACCAGGGAAGGCCTCCTGGCATCAAAGGGGTTTCTGTTCTCTGTCATGGTAATGGAACTTGCTTTACTTTTGTTTCCCACTGACTGTATGCTTTGTAACATGTAGTGATTTAGGAGCACCCAAGCTCCGACTCTTCCTGCTATCTCTTCACCCAACCTTGAGAAAGTAACAGTTTTTGCATTCCAGTGTTATTCTGTTTTGATATCTCAGAATGGAGGGAAGAGGGAGGGGGAAGCGTTAGGACATAAAAAGGTGTTGTTTGAAGACAGTTCTCAGAACTGGCTTTCTTTTGGCCATGCCGTTGTCCATCAATAAAGGCTTCTGATTGAGATCATTGAGTCCGATATTGGTTGCAGATCCAGGGCTTGACACAGACACCGATGGCGTACTGAACTGAAACCACACGTCATGGAGACACCTACAACCAGCAACATAAAATGGAGAGAATATGCCCACTTAGCTCTGGAAGAGCAAATGGCAGAACCCAAAATATCACAGCCCGTCACGAATACCAGGCCTTGAAATGCTGATAATAGGTGATAGGGCAGTGGTGGCGAACCTTTGGCACTCCAGATGTTGTGGACTACAATTCCCATCAGCCCCTGCCAGCATGGCCAATTGGCAGGGGCTGATGGAAATTGTAGTCCATAACATCTGGAGTGCCAAAGGTTCGCCACCATGGTGATAGGGCAATGATTCCTGATGTGAGAGAAAAGGGGCATTGTTAACCCCACCTGCCGGCAGGCCTCTTTGCAAGGGCATATGGCGTCTCTACAGCTGAAGTCCAACAGCTTCTCCTTTTTAACAACAACAACAACAACAACAACAACAACAACCACAACAACAACCACAACAACAACAACACTGATTTAGATATTATTCTTAAAATCATCTATCTTCTGATTGACTATACAGGCACCACCCAACGGAGCAGTTAACTTCCGTCATTAACTTCCATCAACAGCTAACATTTAACATCTGCTATCTCCAACTTATTTTGACTTATAATTACCAACCAGCTGTCAAGGCCCCCCTCGGCGCGGTGGGGTTTTATTGTTATATTTAGCTCTGGTCCGCCACTCGGATTGTTTTTAGTGTTCATTAGTTTATTGGATGCTTTAATATCTGTTGTTAATGCTATTTGCACGTTTATGTGATCGTTGTACACCATCCCAAGCCTGGAAGGTGAGGGGTGGTCTGTCTAAATCTAATAAATAAATAAGCAGATAAATCTCTCTCTCCCCCCCCCCCCATCATCATTTTTAGGCTAAGTATTTTTGCACTCAGACAATGACCTGATAAAAAACACAGACACACTACTTCCCATTTATCCAATCTATGAACTGTTGTCTTTTTGTCTTTTTATTCCTCCTTTCTTATTAGGAACTCAAATTAGTACATGCAATTCTTTCCAACTCATTTTGAGCCTCACAACAACCTGAAGAAGAAGAAGAAGAAGAAGAAGAAGAAGAAGAAGAAGAAGAAGAAGAAGAGTAGTAGTAGTAGTAGTAGTAGTAGTAGTAGTAGTAGTAGTAGTAGTAGTAGTAGTAGTAGTAGTAGTAGTAGTAGTAGTAGTAGTTTGGATTTATATCCCTTTCTCTCCTGTAGGAGACTCAAAGGGACTTACAATCTCCTTTCCCTTCCCCTGTCACAACAAACACCCTGTGAGGTGAGTGGGGCTGAGAGAGCTCCGAGAAGCTGTGACTAGCCCAAGGTCACCCAGCTGGTGTGTGTGGAAGTGCACAGGCTAATCTGAATTCCCCAGATGAGCCTCCACAGCTCAAGTGGTAGAGCGGGGAATCAAACCCGGTTCCTCCAGGTTAGAATGCTCGTGCTCTTAACCACTACGCCACTGCTGCACTGCTTTAGGAAGCAGGTTTGGCCAAGATAAGATCACTGAACATCCCAAGGTCAACTGGCTGTTGTGGGTTTTTCGGGCTGGTAGTTTTTGCTCCGAATGTTTTGCCACTATCTATGGCTGGCTTCTTCAGAGGCATGTCACAGCAAGATCTCCCGAATGCGCCCCCCTCCCACACGTCATGGTATGATCTCCCAACTGAACCCCCTATGTGAACCAAGCCAAATTGCGCCTGGAGCTCAAACACCCACGTGTCCCCTCCTTGCTACACCAGTGGTCTTTAGGGAAGACAGTGGTTGATTCTTCTCAGCTATCAGTCACTTCAGCTCTGTTTCATCTGTCTTTTCAATAACCAGCAGTCACCTACCACCCATAGGGGCTGGCTCCCTACTTACAGGCTCCGCAGCTTGCTAAAGATCTTGTTAATGCAACAGTATAATTTTCAATATTCTTATTTTATTTCCCTTTCTGTTAGTGCACCCCAATCATTATAATAATACCTGTCCAAATCATGGTGGCTCTTTCAATGCATTGCCCATAAGCCTTTGTTTAGAATGCAACTATTTACACCAAGGAGTAAAGCTATATATAAACATTTGCTGTTTGCTAGTCAGGTTTGGCCCTCTTGACTAGGGTCGATTCCCCACTGAGGATTAGATGCGCCATGCCAAATTTCCAGGTTTCCAGCAGAACTCCCCACTGTACCAGCGCCGAACACGCTTTCACCCCGTTTCTGGCGCTCCCCCCTCCCCAGCACGTGTTATTTTATAACCTGTTAGAAAGTAGACCTTTTCAAAAAACACGTGGGCAATCTGGAGCTGTGGGGAAGTTGTGCAGGTGAATCCAGATTCGTTTTTCCTGCCGCTGGTTGTGATATGGAGCCTCCCATCCAATGAAAATGCAGTGGGCTGTGTGCGGTGCGTGCACAGCCTTTTTCCCCCACAGACCGGAGATCCACGTGGATACGAAGCAACATGGGGCCGGTTCTGACTGATTGACTGTGGGCTTTTCCAGAGACCACTGTTGAAAACGAGATCTGGCTTGGAAGAACTGGTCAGATCCAGCTGCGTTCACACTGCAACTTTGAATGATCTATTTTGAACCCATCAGCTTGGATAGAATTCTTACTCGAGAAAATGTAGGTCACCCCTCCCCCATCCATTGCTATCAAATAAAGTAGTGCTATTCTTTTATGTTAACCTAACACAAGTCAAATAAAAGACTGAGTGAAACCCCCAAGTTAATAATGAGTTGGCCTAGGTCCATCCTTCCAAATAATGAGGCAGGATCACTCTTAATTCCTGGTTATCAGCCTGCAGGTGGGATCTGGAGTGTTTCTAGAGTTGCAACTGATCTCTGGAAGGAACAGAAGATTCTGTGGAATCTAGGGTTGCCTCGTCTGGGCTGGGAAATTCCTGGAGATTTGGGGGTGGAGCCTGAGACGTGTGGGATTTGGGGGAGGGGAAAGACCTCAGCGGGGTATAATGCCATCGAATCTATCTGCCAAAACTGTCATTTTCTCTAGGAAAACTGGTCTCAGTTGTCTGGAGATCAATCGCAGTTCCGGAAGATCTCCCGGCCACACCTGGAGGTTGGCAGCCTTATTACTTCCCTGCCGAGCTGCTTCCCTTCCCCAAACTCTGCCCTCCACCAGGACTTGCCCCAGATCTCTGGGAATGTCGTAAGCTGGCACTGGCAACCTGAATTCCACTCTTGCATTCCACCTGTCTGGCAACTGCACCAGTCCCCATTCTCTCTCTGCTTGCTGAAAGTTAACTTTTTCCCCAATTGCCGTGGGAAGCTTCAGTTTTTTAGTGACCCAATTTCTGCCTCCAAGGGTTAAGCGCTCCCCCTGGTACGCCTTAGCCCCTCTGGTGTCTTGCTGCCAGACGACGCCATTTAAGCAAATGTTCCCAGCCTCCGGATACCCTGGTGGTAGCTCCATCTCCTTCGCAGTAGGAGCCGCGTTTTAGCAGCTCAAACCATATTCCAGTAAATTAAAGCTACGCTGATTTAGACAATTACTGGGTCATTCGTGCCTCCAATTCCCAGTTTCACGCCGAGATAACAGCAGCCGGGAAGGGGGGGTGAGCAAGGAGGTGGACGGAAAGCATTTTGCTGGCTTATTAGGGGTTAGCCACCATCTCCGAGGCTGTGATTTTATAGGAAAAGAGAAATAAACGGGCAAGGCTCCGAAACCTCCCACAGCGCAACCATTTGTTTTGGGTGGGGGTTAATCATGCCACTTAAACAACACCCCCAAAATAACTTTCTCTGACACCGAAGGGGGCAATTGAAAAACAGTGTTGCGGAGAGACCTGGAAAGGGGAGGGGAAGTAAACCGGTGGCACGTTGATATCCCGAAATGATAGCTCTGTGACATGTCCTTCACTGCCATTTGCCAGGAGAAGGACATCTTTTCCCCTGCCTGTCTCTGTGGCTCATGTAATGCTGGAATAAGGACACCCAGTGTCATCAGCCGGAAGAACTCGTTGCAAATCTCAAGGCCAGTGACCTCCGGAACATTGGCGCCGAATCCTGATTGCCACACCCCAGGTTGCCAACTCCAGGTGAGGCCTGGAGTCTTTTGGAATTACAGTCGATCGCCTGACTGCAGAGAAACGCCTGAAGAAAATGGCGTCCTTGGAGGGCGGCCTGCATGGTGTCACACCCAGAGGTGGGATCCAACCAGTTCTCACCACTTCTCTAGAAGTGGTTACTATTTTTTTCTGAGTGCCGAGAAGGGGTTACTAAAGCAACACCCCTGCCCAATAGCCCCGTTGGCGCTACGCCACTGTTTGAATCCCACCACCATCGGAACCTGTTATTAAAATGTTTGGACCACTGGTCACACCCTCCCCTTCCCCAAATCAGCCCCTCCTGCAAAAGTCCATGAATTTCCTAACCCAGAGTTGGAGCCTCTACCTGACAATCTTGCTCAGTCCAAAGACATGGACGGCATGGTGTCTGCCCAGCAGAGGTGGGATCCAGCAGGTTCTCACAGGTTCCCGAGAGTAGGTTACTAATTATTTGTGCCAAGAGGGGGTTACTAATTGGGGATTTTGCCACGTGATTTTTGCCTTAGTTACGCCCCTCCTCTCAGCAGTAGCGCGCAGAACTTGAAGCAGTCTAGCAGGAGGTGCACCAGCGTGCGTGGCAGCCTGCACCTGTGTGCATTTGTTTCCTGCCCAAGGACCAGCGCAGCGGCTGCATTCTTGCCACAGCCCTACCCACCAATGCCCCACCCCCGGAATGCCCGGCAATGCCCCCATCGTGCCACACCCAACCCCATTGGCGCTACGCCACAGTTTGAATCCCACCACCATGGGAACCTGTTACTAAAATTTTTGGATCCCACCACGGCTGCCCAGCAACACCCCCCAAATTGATGTAAGCTCCTCAGTGGAACAGAGGCAAGGGACGGGGCTGTGGCTCAGTGTTGGCCTGTGCAGAGTCCCCAGGTTCATTTCCTGCCAGGTCCAGATTAAAAACAAACAAAAAACCTCCCTCCTGCAAAGAAAAGAAAAGAAAAAAGAACAGGCAGTAGAGAAGAAGAAGAGTTTGGATTTATACGCCACCTTTCTGTCTTGTAAGGAGACTGAAGCTCCTCTCCCTTCCTCTCCCCATAACAGACACCTTGTGAGGTAGCTGAGGCTGAGAGAGTTCTGAGAGAACTGTGACTAGCCCAAGGTCACCCAGCAGGAATGTCGGAGTGCGGAAACACACCTGGTTCACCAGATAAGCCTCTGCCACTCAGGATGAAGCAGGGTCCCCTCAGGCCAAAAGACAACAGGTCTGCCTGGAAGGTGGGGTGTGTGTGTGTGTGTGTATTGTTGCAGATAGTTGCACTGGAATTGGGGACACTTGCACTCAACCAGATTCAACTTTCCTCCAGCTCACTGGGAGATCTGAGGTCAGCCATGTTCTGTCATTCTAAACCAGTCCCGGGTTCTAGAGAAGAGAAGAAGAAGAGGAGTTTGGATTTAAACCCCACCTTTCTCTCCTGTAAGGAGACTCAAGGTGGCTTACAAGCTCCTTTTCCTTCCTCTTCCCACAACACACACCTTGTGAGGTAGGCAGGGCTGAGAGAGTTCCAAAGAACTGTGACTAGCCTAAGGTCACCCAGCAGGAATGTAGGAGTGCGGAAACACACCTGGTTCACCAGATAAGTCTCTGCCACTCAGACAGAGGAGTGGGGAATCAAACCTGGTTCCCCAGATTAGAATTCACCTGCTCTTAACCACTACACCACATGGAGGATTTCTCCCAGAGATACTGGCAGGCTGCTGCCACCCAGAGCGGGCAATGTGTACCTCAACAGAGCAGTCGCTTGACTCGGCATAAGGAGCTTCAGACTTTCCATTGATCAGGTGAGCTGAATAAGACTTGCTCTCGGACAACAATGGCTAAGGGAAGGCTGGCTTTTGTGAAAAGGTGCAGGACAGGCATTTAAAGGGCTTGCCGCCCTCTCTCTGCAAGGACAGGCCAAAGGGTTTGAGGTTTATTCGGTTTAAGGAAAACTAACTGGTGGGATAGGAAATAGATCAATTTTGGGGGGAAAACACAGAGGTATGAAATCATTGTCACAGTTGCAAAATGCCTATTAGCAAAAACATGGAAAACTAGTAAACATCTCAGAACTAAATCCCAGATTCAATAAATATGGTTTGTTTGTTTGTTTTCAAAACTACCAACAGGACTTGTTCAACTGAGGGATGTGTCAAAAAGCATATTTTCCCTAATAGCTGGAATTTTTAAAAAAATGGAGGAAGGAATTAAATATGGCATTAGTCTTCTGCACTTGGGCCCCATGTTTACATTTAATAGGATCATGGAAATGAGTACACAATCAAGGCTGAATGTTAGAAACATAGAAAATTGAAAAATAAAGTTGGAATGGAAAGGTCATCTGATCTAACCCCCTGCACAATGCAGGAAAATCACAATTACTTCTTTCCCCTACTTCCCCAATAATTCTTGCTTTATGCTCAGAGGTTAAGTAAGTAACTGTTATATCAATCAACAATCAGTTTTGCCAGGTCCCTCTTGGTGATTGGTGGGAGCTTCAAGGAGGTCGGCTTGGGGTGACCATCTGCCTTCTTGGGTGGCATCTTGTCAAACCTGTCTATGGCCCCTTCCGCACATGCAGAATAATGCACTTCCAATCCACTTTCACTATCGTTTGCAAGTGGATTTTGCTATTCCACACAGTAAAATCCAACTGCAAAGTGCATTGAACGTGGATTGAAAGTGCATTATTCTGCATGTGCGGAAGGGATTGAAAGTGCATTATTCTGCATGTGTGGAAGGGATTGAAAGTGCATTATTCTGCATGTGCGGAAGGGATTGAAAGTGCATTATTCTGCATGTGTGGAAAGGATTGAAAGTGCATTAATCTACATGTGCGGAAGGGATTGAAAGTGCATTATTCTGCATGTGCGGAAGGGATTGAAAGTGCATTATTCTGCGTGTGCGGAAGGGATTGAAAGTGCATTATTCTGCGTGTGCGGAAGGGATTGAAAGTGCATTATTCTGCATGTGCGGAAGGGATTGAAAGTGCATTATTCTGCATGTGCGGAAGGGATTGAAAGTGCATTATTCTGCATGTGCGGAAGGGATTGGAAGTGCATTATTCTGCATGTGGGGAAGGGGCCTAGGGTTGCCAGCAATCAGGAGGGAAGGTAAAGGATACGTTGGAGGGAAAGGAGGAACTTCTTTCAAGATGTGTGGGATTTAAAAAATAATAATTTTCATTTCAAAAAGAAAACCTTACAACACGATGCAATGTTTGATTGCTTTTTTCATTTTGAAACAACTCACCCTCAACAACAACAATAACAGCACTGTAAATTAACAATCGTTACAATATTACAAATACAAAATGTAAAAGCTTTTTGATTAGGACTTCCAGCTGCCCAGTAATGGTGCGCAGTGGAAGCAGGACAGCGGAAAGAGCAATCTATATATCCAGCAGAAGCAGATGTGCGCACTGGAAGCGATGTCACTGAATTGCCAGTGATGTCACTGCGTTGCCAGACCAGGCCTCCCTTAGCCTCCCGCACTGCTGATACGCTCCACTTTTGGTTGGTTTTGGTATGTGTTTTGTTTTGGTGTGTGGGATTTGGGGTTTAGGTTTACGTGTGTTTATTTGCAATAATGGCTTTGATATTTTTATTGGTTTAGTAGCTATAGCGGCTGCCTTCCCCGATGTTTTGTAATTGTTTTAGTCATTATGGGTTGTTTTTATGGTTTTACTTGCCTCAGAAGCTTTGAGCTGAGGGGCTAAGGGATGTAATTACTTTTTTCTAAAATGTGTATAAATGGAGAGAGAAGAATTCTTCCTCTGTGCGGTGTGGAAGCTGGAAACTAGGATTCTTGAAGACCTACACTTGAATCACCAGTGTGTCCCAAATGTAGCTTGTTGACCCGAGGCCAGTGACCATATCTAAGCTTAGCCTACCTCACAAGATTGTTGTGAGGATGAAACAGAGAAGAGGACAACGTGGCCCCTTTGTGCACTTACAGTTTTTGACTCAGCGGTGTGCTTCACAGAGGGGTCTCCCAGCATTTCCTCGTTTATATGCGAGGAGGTGTCCGCTGCTTTCCCTGCGCCTAGTTGCCATATTGTCTGCCTTCTGAGGCGAATTCTTCTAGGATCGAGTGATTGTTTGCCAGCTGTTTGTTTTTTTAAAAGGCCATTTCTTTGATCTATCACTCCTGGGATAGATTGAAAGAATTTAAATATAAAACAAAACAAACAAAAAGGAGCTCTATCGATCCCCCAGAAATGATGGCAGAACTGATCCTTCACAGGCAGGGGAAGGTGGAGAGGAGTAGTAAAACCTAAGGAAGCAAAACACATACTACAGCTCTGTTTCCCTGCACAGGTAAAGGGTAAACTTGTATTTTACCTGCTCTTGGAAACCTTTGGGCTTCTCTGATCTGCAGCACGATGAGTTCTGAAGAGGGGGAAATGTGTGCAGCTGAGAATCTGACCCAAAAGTAATGCATGCATGACTTGAAGAGATGAAATACGCACCAAAGACCTTTTGTGTAGGCCTGTGCTGAATATAGGCCTGTGCTGGTAAAGAGGTTCTGGGCCAGGGCTGACTAGCAGACAGCAGATATTTAGAAATGGCTTTGCTACTAGCTGTCAGTTGTTTGCATGCTAAGCAAAAGTTTGTGAGAAAGGCATTGGAAGAGCCACCATGACTTGGAGAGGTATTATGACAAAAGGTAAAAGGGCAAAAAGGGAGGTTAGAGATGCTTTAATTAATAAACAATAACATCACTGTCCCCTGCTGTCCATGTTCACAGTTGGATTGGAGGGCTTATGTATGCCTCTTCATCTCCAGAAATGCAGATTCCTTCAAATCAGCAACATGTGCATCTGTTACCTTTGTGCTTATGTGGTCAGCAGCCCATGTTATGTCGGCACGTGCTCAGAACTGAGTGCACTGAACAGTTCCTGAATGACAGCGCAGGAAACATCTAACACATTTGCAAGCCAATTCAGAACATCAACAAGGGCTTTGCTGAGAGCCCAGCAAGCAAAATATACAAAGCTGGAATTCTGGAGGGACAAGCTGTGTTTCTGTCAAGCCCTGGTTCTGTCGCCAAATAAGAGACTCTGGATTTTTGAATCAGAAGCCTTTATTGACAGACATTGGATGGCCAAGCTTCAGAAAGCCCATTCTAACTAATTGTCTTTGGGTACAACCTTTTATCCCCCAAGTTCTCCCCCTCCCTCTTTCTCATCCCATATCAAAGACAGAGTAAAACAGGAGGGGAGGGGAGAGAACTCGGGGGGATAAAGGGGTGCCTGTCAGGGGTGCATTTTTAAAGCTAGTGAAACCAGAATTTCAGGGTGTCACCCAGAGACTGTTCCGATTATACCACCTGTGCTAATTCAAAACAGGAGCATATCTATGGAAAGTACTGAAAACCCCTATCCCCGCACAGCATGGCCAGGTCCAGTGTTAAACTGCACACATCAACTCTAAAATCCATGTGGACTTCAGAGGTGGAGTCCACGTGGACGTCAGAGGTATAGCCCACAGTTTAAACCTGGGCCTGGCCAGATTGAGCCCAGTGTTCAATTGTGGGCTTGGCCTGGCCACGTCCAGCTTTATACTGTTGGCTCTGCCTCCAAAGTCTGTGTGACTTCAAGAGGTGGGGCTTCGGGGATGGAGCCATCAGGATAAAACTGGACCCAGCCAAGCTGAGCTTGCAGTTTAAAGCTGAGCTCGACCTGGCTGGATCCAGCTTTAAACTGTGGGCTCCTCCTACAATGTCCACCCGGCAGAGGCGTACCGGGGAAAATGATGCTCAGGGCAACACCAGCTGAACACAGGGGCAACACAGGCAATAACTCTGGGCCCTGCTGGTTGAAGGAGGGGTGCCCGGTGGGCCTGCGACAGGCTCCTGGCCTGGCTGCTCCATCAGGACTTGAGGGTGGACTGGGAGGGCGGAGTTTGGGGGAAAGAGGGGCTTCAGCAAGTTATAGTGCCATAGAGTCCATCCTAGAGTCCAAACCTGGCGAGATGCTTCTTCCATTCTTAATTCTGTTTGCTTTCTTTAGAATTCACTGAAGGTGAAAATACATTCTGTAGTCTCTCTTTTACACACACACACACACAAAACTCCAGGCACCGAAAATCGAGCATCCGTGGTTATTAAGTCCCCATCTGGTGTGCTTTTCATGAGAGGCTGGTGTTTTCATGTTTCCTGCAGCGGAAAAACCTGCTCAGCACTCAGAGAAATGGAACATTTTGCGAGAGATCAGGGTTATCTCAGAGAGAGGCTTAGAAGCCAGCAACAGTACATTTGTGGACTTTTTTCTTTCTTTCTTTTTTAGAAAAATGAAGTCTTATGTAACAACGGTCAGGTATGCGTTCCTTTTGTTAAAGAAATGCCTACGACAGGCTAGTTTGGTGCAGAGGAAACCTTTCGCAAAGCTGCAAAGATCTGAATTTAAACCCACCATTTTTAATGCGTAGGTGCTAAGAACTGTTAAGCACAGACCACCCAAAAAGCTTAGGAGAAATGGGAGCTCTTTTATTTCAAACCCACCCTCTCTCTAATACTTCCTTTAAAGGGCTCAGGATGACATATGTAGCATCCTCTCAACAACCCTGTGAGGTAGGCTAGGCGGAGAGATGATGATCTGTCAATCACAGGACACTTTGTGGAGGAGCTTCTTTGAGGCGTCTGATCTGTGAAGGCTGAATACTTGCTTCATTGGGTGTTGTTTCAGCCAGCAAGTGACAGTCCTGCCATGCCCATTCTCACAATACAAAAGATAAGGGGGAGGATTGGGGAGCGGTGAAAAGGAGCAGCAGTGACGTAGGAGGTTAAGAGCTTGTGTATCTAATCTGGAGGAACCGGGTTTGATTCCCAGCTCTGCCGCCTGAGCTGTGGAGGCTTATCTGGGGAATTCAGGTTAGCCTGTACACTCCCACACACACCAGCTGGGTGACCTTGGGCTAGTCACAGCTTCTTGGAGCTCTCTCAGCCCCACCTACCTCACAGGGTGTTTGTTGTGAGGGGGGAAGGGCAAGGAGATTGTAAGCCCCTTTGAGTCTCCTGCAGGAGAGAAAGGGGGGATATAAATCCAAGCTCCTCCTCCTCCTCCTCCTCCTCTCCTCCTCCTCCTCCTCCTCCTCCTCCTTTTTCTTCTTCTTTCAATCTGCAGTCCCTGTGCAGAGCAAACTGCTGTAGCCCAGGGGTGAACCGCCCAGGGGGACATATGGGATCTAATATCCCCGGGCAGCAGCCATTTAGTCATGTGGGGGGGGGGCGAAAATTCACCCCCACCCCTCATCCTTCCCCTTCCGCTATATGGAATGGACCATTGCTGTGTTCAGATTCGTGAGCTGGGACACGTTCTAGAATGTGATGGTGACTTTGAGATGACCTGCTGCAAAAAAACGTTGTTTGGTTGTGGTAGGGGAGGGCCCATATGGGGGAGCGGGGGCTCAGATTTTGCACCGGTCTACATTTTCCCTAGACATGCCTCTGCTATAGCCTCCCAGAAGAGAACTCTTTGGGAACAATCCAAAGCAGATCTACTCAAAAGTAGGTCCCATTTTATTCAGTAGGGCTTACACCTTGAAAATTTCTCTTAGGGTTGCACTGCTAGATTTGAGTCCAGTAACATCTTTGAGACCAACAGGATTTTCGGGATATGGGCCAACATGGCTGTTTGCAACTTTTTAAATAATGTGCCTCAGTCTACTTCGTTCTGCTGCTGATGGCTTTTTACAACCAGCGAACAGCTCCCCAGCGGGGCTGGAAGTCTGGGCTGCCCCTCAGCCGATGTTATGACAAACCCAAGAGCCATAATTCCAGACGCTTGCCAGTCACAGTGCCCCTGCCATTCCGTCTCAAATGAAGCGTCTCTGGCATCTGTCAGATTAAATCTTGAAGCTCCCTCATTTGGAGCCGCAGTTTGTTTATTTCCAGCACCTTCGGTTTTCATCTTCCCCCTCCCATTTCTTCTGCTACCACGGGTGCTGTGTGCCATGCTTCATCAGTTCTGATACCATTTGAGGGATATCCCCCACTGTGAAGAGGACTAAGACTTAGACTTGCCAACTTCCAGGTGGGGCCTGGAGATATCCTACTATTATAGTTGATCTCAAGATGACAGTCATCTGTTCCTCTGGAGGAAATGGCTGCTTTGGAGGATGGATTCTATGACATTATACCCCACGTGTCCCTCCCCTCTCTAAACCCCTCCTCAGGCTCCACCCCCCCCCAAGGATAGATAGATAGATAGATAGATAGATGGATGGATGGATGGATGGATAGATAGATAGATAGATAGATAGATAGATAGATAGATAGATAGATAGATAGATAGATAGATAGATAGATAGATAGATAGATAGATAGATAGATAGATAGATAGATAGATAGATAGATAGATAGATAGATAGATAGATAGATAGATAGATAGATAGATAGATAGATAGATAGATAGGTAGGTAGGTAGGTAGGTAGGTAGGTAGGTAGGTAGGTAGGTAGGTAGATAGATAGATAGATAGATAGATAGATAGATAGATAGATAGATAGATAGATAGATAGATAGATAGATAGATAGATAGATAGATAGATAGATAGATAGATAGATAGATAGATAGATAGATAGATAGATAGATAGATAGATAGATAGATAGATAGATAGATAGATAGATAGATAGCATCCATCTGTACCCATCGCAGCCATTAAATAGTATTCCGGAGAATATCCAAAGGATTCTCTTCCATCCTGATGGCCCATTATGCATCTCTTTTTTTGGTTCAAACCCCGGAAAGGCAATCGATTCTTTGTCTCTGGCTTCCCTGCCAGCTGACCTCATACTGCTTTAGTATAAATATTTGGCTATTCTCTGTCTGTGTGTTCTGGATCCGAGCTCACACCCCTGGTCCCCTGTGGGCTTTTTTCTTTTTGCTCCTGGACATGCTAGCTGCTTTTATCCTCTGTGCTGCTTACACTGGTCTACCAGTCTCTTCAAGACTGGTAACTATTGCCCATTTCTAAACCCTGTCCAACTCCCACCATTCCTCTCTTAGTTTGCTCTTGTATGCTGTGTGTATGTTCAAGACCTGATCCCTTCTACATAATTTTGTTATTAATAATACTCCTGTTAAGTGTACAACTGCCTGCTTATTCAAGAGTTTCCCCTGCACAATCCCCACGTACCTAGGTTATAGATCTCCGTTACCATCGCTCGCTCTGCCTCCACAGCTAGTTTCCCACCTAAAGGTGGTGACTGGGAGGAGGCTGGTCACTACACATCTTCAGGAGTCATCAGTGTGGTGTAGTGGTTTAGAGCGGTGGACTCTAATCTGGAGTTTGTTCCCCACTCCTCCACAAGAGCAGTGGATCCATCTGGTGAACTCAATTTGTTTCCCAGCACCTACATGTGAAGCCTGCTGGGTGACCTTGGGCTAATCTCAGCTCTCCCTCAGTTCCATCTGTCTTACAGGGTGTCTGTTGTGGGGAGAGGAGAAGAAAGGAGTTTGTAAGCCACTTTGAGATTCCTTGTGGTTGAGAAAAGTGGGGTATAAATCCAAACTACTACTCCTCCTGCTGCTGCTGCTGCTTCTTCTGCTGCTGCTTCTGCTGCTGCTGCTTCTTCTGCTTCTTCTTCTTCTTCTGCTGCTGCTGCTGCTTCTTCTGCTTCTGCTGCTTTTTCTGCTGCTTCTGCTTCTTCTTCTTCTTCTGCTGCTTCTGGACCAGGTGTGATTCCATCATTTATTCATGTCCAAATAAGCTTACCCATTCTCAAAAGGTAAGGCCAGCTGTGTCTTTTCATGAGTCACTGTTCTGAGCTTACCTAGTTCAAATCAGGGGGAGTGTAAAAGCGCTACATCACTACATCAGGTATGATTGTCACACGCGACCAACTCACTACCAGAAACAGGTGCTAACTATGTGATTCATCACGCTGGACCGCTGCCAGCCAGGAAGCGTGCTTAGATCAATGATTCATGCAGAAACCATGGACACATGTTTCCCTGAGGGTGGGCCATTCTTTCTTCTGTGCTCAAATGTACCAGTTTTAACTTGGGATCAAATGTGTCAGAAGTCTGGCGTCACCAACAGATGTCCTTCCTAAAAGCCAGCATCTAAATCCAGGTGCGTCTCTCAAGCAAATCCACGCCAGTCTATCCGGTGGCATGGCCAGCCCCTCCTTGGGCACCTCCGAGGCACAGAACGGTAACTGGAAATGAGAAGATATATTCTCCGGTCTCCATGGAAATCACATGCTTAGGAAGGGATAGTGCTCAGCAGCTGTTGCCCTGGCAGCCTTAAAGGAAGAAGAGGGACATTTCAAAGGCTGTGCATCATTTGGGGCAACTCAGCCAGCTGGCACAAGCATGGTGTCATTTCCTGTAAATTAATGCCCATTTCATTTATTTTGAAAAAAAGACAGCCACATAGATAAATTTACTCAAGAAAACCTGCCTATTTTTAGACAAGATCATTTTAGTGTATGTCTCAGTTAGTAGATAAATGCCTCTTTTCTACTTTTCTACTAACTCTGTAGTTTATAATGCCAATAAAGGCTTTGGAATTGGAAAGCATGTATTTCTTTTGTCCCATTTTAGGGTTTCAGGAAGGAGCAAATATCACAGTCTAGGGCATGGGCACTAACTTCACATGACTAGTGACCCCTAGGATTGGCAATATCCAGGCGGGGTCTGGAAATCTGCTGGAATTACAGCAGGTCCCCAGATGTCAGGGATCAGTTTCCGCTGGATAAAATGGCAGCTTTGGAGAGAGGGCTCTATAGCACAATACCCAATCAGGTCTCTCCCATCTCCAAACTCTGCCCTTTTCAGGTTTCACCCTCAAATCGCCAAGAATCTCCCAACCTGGCGCTGATAATCCTGCCCATCTGCCATTTTAAGCAATTGGTCATCAGTGAAAGTTGTGAAAGGACCCAAGAGAAAGCCAAGAATTTGAATTCGGTAGGTAGGTAGGTAGGTAGGTAGGTAGGTAGGTAGGAAGGAAGGAAGGAAGGAAGGAAGGAAGGAAGGAAGGAAGGAAGGAAGGAAGGAAGGAAGGAAGGAAGGAAGGAAGGAAGGAAGGAAGGAAGGAAGGAAGGAAGGATCCATTTGGTCAATTCAACCCTCAATTAAAATAAAATGTAAACAGTGTTCAGAGAAAATGTTCTCAATGAGACTTCAGTCCAGTCAGAATGCTTACCTGTGGCTGCTTCTCCAACTCCAGAAGCACTGTGACCTCTGCTAACTAAGTGGAGCCTCTGTATACAAAAGCACTATACCTCTTCATTCCCTATGCTGGGTACATGCAACATGTTAGCTAATGCCTTGCTTGTGTCACGGCTCCTGGCTGACTGCTGGGCTAAAGAGATGCTTGGATTGATCTACTAGCAATCCTCTTAATGGTCTAATAATTCAGCAGGGTCTGACTGATGAGGCATTTGACTGTGTTTGATTGGGCTGTGCTTCATCTGCTGGTGTGGTGCTCTAGCAGACATAACATTTGCATCTGCTGGGAGGGCTCATTCAGAAATAACGGCTTTCAGCTTCCCAACTTTTTATAATTGTCACATGGCAGCCATTTCATGATCGGTCAAGGCAGGCAGCCATTACGTGATGATGTCTACTACCCTTTCTTAGAACTCCTAAAGAACCCATTGGCTCAATAACATTGATGAACCCTCGCCTCCACTTTCTACAATATAATGCTACTGATTTACTATACAGAGCATGCACAGACTGGGATGGAGGGGAAACCCCTGAAAGGGACCTGATCTTGTAGCCCTGCCCCCAAGGCTGCTCCATTCCTGCAAACGAGGGAGGGAGCAAGAGGCAGCCCACCTGTCCTGCAAGCCCCACTTCAAAGGGGCATGGGCAGACTGGGTGCCACCTTGCCTGCAGTGGGTGGGGCAGTTCAGGCAGTCTGGGCATCACTTTCTTGCCACTGGGAGAAGTCCAAGTGATCATAATGGCCAATCTTCCCCATACAGGGTTAGGGGAGTCAAGCTTTCCTGAGATACATGTCCTGAAACACACGTGATGAAGATAAAAGGAAGGATTAGTGTAACCTCTACCTGTGGGTTCTGTGGGGCAGAAGTTGGAAGGAGTTGCAAAGAACTAAGTTTAAAACAAAATGGTTTACTTCCTTAACAAATAACACTTTTAACATAAACATTTAACATTAACAATTTACAGTCCTTTTAGGTTGCATTTCAACTCCTGATATTTACAATCTACTGATAATGCCAAGTCCAATTCTTCCTGCTGGTGGTTGGCTTATGAAGACTTCAGAGGCTTGGTGAACGGGATCCAAGATGATGAAGGTCCCCAAAAGAACTCCCATCAACTACATACATAGCAAGCCCTGGAACAATAAATTCTAACATTTACAATATAGCAAAAATAAACAACTCCCTTCCCACTAGTTCTCAACAACTTTGCAGTTACCTTAAACAAGGTGTTAAGAGCTTATAAAGAATTGAAACCAAGGTCCCAGCCTGGTAGCCTTGCTTCCTCCAACTTCACCAGTTTTTGCAGCCTTCTGCTGCTTTGAGTCTCCACCTCTTTCTGGGTCAACCCAATCTGAACATAGGGGTTACAATAGCAGATCTCCTGCCCAGTGGCTAGGGGGTAAGGTTGCCAGCTCCAGGTTTGAATATTCCTGGAGATTTGGGAATGGAGCCTGGAGGGGACAGATACCTCCATGAGGAGCAGGGCCATCTAGATTCTGAAGGTCAACAGGTATATTTGTATATAATCCTGTTTGCAGAGTAACGAGCAGAATGCAGCTTTGTGCACCACTTTATATTGTGAATCGTTATCTAGCGAAAGACCAGCCTTTTTACCTCAGAAATCCTAAACAAAAGGAAGCTTTTCCTTAAACTGACAGAGAAATAGACTATATCCATGAACAAAGAAACTCCTATATACGTCGATACATTCACTGTTCATTTGTTTGGTTACAATTTCAAGCATAGTCTACAACAGTGATAGCGAACCTTTTCGAGACCGAGCACCCAAATTGCAACCCAAAACCCACTTCTTTATCGCAAAGTGCCAACATGGCAATTTAACCCAAATACTGAGGTTTTAGTTTAGAAAAAACTGTTGGCTCCGAGGCATGCGTTACTCGGGAGTAAGCTTGGTGGTAGTCAGTGGCTTTGCTTTGAAGCAACCATGCAACTCTTCCAACGGATGAATCACGACCCTAGGAGGGTTTACAGAGAAGCAAGCCCCATTGCCAGCAACCGAGCTTACTCCCAGGTAAAGGATCATGCTTTAGTTCTTTGCATGAAAATCAGTGGGGTTTAACAGCGCTTAACAGGGTTACCTACACTGCCTCCCCAAAACTAGGTCTTAGGTTTAATGCTAATAATCGAGCCCAGCAGCCCAGGTCAGCCTAGATGTGTGTGGGGGGCACTCTGTTTGCGTGTGCCCACAGAGAGGGCTCTGAGTGCCACCTCTGGCACCTGTGCCATAGGTTTGCCACCGCTGGTCTACAATAGTAAACATTTAGCCAGAGGCTTTTTGGTTAACAGAACACATAGCAACGTGTTTCCTCAGCAAGAATCAGGGAGCAACGGTTTCCAACTGTCACCCTTAGAATGTTTGTAGAGCTCTCCCAGAATTCCCTGCTGCTGCATGCAAGCAAGGCTGTAAATTAAAACAGATTCCACCCTTCCAAAGCATCCATTTTATCCAGGGGAACTGATACTTGTAGTCTGCAGATGAGCTGAAATTCTGGGAGATCCCCAGGGCCCACCTGAAGGTTGGAATCCATAATAAGGGTAGGTGCCAGAGCCTGGGTGAGAGTTGGTGGATCATAGTGGGAAGAGATGATCGCACCTGCCAGATGTCTCGGGTACACTCTGATCAACATTAGGGTGGAGGGAATTGCGAGGAAACCTGCTGAAAACTGCCTGCCCGGAGTTGCTGCTTCTTCCTCTGCCCCTGAGAATGAATTATAACCCTGAGAAGGATGACTGTGCTCCAGGATGCCTTAGCAAAAGATATGGCTTCCAGTCATCAGCTATTAACTGGTCGGAGGTAAAAAAGAGGTGAGAGCCAACGTGGTGTAGAGGAGAGGTTCAGCTGAATCCTAGCACATTGATTTCATGTCAACTGTTTGATGTCACTTTCAGGTATGTGCCAGAAGTGACATGGCGCCATCAATGCAACACCACTTTTCTGGCAAATTTGTGCATCGGCAAGTGGCAGCAGAAAGAGAGCATGGAGTCTGGGAGGTCTGATGCATGTGTGGTCTCCTTTGGATTGAGTGTACACTCCCTTTGGGTTTGATTCTCAGTTCAGCACATGCTCCCCGCTTCGGCAGTTACCCTGCCTTCAGATCAGAGAATCCCCACGGTTTCTGAAAGCTATGACAGTTCGATTTTTCCTCTCCCTTTGCAGGGAAAGCGAAGGAGGTCACTGTGCGTTTAGCTTTCTTCAGGTTTTCTCGCTCCTCTTCGCTTTCCTTTACCCATGCCGCAGCAGTCCCTCCCACTCTTCAGAGTGCCATTTCAGAAGGATCTGGAGAGCATTCTTTTTAAATTTTATTTTCATGCTGAAAGTATATCACTAAAGTGATAAACCCTGTGAAATTGACAAGAAAGTGACATATCTAACAAAGTGATGCTACCCCAAAGGCTGCCCCCCCCCCCAAGGTAGCAGACAACATCCCCAAATGGAGGTTGCACAGAAACGATGAGGGAAGAAGAAGAAGAAGAAGAGTTTGGATTTATATCCCCCCTTTCTCTCCTGCAGGAGACTCAAAGGGGCTTACAATCTCCTTGCCCTTCCCCCCTCACAACAAACACCCTGTGAGGTGGGTGGGGCTGAGAGAGCTCCGAGAAGCTGTGACTAGCCCAAGGTCACCCAGCTGGCGTGTGTGGGAGTGCGCAGGCTAATCTGAATTCCCCAGATAAGCCTCCACAGCTCAGGCGGCAGAGCTGGGAATCAAACCCGGTTCCTCCAGATTAGATACACGAGCTCTTAACCTCCTACGCCACTGCTGCTCGCGTGCAGGCGTGCAAAATGGCAGATCGGCTTTGCTAGGGATGCTTCGCAAGAGAATAATCCCTGTGCAACCCAATAAACTGCACGAAAATCTCACTGCAAAGCAAAGAGCCATGGGGTAAGTAGTGCATGCATGAAGGGAGAGTTAGTAAAGTATGTAACTTGCCCGTGTTTAGCCCAACCACTTGGCTGCCCATGCAGATATCGAACTCAAAACTCAGTATGGACGTGCCCTGCAAAGTTCTACAAAATAGTAGTGGATTGCTGGTTATTGCACTATTGTCAGAACATGTGTGATTGTTTAGATGAGCAAAATCTAAATGACAGCTGGACCCTCCTTCTAACAGGTGCCGTGTGCAGATTAGTACCGTGTGCACAGCTTGTACCGTATGCAAACCTGATAAAGTGAGGGCACCTGATTGGTACCATTTTTGTATATAGTTAGCACAGACAACAGTGTGATGTGTGCTTAAAAACACCTGTGGTCTGGCGAAGCACTTTGTCAGTAGATAGCAATAAATAGAACTGCACTGGTGACTGTGTGTCTGTCAGTTCTTGTCTACATTGCGTCCTGCAAGGTGGTCTACTCTGAGTAAATCTGCTGCTTCAACAGGTTATGGGCCCAGATTCTGCCTTTACTCGTGAGTACCACCAGAAACTGTTCATCCCCCACTGGCACCACTGCAGCTGTTCCCTTAGCTCAAGGTCTTCCTCTAGATCGGGGTAGGGAACCTGCGGTTCTCCAGATGTTCAGGAACTACAATTCCCATCAGCCCCTACCAGCATGGCCAATTGGCCATGCTGACAGAGGCTGATGGGAATTGTAGTTCCTGAACATCTGGAGAGCCGCAGGTTCCCTACCCCTGCTCTAGATCTTTCTCCATCTCAGCCCTGGTTATTAGAAGATGAGATAGTCCTCTTTACCTTTCCCCTTTAAGAGGCTTCTGGCTGATAGCCTAGTTAGACCAATCCTGCCCACTGTGTCCTCAAGCTTTTGGCTGCTGGTATTTTCATTCTCTGGTGTCAAGTCCATGTGAACAACAGAATGTCTATTGCAGTGCCTTAGGGAAATGTGCCAAAAATGGCACTCACAGACATCATGGTGCCTAACAATGTATTTCCTGGTGGCCGCCTGCTTCCCCCCCGCCCCAAATCTTTCTGAAGCAGTGAGCCGAATCCTCGCTCTCCTTTGCTTCATTGCAACAAGAAATGCTTCAGAAGAATGTGCATCTGAATGGGGGCTGCTGTTTGAAAATAGCTTCTCCCATCACAAGAAAGCACGAAGCCCGTAGCAACCTAATGTTTTACAAGACTCCCCATGGCAGCCATTTTGTGACCGGTCCTACTTCCGATGGCACCCCTAACTTCCCTCAGAATTTCAAGAGTGCCAACAGGCTCAAAAATGTTGAAGGCCTCTGCTTTGGGGTCATGTCTGCCCAATACAAAGTCCTTGACTTGCTCTCCTTTAGCTCTAGGCATCACCTACACTGGTAATAAGGGGGCTCAATACCTGCACCAGATAACCGTGCCCAGGCTCCGTAGAGCAATGATGCTGGCCCGTTGCAATGCCCTTCCATCAGCCGTATCGACAGGGAGATACATTAAAACCCCTTACCACCTAAGGCTATGCATATGCAATGGGAACTGTGTAGACTCTATAGATCATATTCTACTTTATTGTCCACTTTACACAGGACCTAGAGTCAAACACCTGTCACCTCTGCTACTCAAAAAAGAGTATGCATCTGACTTGCAAAAGATCACCTTTCTGTTGGACAGCTCCAGTAGTGATGTAAACGATGCAGTCACCAAATTTTTGGACCTGTATATAAAACAACGCTTTAGGAGCAGATCCTGAACATCAGCCTTCTCTACCTGTCCATTTATTTTAGCTTCCCTCTATTGGGTTAAGTGGATCTATGTATATAATGTTGTAATGCCATTAAAGGTTCTTTGTTTGTTGCTTTGTTTGTTTGTACAAAGTCCTTGGGTGTGGGATCAAACATTTAGTGGATCAAACGTTTAGTGGAGCTTTGTGCTTCCCAGATTTCCATGAGCGCTCTTCTCATGAGCAGGATGCATGTGCAGATGGGGGTCATAGCTTTTCCCAACATGCTCTATTCTTCTCCTGGAAGCACTTTGCAGAGCTGCTGTTGGCTCAGTTGCAAAAATCAGGCTACGCATATAGCTGAATGTAATTTTCCCATGGAATAGCTGGAACATTCCGGAAACCCTGTGTAAATGCTAGCTCTGATACCAGTGTTGGTCTGCGCTGCCTTGGCCAGATGGCCTCATCCTTGTGCTCAACATACACACTTCATTTTTAGGAGCTGGTGAAATTAGCAAAGATTTCCAACATTCCCTGCTCATCTTTTAAGGTAAAATCCAGGGGTCTTTCCCCTGTGAGAGTCACTGCTAGAATGCTCCCGCAGAAGGCTTGGCAGCATGTTTTCCGAGGAGCTGATTGGGGAAAGAATCTTATTAATGCTTTCCGACTTGAAATGTTTGCAAGAGAACAGTTTGGTGTAGATCCAAGACTGAAAGGCGGAGTCATATTTTACTGAAAATGGCCCATTCATTTGATTTATAGCACCTTCTAAAATGTTTGCCTCAGACAATACAGCAAAATAGAAGTCGTGGGGAGACAGAAAACCAAAGAAAAGGTAGAAAGGAGTGCCAAAGAAAGAAAAAGAAAACCAAGGGGGGGTGGGGAGGAGGAGGAATTAAAGAGAAGGAATGTCATGTAGTATTTGGGTCCAGCCCTGCTTTGGAGGCTCAGTGTGTCCCCTCCCCTAGAGCATTTCCCCACTTACCATGAGCCCCCTATGCTGCGCGCTACTCTCAGCACGTGTCATTTCTGACGCGTGTCCGGGCTTCCCCATGACCCTGCACTCTGCGCGGGGTCATCAAAAGGTGCCGTTTTGAAGAGCGCCAGGAATGACGCACGCTGAGGGGGTGCAACAGCGGCAGCGTCGGGGCAGCTGTGTTGTCGCCGCCCCTGTAGTGGGGAGTGCTGGGGGACCCTGCGCTACTTGGCTACAGTAGCGCGCAGCAGAAGGTAAGTGGGAAAATGCCCCTAGTTTGCTTTAACACTTATGTGTTTCACCATTGAAAGAGTTGGTTTTTATACCCCACTTTTCTCTACCGTAAGGAGTTGGAAAGCAGCTTACAATTGCCTCCTTTTCCACAACAGACGCCATGTGAGGTGGGTGCGACTGACAGAGTTTGAAAAGAACTGTGACTGTGTTTTTTATACCCCACTTTTCTCTACTGTAAGGAGTCTGAAAGCCGCTTATAATCACCTCCTTTCCCCCTTTCCACGCCGTATGAGTTAGGTGAGGCTGACAGAGTTTGTAAAGAATTGTGACTAGCCCAAAGTCACCCAGGAGGCTGTGGCATTCCCCCCCCCTCGCCCGGGCCCTTTGGGCGGTGTATCCTTCCCTCCTCCCTAACCTGGGGGTTGGTCTCCCCAGACAATGACTCTCCCCATTGGCCCAAGGGGCCGAGAAACCACCGCGTCCACAAAGCACTGGGTGTACAGGGCAGCCCTCGCCCATGCCACCCTCCTCCTAGTAGGTCTCCTTGCCTCCCTTCCCCTGTCTGGCTTGAGAGTTCAAACCCTCCCTCTCTCTCTTCCTTGTTGCTTCACAGGGAGAGGAGTTTCCAGGGCCTTGTCTCTCCCCTGTGGCCTCACAGGGAGAGGTGTTTACAGCTTGTGTGAACGACTCCCACCCTGTTACTGCACAGGGTGGAGACCAGCTTGAACAGGGGTCTAGGTTCTCACAGGGGGTCTGGGCTTCAGAGTCCTCTTCCCTCCTTCCCATTTTCCACCATTGAACTGTCCCTTTCCTTTGTCTCTTCACACCACCACCCACGTTCCCTGCTGCTGCGGCAGCTCCAGCCTCGCCCTTTCCCACTTATACCTTCTGCCCTCTCATTCCTCACCCTCGTCCCAGCTGCTTCTCCAGCCCATCTTCTACAGCCGCCTCAGCTGTGAGCTTGCTGGGCCTAAGCCTCCTCTCTTCCCTGCCTTTCCATTTGAACAAGGCTTCTGAGGCCTCTAAGGCCTTCACCCTCCCTGCAGGAGGCTCCTCTGCAGCCTCCCCATCTCCCGCAGTGCCAGCTGGTGCGGGACTCAGTGGGGGAAGTCCAGGCGCTGCAGCTGAGCCCGGACAGAGGCTTCATGTGTAGGAGTGGGGGAACAAATCTGGGGCCATGGGGGATTCTAGTAGCATGCTGTCCAATAGGGTTGGAGTTCCTCCATCCAACTTAAGGCTGAGTGGTAGGAGGGGAATGAGGTGAGATTGGATGGCAAAACTGGCCCTGTGATTCCAACCTCTTTTCTTGTTGCTACAGTTATAAAGTAATTACTTGTTAATTTTGTCGCACCCCCACCCTCCCAAAAAAATATGGTTCAGCCTAACAGCAGTCAGAATGGTGGGAGAAATTTGAAGCAAAGAAACTATACTATCCTAAAAAACATGCTGATTCTGGAAAGCCCCGATTAGTTCACATGCCAATTGGAGAGCACATAGCTAAGAGGATGATGTCACAAATCAATTGAGAGTACTTCCTGGATGGATAGCCACGTGGGGGCGATCCCAGTTATGGCTGAACTATCCTGTAAATTGCTCAATTCTTTGTTATTCTTTAATTCCCAAGGAGCCTGCTTCATTTTTCCCCAAGGATTTACCCCCTCAAAAATCTGAATTTTGATTATTCTTTTATGACAACATGATGTTTGTTTTCTGCTTATCTTTTGACTCTAACTTGAGACACCTCTGTCTTTAGATTTAAAATATATTCCCTTATATGAAGTATTTAAAATCTTTTTTTTACTTTCCTAAGGGATGAATTAGTTTGCAATTTCTTACTGATTTCCTGTCTTTGTGACAAACAAAAAAATAATAGTAATATCTTCATAAAAGAGAAGGTTAAGAGATGACATGATAGCCGTGTTTAGATATTTGAAGGGGTGTCATGTTGGTGAGGGAGCAAGCTTGTTTTCTGCTGCTCCAGAGACTAGGACCAGGAGTAATGGGTTCAAGGTGAAGGAAAAGAGATTCTGCTTAAACATCAGGAAAAACTTCCTAAGAGTAAGGGCTGTTCGACAGTGGAATGCACTACCTCGGAGAGTGGTGGAGCCTTCTTCTTTGGAGGTTTTTAAAGAGAGGCTCGATGGCCATCTGCCAGGAGTGATTGTGGGTTCCTGCATTGCAGGGGGTTGCAGGGCGTTTCCGCATTCTCATTTTCCTCACTTGTAAGTTCCTGTTTCTTCAGTGGGGTATTTTCCTGATCCCCATGTTTGTGCTCCCTCTAGTGGTGGATTCAATGTCACACAGGTTTATCTCTGGAATAACATCCTGCTGTTTAAATCTACAGGGAAATATGCTGTACACGAACCTGTGAGATATCAAATTGACCACTAGAGGGAGCAAAACCCGGGTTGTGTTGAACGGAAACAACCCACTTCCTCAAAAACAAAACAATCTGCCCCCCAGGCATTTAAAAGCATGGAATATGAAAATGTGGAATAGTTCGTAGTCTTCTTTCCTTTCCCAGAATTAATGGCATTCCTCTTTTTTTTCTCTAGTCGAACCCATTTCTTTTCAGTCACTGAGGGTGTTACAACTGTAGCTCTTCCTTTGCATATAGAGGCATGCCTCTTCCTACCCCTTCAGCTTGAAGGTATCAGCTCCTCAGTTAGGAAGTTACCTTTGAATAGTTAGCATCCACTGAAAAATTGCCAGCCGTTCTGAGTCATTAACCTAACAAAGGAACGATCCAGTATCTTGTGCAGCAATACTGTTGCACATCACAGTGAGACGTTTCCTTGAGGGAAATCCCATCAAAGGATAATTTACAAAAGAAAGAAACCAATGAATGAATGAAAGACCCACAAAAAGAAGGAAAAACAGGCTATAAAAAAACAGCCACAAGAAATATGACAGAAATCATGCTTCCGCTCTGAATTCAAATGGTGGTTAAATTTAGTGGGTGACTGTTGCCTAATGCCGTGGTGGAGGAAACCCATTCAAATCGCTCTGAACTGAGTAAAACCAAGAGCACGAGAAGGATTTTTGACATCCCTAATCCCTTTCGATGAGAGGTGGGAATGAATAGTAAACCATCGGAATGCTAAGTAACCAATCAACACAACTACATCACTGCGGGAAAGTGAAGTCAATTGGCTGAGGTCAAATCAGGACAACTTAGAATGAATCGAGGCAGCTTTTTCAGAAGTACTGGGAAGGGGATACACTTTGGACACAGCCCCAAATGTTCATCAAAGCATTCTGAGCAGTTTAAATCAGTCCAATTCCTTCCAAATCTCCTCAGGGTTACTCAATGAAACAACTGGTAATGAGTTCGCGAGAACACAAATCTTCACAGAACTCGTAACTGACACAGAATTCACTGCCATTAAAAATGGCGCTGGCCCCTGACTTTTAAAAATAAGACAGAAAAAAGACTTAGAGATTTTAATTTTTTTTAAAAAAAGATTAAACAGATTAGTTCAACACAGCTAACACATCCATGATAGTTATGATATCAGGTCTGATCTAGCCGAATCAGTCTTTAAATATATTTATTTATTAGATTTTTATACTGCCACTCCCCTTACAGGCAATTCCATACATACCATGTACAAACTCTCCAAACAATGTATTGTCGAAGGCTTTCACGGCCGGAATCACTGGGGTGCTGTGTGGCCGTGTTCTAGCAGCATTCTCTCCTGACGTTTCGCCTGCATCTGTGGCTGGCATCTTCAGAGGATCTGATAGTAGGAATGGAAAGCAAGTGGAGTATATATACTGTGAGGTCAAAAGGTGAGGCCCTCTGAATAGAGTAGCCTGGTATGTGAGTCACAAAGTAAGCTGGTATGTGAGTCACAATGAACAGAATTTGGCTGCCAGTGTTGAAAAACTCTAGAATCAAGACAGTGACTAATCAGCTCCACACAAACACAGAACAACTATAGACAATAGCAATCAAGGAAACAAAGACCAGGATACTTCTATTCAGATGCATTCACCTATTGACCTTTCTATCTTCATTGTTACTCCCAGGCTACTCTTACTATATAATTGTGCAGCATGTTCCTGATGACGAAAAAGCAAAGGACTCTGAAAGATGTAGTCCAGAGGGTGCCATTTCTCAGGCATTGAGGGGTTGACAGGACTACAGTTCCCAGACTCCTCCTCACTCAGCCAGTAACACTGCTTAAAGCGCTGGGATTCTTTTAAAAAATGGTCTGTTGGTGTTTCTTAACCACGAGAATGAAATAAGCCATGCATGTTCAAATGCTGCATATCTCTGAATATAAAACAAGAAGGACTAGCACCTTCTACAGCTTGCTTGAAACTTTCATGGGCCATGGCTAGAACCACCATGTTGGATTCCAGATCTGATCTGATCTCATGTTCAAATCTTATAGTCCTCAAAGAAACAGACTCTTGAACTCTGATCCCAGCAAGCCACAGGAGGGCTGTCTAAGTTTGCCACCACCTTCCTGTTACTTGTGTCATAAATCTGTGCATGTGTTTTTTTAAAGAAAAACACACAAAATCAATTAGCCATCTCTATTGTTGCCTATAAATCAACTATTTACATATTTAATGATTACACCTTTAATAAATTCTGCAGAGGAGAGCCGAGCAGGCGGATTTCTGAAGCGTTCTTATAGCGCCATCAATTACCTTGAAAGCCAAGCCATTATACTAAATCTTCCAGCGCAGCCTCCTTCTCAAAGGAAATCCCCCACCAACTGAAAAGACCTGGAACTGAGCCGCCGTCATTACATTATCAAAATTGCTTAAGCAGCATTTTAACTAACAAAAAGGGGAATGGCTTTTAATTTTTGCCAAACATGGAAATCGATATGCTGTCCTTCAGCTCTCTCGAGTGATTGGGCACGGCCTGTCTTTGCCAGCTAATTCAATTCCCGAGCCTCTTTTCGGAGAGCCTTCAGGAATGCTCACGCAGTTTTTAAGACCCCATTTGGGACTTCGGCTAGGAATCCCTTTTATTAAATTAGTTCCTTCAGTCCCTTTTGTTGGAATAAAGAGAGATGTATTCCTTTCATTATCCGAAGACAGTCTGTGATCAATATGTGTGGCTTGTATTTATAGCTACCCTGGTGGTTACAATCTTTTGAGTGTAATTGATGATGACACAGAACCCAATTATTAAGGGGAATGTATGCACATCGCTCGGAATGGGTTTCCTCCTAAGATGATGTTCCTTTTTAGACTTGTCAATTTTGTTAAAAAAATGATCTGTATTCATTTGGAAAGGATTATATTGTTAGAAATATTGTGAGTTTGAACATGGGCTCTTTCCACCACAAATCTCCTCAAATATTTCTGAAATGTTTTCAATCCCGCCTCCTTTAGGAGAGCCAGCGTGGTGTAGTGGTTAAGAGCGGGTAGATTCTAATCTGGAGAACCGGGTTTGATTCCCCACTTCTCCACCTGAGTGGTAGAGGCTTATCTGGTGAACCAGATGTGTTTCCGTACTCCTGCATTCCTGCTGGGTGACCTTGGGCTAGTCACAGTTCTTTGGAACTCTCTCAGCCCTGCCTACCTCACAAGGTGTCTGCTTTGGGGAGAGGAAGGGAAAGGAACTTGTAAGCCACCTTGAGTCTCCTTGCAGGAGAGAAAGGTGGGATATAAATCCAAAATCTTCTTCTTTACCATGAGATATGTCCTCACATTTCCCCCTTGAAATGATTCCTGGCTGCCATTTTGTGATTTCTCCCTTTTCATTTGAGTGTGTTGTCTAATCCGTACTTCCGTGCTTCATAGCGGGATTCTGTGCCCTGTGTGTGTAACCTCAACTTGTGGGTTCTGTGGGGCAGAACCTGGAATGAGTTGCAAAGAACCAAATTTAAACAAAACAGTTTACTTCTCTTTACAAATAACATTAAACATCAACATTTAACATTACAATTCAAGGTCCTGTTCAGGTTGCATTTCAAGTCCTTCTAGTTACAGTCTACTGATACTGCCAAGTCCAATTCTTCTTTGCAAGTGGGTTGGCTCCTGAAGACTCCAAGGGCTTGATGAACAGGATGCAACATGATGAAGGTTTCCAGGAGAACTCTCACCCATTACAACCACAAAAAGAAACCCTTAACAAGGTGTCAAGGGCTTATACAACCAAGGTCCGAGTCTGGTAGCCTTGTCTTCTCCAAAGAGCTCTGCAGCCTTTCTGCTGCTCTGAGTCTCCACCCCCTTACTGGTTCAACCCATTCTGGGCATGGGGGTTACATGTGCCTTCTACAGTCCATCTATTAAAGATTAGCCCGTCCCCGCCCCCCCCAAATTGAAGAAACCCCACTGAAACTCTACTGAAATGCTTGGAAGAAGAGGCGAGGGGGAACAGAGAATGTGCTCACAAAATGGGGAGGAAGTTCAGGGAAGGCAGAGAGGTGTGGGAAACGTCTTAAGGAGACTGCCTGGGCAGATGAAGCCATTTTGAAAACGTTTCAACTAGAGAATCATTTTAAAAGGTTTTGAGGTTTGAGGCTGCAAACAAAACGTTTGGGGGTAAAAACCACACGGGACTCCATGGAGGGAACATTTTATGTCCCGCCTCATTTTAAGTATCTGTGCAGAAAGGGCCGTGGGGGCTGTCTTTTGTTCTCACGGCCATTAGAAGAAACACATAAATACACATGAAACTGCCCTATACCAAAGCAGACTGTTGGTCCATCTGAGGGAGCACCGTCCGGATCTCAACAAGACGTCTTTCAGATGCCTCACTGCCTGATGCTTTTAGCTGACAATGTCAGGAACTGAACCTGGGACCTTAAGAACATAAGAAGAACTAGCCTGCTGGATCAGACCAGAGTCCATCTAGTCCAGCACTCTGCTACTCGCAGTGGCCCACCAGGTGCTTTTGGGAGCTCACATGCAGGAGGTGAAAGCAATGGCCTTCTGCTGCTGCTGCTGCTCCCGAGCACCTGGTCTGCTAAGGCATTTGCAATCTCAGATCAAGGAGGATCAAGATTGGTAGCCAGAGATCGACTTCTCCTCCATCAATCTGTCCAAGCCCCTTTTAAAGCTATCCAGGCTAATGGCCATCACCACCTCCTGTGGCAGCATATTCCAAACACCAATCACACGTTGCGTGAAGAAGTCTTTCCTTTTATTAGTCCTCATTCTTCCCCCCAGCATTTTCAATGGATGCCCCCTGGTTCTAGTATTGTGAGACCTTAAGCAAACCATGCAGTGGTTCCGCAGTTGAACTATGGGCCTTCCAAACAAAGACCACAGACTTTCCACCCAAAGACTCCTGGATGTGGTTCTGGCTCAGTGACTGAGCGCTTTGATTGGCACGCGTTTTGATTAGCACATTTTCCACCTCTGGGGTCTGCAGTTGAAGGATGCTTGGAAATAGATATTTAGAGAAAAAACCCTTCTCTGCGAGAGAGTCCAGAGTTCAGAGACGGCGTGCTTGTGTGTCATGCAAATGGTCCCCGGTTCAATCCCCAGCTTCTCTCGCTAAATCTCAGATGCCAAGTGATAGAAAAGATCTTTCTCATCTGAGACCCTGGAGAAAACTGCTTGTCAGAGCACTCCATATTGAGCTAGATGGGCGAAAAGACCGGCTCTGCACAGGGCTGCTTCATAGTCATAATGTGGTAAGCCATTCAATACTGCACTTATGGTGCTGAAGCCTCTGGCACTGATTGGCTGGGCTATGGTGATGTCACAGAATGTTCACCAACACTTCTAACGACTCATGGAGCAAAAACCAGTGGAATGTTTGCAGGTCAGTTTCTGCAAGGGATCAGGAAAGAAGTTTCCCGTTTGGTAATAGGCTGGGAAGATGTGGGATTGAAGACTTTTTTTTCTCCTCCAAAAGGCTCATCGTTTGGTTTTGATAAACTGAGCAGGACCAGAAGGTCAAATCACCTTTCCCCTCCTTGTATGGCCTTGATTTGAACCGGACAAGTACTCCCAAGTGAAGCTAGGAAGGTTCCTGGCAACAACGAATGGGTTGCAGCAGTTTCTTGGGCCATGAGTTGCGTGAACTTGCCCCCCAACGTAGTGGCATATGTCCAACCATCCATGCCCAGATGTTTTCCCATATTCCTTTCTGTTCCTGCCGCCCCTTTAGATTTACACAAAGATGATTCCTGGGGTCTTGGAGTGCATGCAGAGGAACAGTGTCGGGTTCACTGAGCTGATGTGAAGATGGACCAGGAGCTGAAACATTTTCCTCGGCAGAGCTGTGCTTGCGGAAGAGGAGAGGCAGTTTCCTTCTGCACTCCAGCCCCCCACCCCTCATCTCAACCCCAAACAGATCCCATCATCAGAGGGTCCAAAGGGGGTGATGGAAGGGAGAGGCTTGTGGGGCAATTGCTTGTTTTGTACACAAAAGGCATGGCAAAATTATACCGGTGTATCACCTTGTTTTTTAAACCTCGGCCTATTTTATCCTGGGGTGTCCGTTCGCATGGCTGCCCGCTTTTTGAAGGAATCCAGTGAAGACCGGGAGGAAATACTCCAGCCTGTTTCACATGAGCCCGGGACGTCTGTATTTACTTTGGAAGCATATCTGAGCATGCCGGGTGTCTCGCATTCTGATTGGTTGTTGTTTTTGAGTGGCAGCTGCAAGCATCTCTGAGCATGCCCGGTGCCCCACGTTCTGATTGGCTGTTGTTTTTGAGTGGCAGCTTGAATGAACGTCAGGCGAGGAGATCAGGTGGCTGGGCGGGAAAAATAAACCAGTCCTGCTCCCAATTGGTGTTCACACGGTAGCAGGCTTTAACAGGCTAACCCTGTTTTTTTAAAAAAAGAACCTCCAATTTGGCGGTTTTTGGATACCCTGGGATGAGGGAAATATTGCTGGGCAAACCTGCTTTAAGGCTGGGAACAATGTGGAATTCTTAGCTGCACAGGGATATTTTTCTTGCTCAACCCAGGATATTTTGACCATGCAGAAACGCCCCAAGTGGTTGGAAGCTGCCCATTTACTTAGTCTTCTCCATTTATTCAGTCTTGTCCAAAGATGGTGTTTTGATTTCCATCCAAACTAAAAACTGTCCCCTTTCCTGCAAAGGGGCCTTAGCTCAAGACTCAAGAACAGGGGTCCCCAAACTTTTTAAACAGGGGGCCAGTTCACTGTCCCTCAGACTGTTGGAGGGCCGGACTAAAAAAAACTATGAACAAACTCCTATGCACAAATGATTGTAAAATGTTTGATTTCACCTTTCAGCCTTTCTGTCATGGTCTATTTTTAGTAACCAAAGTATGTCAAGTGCAGGGTGGGCTCCAAATATTGTTGAAATTTTGTGGAATACCTTCCTGTAAAAAAAAAAAAGCAGAACTTTATTGAAGCATTCTAAGTCTAACCCAGGATCGAATTGTATCTTCCTGGGTTCTTTCCTCTAACAGCCAGCGGCGGTCGCCAGCCTGGCTGTTAATCAGTGGTGAACAAGAACGCTGGAAACAACCCATGGAGTGGCGAGAGGAAGGCGAGGAGCGGTTGCCGATGTAAGGTTTCCAACTCTGGGTCAGAAAATGCATGGAGATTTGGGGGGTACCATCATGTAACTGCAATCAACGGCCGTTGGGGCCGGTTCCTCCTCTCCCTCGAGCCCCCACTGCACGTGAATGGAGCCATCGCCGCCATGCCTGGCGGGCCGGATAAATGCACCTTGAGGGGGGCGTTTGGCCCCGGGCTGTAGTTTGAGGACCTGCTCCAAGAACCACTTTTCTGATATAGCGTTTGGATCAGGAGCATCACAGTTTTTGAAGTGTAGGTTTTTGGGAGTTAGAGTTCCCTTTATCAGACACAGCTCACCCCCCCAAAAAAATGTTGTGGATCTCTCGGGTACTTCTGGAATCAAATAGAGCCGTTCCACTGCAGACTAGCACTGCTACCCTCTGAACTTATCTCCCTATTTCCTCCCTCCTCCCATCTCTCCCTCTCACTCACTGGCCACTGGCCAAAAATTGGATTTCCAATTAATAACCGAGACTCATCCCGGATAAGAACCAGCTGAGGTCTTTGCTGAAGGTCAAGGGCCTTTGGACACGCCAAGGCAGATTTACACTTGGACAAAATCCACTGCAGCTATTGAAGGGACAGAACAGGCCAAAATCTTGCCTTCTTCCTTGAAGGTCAGTAGCTGCCGCTGTGTGTCAGTGCGAGAGTCAGCGTGAGAGTGTGGGAAGGTCAGTGTGAGAGTGTGGGAAGCTGAAATCCTTGATCCAGAAGAATGAGGGGGCCCAGGGAAAGGCCAAGCCAGACAGGGCAGGCCAAGCCCAACACTCATTGGTCCAGAGTAAGCTGAAGCCAGGGGGCGCTAGTGTCCACAAATATACAAGGGAGGATCAAAACAAGGAAGGGAAGCTCAACAGACAGAGACTGAGAGATACTGACCAGTTGCAGAACATGTGCATCTAGGATGCGCAACCAACACACGACAAGCATGGCTCACCCATTTGCAACTGTTACATAGTATGCATGCAGTTCTTAAGCAAACTTCCCTCTGGCATGTGCAGCTAACTTTCATTCACTGACTGCAGCAAACATACACCTAGTAGGAATGGACTAGATCAGGGGTCTGCAACCTGAGGCTCCGGAGCCGTATGCGGCTCTTTCGTCCTTGCACTGCGGCTCCGTGTGGCTTGGGTCCTCTCAGCCTCCTTCGAAGAGTCGCCCTAAGGGTTAATGGGAAAGAGCCCCTGTTCCTAGAGAGGCACAGACCGAGACAGCTATCCCAAGCCACTTCTGGCTTCCCTGTCCCAGCTGCCTGGTTGGCTGATGACGGTGATGACGGTGCGGGGCAGAGCACCACTGGTGGATCCTCTTGAATGGGTGAGCGGCGAAGGGTGGGAAATAGGAGGGAGTTGCAGGAGCACAGATTTTCTTTTCAATGGAAAATGGGTCCAAATGGCTCTTTGGGTGTTAAAGGTTGCCGACCCCTGGACTAGATGCATATTTGTAAGCATTTGTAATGTCAGCGGGCTGAATGGGAGAGGCATTTTGTCAATCTGCACACAGTGTGTTGGTTAGAGTTGAAAATATATATTAATTGTCGTTTCTGAAAGCATGTTGGTTGGTTGGCCCTTTGACCAAGCTGTGTAAATGTAAGCTAGTGTTTCCATTCGGCTAGAGGTGATGGATGTGTGTAGATACCTCCAGCATGGTGTCGTAGTTAAGAGCAGAGGATTCCAATCTGGGCAACTGGGTTTGATTCTCCCCTCCTCCACATGAGTGGCAGACTCTCATGTGGTGAACTGGGTATGTTTCCCCACTCCTACACATGAAGCTTGCTGGGTGACTTTGGGCCAGTTACAGAACTCTCAGCCCCACCTACCCCACAAGGGGTCTGTTGTGAGGAGAAGAAGGGAAAGGAGTTTGGAAGCCGCTTTGAGACTCCTTAGAGGAAAGAAAGGCAGGGAATAAATCTAAATTCCTCCTCCTCCTCCTCCCTCCAGAGGCAGGAGCATAAAGACCAGGACATGGAAGAAGGGGAAGGCTGTAATTGCTTTATAGGGCAGGAAGAGGTTTGTGTCCACATGTAGCCATCCAGCAGAGTTATTTAGGGTAGTTAACGACTTCTTAGCCTGCATGGCTTTCTGTCCTGGGTCGGAGTGTAACTGTTGTGATGATGTTGCTGTACACTTTCAGATCTGGACTCCCCTGTTGAACATCATGTGTAGGTGTCTAGAGCACTGTCTAGTCCAGTTTTATTGGATCAAATTCAGTTTGTGAGGTTCGAGTACATGGACAAGTTACTTGCAGGAATATGGCCTACTACTAGTACCCTTGTCCATCCTGGCTAATAAAAGATAGCTGGGGTGGGGTGGGGGCTAGCCGAGAGGGTTCAGGAGATGGTGAATGCCTCTTTGGTAGAGTGGGTAGTACCAGCATTTTTGAAAGAGGCAGCAGCAGCTCACCCCTTTTGAAAGGGCCATCCTTGGATTCTATGGTGCTGAGCAATTACCACCCACTGGCCAACCTCCCACTTTGAGGCAAGGTCCTGGAGATGGTGGTGGTGACTTGGAAGAAACTGATTTCCTGGACCCATGTCAATCTGGTTTCAGGCACGTTTATGGCAGGGAAACGGCCTGATGGATGACATGTATTGGAAGAGAGACAGGGAGAACTCTACCCAGTTGATCCTCCTGGGAGTAGTGGTGTAGTGGTTAAGAGCAGGTGGATTCTAATCTGGAGAACTGGGTTTGATTCCCCACTCCTCCATCTGAGTGGCAGAGGCTTATCTGGTGAACCAGATGTGTTTCAGTACTCCTGCATTCCTGCTGGGTGACCTTGGGCTAGTCACAGTTCTCTCAGAACTTCAGAACTCTCTCAGCCCCACCTACATCAGAAGGAGTCTGTTGTGGGGAGAGGAGGAGAAAGAAGCTTGTAAGTTACCTTGAGTCTCCTTACAGGAGAGAAAGGTGGGATATAAATCCAAACTGCTCCTCCTCCTCCTCCTCCTCCTCCTCCTCCTCCTCCTCCTCCTCCTCCTCTTCTTCTTCTTCTTCTTCTTCTTCTTCTTCTTCTTCTTCTTCTTCCTCTTCCTCTTCCTCTTCCTCTTCCTCTTCCTCTTCCTCTTCCTCTTCTTCTTCTTCTTCTTCTTCTTCCTCTTCCTCTTCTTCTTCCTCCTTGATCTCTTAGCAACTTTGGATACCATAGACCATGGTATTTTGCTGGACTGGCTCCAGGGAATAAGGCTGGGAGGCGCTGTGTTGCAGTGGTTCTCCTTCGACCTTCAGGTTAATGCTGTTTTACTGTTGTTTTAATTGTTATATTCTATTTGTGATGTTTGTATCGGTTTTTTTAAGCTGTAAGCCACCTACAGACACTAGTGTGAGGTGGGATATAAATACTGATCAATTAGATTAATTAAATAATTCCAAAGATCGTAGAATCATAGAGTTGGAAAGGGCCACACAAATCATGTAGTCCAACCCCTTGCTCGATGCAGGATCAGTCAAGAGCATCCCTGACAAGTGTTCATCCTGCCACAACTTGAAGGCGGCCAGTGAGGGGGAGCTCACCACCGCCCTGGGTTGCTGATTCCACTGATGAACCACTCTTACTGATAACAACACACTGCCAGTGCCCCAAACAGATAAGTGGGTTCCAATGCAACATTTTACAAAAGAAAAGAGGTATGAATCCTTACACTGAACTATAGGCAGAATAGTATTCGGGGTGGGTGCCGTGGAGGAATCCCCAGCCTGCACGAACGAGAGGCGCATTTAAATGCCGTAAAACTGCCTGTTATCGGGGAGCTATTTGGAACCAAATGCAATTGCACACATTTTCTTGTTGATAGCCCCCGGAAGATAGTGGCATTTATGAAATTATTAACAAAGGAATGCATCTTGCTCGTTTCTCCTTCCAATTAAGTGATAAGAACAGAAGCCGTGTGTGTGCTCGTGTGTGTGCAAGATCCTTATCGTTGTTGGATTACAAGCACAATAGCGACGATAACAAGAGCCGGTGTTTTCTAATTTGTTCCCCTTGATACTGCGCTTCAGATCATTACTCATCTGGAGAAGGAAGAGGGTTACAAAAGCAATAGCAATCTCCGAGGTGCCTTCGACACGACGCGTTCTAAAGAGTATCACAAAGCACCACTGATAAGAGGGAGATTGAAAAGACCGAACCAGAGCGGCTGGGACTGCAACAAGATACAGGCGGGGGGCTTCATTTGAAGCCAGGTGGAGTCCCGGGACCGATTTCTCAATGCTTATCCCTCCAACCTGTGGGACTGTATGTCAGAGAAACATAACTTCACCAACACTAGCGTGTATTGAGGCCAGTGTGAAATTTAAGTCAGTGGCCGATTATCCGCCAGCACTCTGGTGTGCGGTGGGACCGGAAGCACACTGGGGCAAGAAATCTTGTCCCAACGTGCTTCCTCTTTGCAGTGTGCCAAGAGAGGAGATGCATCAGGGAAAAAAATCTTGTCCCGACGTGCTTCCTCTTTGCAGCATGCCAAGAGAAGAGGTGCGTCAGGGTAAGATTTCTTGTCCCAACATGCTTCCTCTTGCCCCGCACATGCTTCTTACTTTCCGTGGGGAAAGCAAGAGCACTTCTGGTGTGACTTTTCACACCAGAGCAGGGCGAGGGCAGGGAACAGCCTGCAGTGGGTAATCGGCCCGTCAGACAACGATAATAGAATTACATCAAAGTAAAGGTAAAGTTTCCCCTTCAGTCAGGTTCGACCTGGGGTACTGCAAGCGGTGATTTCATAGGCAAGCTGTTTTTCTAGGGTAGTTTGCCATTGCTTTCCCGCGTATTCTTTACCCCCTAGCTATGTGCTAGGTACTCATTTACTGACCAAGGAATGCATGGATGGTTGAGTTGACCATGAGCCAGCTGCCAGGATATCTGACCCACAGGGGGCTTGAACTCCTGACCATGTGAGTGGCAGTGCAAGAATTTAACCACCAAGCCAGGCGGCTCCTATCTAGAATTACATTATTAGTAGGTAAATTTTTGCAGGCAGTAATCAATTATAAAAGGGCTTAATTTGGGGGAATATGTTAGTGTGCTGCTGCTGCTGGTCTTTTGGCTGTTTAAGTCAGGGGTCTTCAAACTATGGCCCTCCAGATGTTCACAGACTACAATTCCCATGAGCCCTACCACTTGCCCATGCTGGCAGGGGCTGATGGGAATTGTAGTCCATGAACATCTGGAGGGCCATAGTTTGAAGACCCCTGGTTTAAGTCATGTGAAAGGTCCAAAGCTTGACTAAATCCTCCAGGTTACATGGTTCTATATGTTCTATGATACAATATTTGGAAATAATACAGTAACAGAGAACATTCACTTTATAACATTTTATTGAAAAAATATTGATATTCCATCTTCTGAATTGCTTCACCTTGAATTGTCATCTGAAAAAGAGGAACATGAGAGTGATTCGTGTTATTATATGATTTAAGGGTCCATAGGTTTTGACAGCCCTTTATGCATTGGGTGCAGTGTGGCATTGATTTTACCTTCTGGGTGCGCCCACCCCCCATTAGCTTTATGGCTGACTTACTGGGTGGTTGGCAACCCTCATTTCGACATCTCAATTCCAAGGGTGCTGTGTGGTTTCCGGGCTGTATGGCCGTGTTCTAGCCGCATTCTCTCCTGATGTTTCACCTGCATCTGTGGCTGGCATCTTCAGAGGATCTGATAGCAGGAAAGCAAGTGGCATATATATACCTGTTGGAGTGTCCAGGGTGGGGGAAAGAACCATTGTCTGTTAACAAGTAAAGCTAGATTTACATGTGTTGAGTGGTATCCACCCATTAGCATGTGAGTAACAATGAAGATAGCAAGGTCAATAGGTGAGGGCATCTGAATAGAAGTAGCCTGGCCTTTGTTCCCTTTGATTGTATTACTGCCTATAGTCATCCTGTGTTTGGGTGGAGCTGATTAGTCACTGTCTTGACTCTAGTGTTTTTCAACACTGGTAGCCAAGTTTTGTTCATTTTCATGGTTTCTTCCTTTCTGTTGAAATTGTCCATGTGCTTGTGGATTTCAATGGCTTCTCTGTGTAGTCTGACATAGTGGTTGTCAGTGTGGTCCAGAATTTCTGTGTTTTCAAATAATATTCTGTGTCCAGGTTGGTTTAACATGTGTTCTGCTATTGCTGGTTTTTCTGGCTGAATTAGTCTGCAGTGCCTTTCGTGTTCTTTGATTCGTGTCTGAGCGCTGCGTTTGGTGGTTCCTATGTAGACTTTTCCACAGCTACATGGTTTGCGGTAAACTCCTGCAGTAGTTAGAGGATCCCTCTTATCCTCTGCTGAATGTAGCATTTGTTGAATTTTCTTAGTGGGTCTGTAGATGGTTTGTAGGTTATGCTTCTTCATCAGTTTTCCTATATGGTCAGTGGTTCCCTTGATGTATGGTAAGAACCCTTTCCCTCTAGGTGGCTCTTTACCATACATCAACTCATGAACCCATGAAATATCGCCCCCCTCCTGGATGCAAGCAAAAAGCCAGCTGATGGGTAATGCCTGCCCCATTGCAACCAATGAAGAAGAAGAAGAGGAAGAAGAGTTTGGATTTATATCCCCCCTTTCCTGTAGGAGACTCAAAGGGGCTTACAATCTCCTTGCCCTTCCCCCTCACAACAAACACCCTGTGAGGTGGGTGGGGCTGAGAGTACTCCAAAAAGCTGTGACTAGCCCAAGGTCACCCAGCTGGTGTGTGTGGCAGTGCACAGGCTAATCTGAATTCCCCAGATAAGCCTCCACAACTCAAGCAGCAGAGCTGGGAATCAAACCCGGTTCCTCCAGATCAGAGTGCACCTGCTCTTAGCCACTACGCCACTGCTTACCAATGGTGGGTAATAATGCTGAACATGCCCTGAAACAAAGATTCCCCGACCAAGTCTCTTGGCAGTTGCGGGAACCTTGCCGGGCATAATCAGCCAGAGAATCCTAGAATTTCCCACCACACAGAAAATAATGATAGCGGAGTCAGAAATGAATTATTCCATTTCTGATCTTGCTGTTTAATAAAGGTGAAATTATGTTTTATTTCTTTATAAGTTAGATAGGAACAAGTTGTACTAGGTGGAATGTAGGAATTAAAGTTGTATTCTGTATTTGTATCTGTATGGAGCCTCCTTTGCCCAAGGCAGGAGTCCACCCCTGCTTCACCTGGGCATGACCCTTTCATTTGCAAAAACCATGAATGGACGTTTGACAAAAGGAACCCCGGAAGAAGCGCCTCCATCTGCCTTAATCCCACCAGCAGGCAGATAAGGGTGCCGTCGTCGTTAGGTTTCGATTTCTGGCCCTAAGCACCCATAGGATTCTTTTGTGTTTTCCCCGCCTGTGCCTACGTCATCGCCTCGCCCCGTTTCTGCCTCGAAGATTCAGGAAGGGACTGCCCTCCAGACTCTAATTGGTTCCCATGTATCTGTAAATGAATGGTTGTGGGCTGTCCTGTATTTCCCCCGACTCCCGGGCGGGAGAAAGTGTATAAAAGTTGTTGTAAAGCTGCTAGGCAGCTGCAGTTGCCGTGGTGTGGAGGTGCTGACACGTAGGTCAGCATCTCAATAAACTCATTTTTATTTTCAATATTCTCGCTGTGTTGGGTCCTGTTTCTGTTCCTCTGCGCTGCTGAGAGCTGGCAGATCTGGGGAAATAAAGTTACCCAGGCAGTGCGGTAACAATAAGAGTTGCTGATCTTGGGTCTACTCCTTGGCAGACAACCATCTTGTACTTTTGCATCCCACAAGCCACTGGGGTGTTTTTCTCCCTCTTGCTGTGACCCTGGGACAGCCCAAGTTTTATGGCGGCTCACCCTCGGCGGCTGCTGATGCAGCGTGCAGTTGGTTTTATTTACTGCCCAGCAAAGCAAAAGAACAAGGCAACCCCGGCTTTATATATATATATATATGTCTGTCCCTCATAGGGCTGAGTCAGCAGATGTGCCCCTTAAAAGGAGAGCCTGTTAGGCCGAGAGATATTGCAGGCCTTGAGTGCTTCCAGCAAGACAGTAAAAGGGTCTTTTCATCTGGCTGGCTGGCTCTGTCTGCCCGGCATCGTTCAGTCCCCCTGGCCTCTGCAGGAGCAGGCAACATCCTTCTCGACTCTAATTCCAATTGAAAGCAAACTGCTTTGGTGCCTGATACATTCTGGCTGGGGGTTCTAACCGCTTTTGCTCCCTGTTCGCCTCCTGTTTGAAGGCGGGAGCGTTTTAGAAGGGAAGGAGAGGGCAGCAAAAATTGTGCTCAAAGGGGCACTTGCGCCAAAATGTGTTCTCCTCTAGGCAGACACGGTAGAAGGAGAAGAGTTTGGATGTATGCCCCCCCTTCTCTCCTGTAAGGATACTCAATGAGGCTTACAATCTCCTTTCCCTACCCACCCCCACAACAAACACCCTGTGAGGTACGTGGGGCTGAGAGAGCTCCAGAGAACTGTGACTAGCCCAAGGTCACCCATAAGAACATAAGAACAAGCCAGCTGGATCAGACCAGAGTCCATCTAGTCCAGCTCTCTGCTACTCGCAGTGGCCCACCAGGTGCCTTTGGGAGCTCACCTGCAAGATGTGAAAGCAGTGGCCGTCTGCGGCTGTTGCTCCCGATCACCTGGTCTGCTGAGGCATTTGCAATCTGAGATCAAAGAGGATCAAGATTGGTAGCCATAAATCAACTTCTCCTCCATAAATCTGTCCAAGCCCCTTTTAAAGCTGTCCAGGTTAGCGGCCATCACCACCTCCTGTGGCAGCATATTCCAAACACCAATCACACGTTGCGTGAAGAAGCGTTTCCTTTTATTAGTCCTACTTCTTCCCCCCAGCATTTTCAATGAATGCCCCCCGGTTCTAGTATTGTGAGAAAGAGAGAAAAATTTCTCTCTGTCAACATTTTCTACCCCATGCACCCAGCTGGCATGTGTTGGAGTGCACAAGCTACTCTGGTTCCCCAGATAAGCCTCCACAGCTCAAGGGGCAAAGCGGGGAATCAAATCTGGTTCTCCAGATTAGAACGCACCTGCTCTTCATCACTACAGCACACGAGCTCTCTAAAGACACAGCTTCGACTGATGCCTGTTTAAGAGCAACGGTCTTGTTTCCCAGCGACCTGTCCAAAAGGCATTTTAAGGTGTGTGAAGGTTCTGAGCAGGATCGTCTAATCCAGCATCCTGTCACCTACACCCATTAGATGCCCTCGAAGGTCCACAAGCAGAGAAACAAGGCCTCCCCCTCTCCCCTAACAGATATTTACAGGTATTGTGCCGGGATACGGAGGTTCTGCTTCACCATCCATATGTGAATTCATTCTTCATAAATGTGTCTAAACCCTTTTTAAAATCTAAGCAAGTATGCCTCATTACATCTCGTGGCAGTGAGTTCAAGAAGTTAATTATTCATTCAGTGGAGAATTACTCCCTTTTCTGCTGCCGTCGAACGCTCTCCCGTTATAGTAAGGTTGCTAAATTTCAGGTGAAGGCTGGAGAACTCCTACAATTCCATCTGTTCTCCGGGCTGCTGAGATGAGTCCCTCTAAAGACAATGATAGCTCAATCACATGCAGAACAATGCACTTTCAATCCACTTTCACAATGGTTTGCAAGTGGATTTTGCTGTTCCGCACAGTAAAATCCAGCTGCAAAGTGCATTGAAAGTGCATTTATTCTGCATGTGCGGAAGAGGCCTGGATGGCATCATACGCTGCCAAGGCCCCTCCACAAGTTTCACCCCCAAATCTCCCAGAGTTCTAACTGATTGCCACATGGCAGAGATCAGTTCTCCTGAAGAAAATGGCCAGTTTGGAGGATTGGCTGGATGGCATTATACCCCACTGAAGCCCCCACACCCACCCGCTACTCATCCCCAACTTCCACTCCAAATCTCCAGGGCTTTCCCAATCTGGAGCTGGCCATTCTACAATGACTCTATGTCAAGGTGACCAGATGTCCCGCTTTTGGCAGGACAGTCCCGCCTTAAACCAATTTGTCCCGCATCCCGCGGAGTTTTTTTTAACTGTCCCGATTTTTGGAAGGCTGCCGCACTGCCTTCTTGGGTGATCCCCTTTTCCCACCAGGGAGCTGTCACAGAATTGCCTGCGGAAACGAGGGAGGCGCCCAGAAGCGCTAACACACTGCCTTCTAGGGAAGCTCCCTGGTTTCCACCCTGTCACAGGGCAGGAGAGCCAGGAGCGCCCCAAAAGGCAATGTAATGCTATCTGTGGCTGCGTGCGTGCGCGCGCGCCCGGGTCCCGGTTTAAAAAGGTGAAAATCTGGTCATCTTAGTCTATGCCAAGCAACCTCTTATCAGTGCGGGAAAACAGAGTATGGTCAAAGTTATGGACTCCCAAAGGGGGTGCCCCTTCCCCCATTGTTTCCAATGGGAGCTAATAGGAGATGGGGGCTACACCTTTGAGGGTCCATAACTTTGGACCCCCTAAACCAAACTTCACCAAACCTGGGTGGTATCATCAGGAGAGTCTCCTAAAGATACCCTGAAATTGTGGTGCTGCTAGCCTAAAAACTGCAGACCAAAAACTGAAAAAACACTAAAAATACAAAAAACACAAACACCACCCCACCCCACCCCACCCCGCAAAACTCAGATTTTGCAGCGGGCTCCATTTTTCCTAGCTACACATCTGGTGCTCTCACACAGGCACACATCTATGTTTGCTCTTCTTGTCTTTGGCAATGATGCACCTGGACATTAGAGCATCATGTGGCACACTGTCTGGCACCTCCCACACCAGAGGCAACATTCACAGCTGCAGAGGGGCCGTGGCTGAGTGGCAAAATGTCTGCTTGGTGTTAGGTCTCGAACCTTGAAGCAATAAACGGACTCTGTATTTATTGATTGGCATTGAAGCACCTAGCTTGACAAAGCCAGTTCTGGCGAACCTGGCTTTTGCTACCCCCTTTATTCTGATGTTGATCCCCCTTCCCATTTTCCCAAAGAATGTGAGAAAGAGTTTGTTTGGAGCTAAGGCGCCCTGAGGTCTGTGATAGATGGAGATAGAGCCACCTGGCATCCTGCCCCCACAGGACAACAGAAACCATCCTGGTTGCCATGAGACCAGAAGTGTCAGAGGTAAGCCTAGATATCTACTCAAGAGTGTGAAGCCATAAAGCAAAGATCAAGGAAAGAATGTCTCAGAACAGCAGTGATGACATATAGCAGGCTGGTTGCATATATCTTGTAGCAATTACATTGAGCTAGGAATGCATCTCAATCACCTAGATACAATCCCCCTGACACTTGGCATGTAAAATGTCCAGGGTCCCTGGAAGCTCCAAGTAAAGGACCAGACAGTAGATGACGAGCAAGACCTCCGTTTGAGACGCTGGAGATTCTGCTGCCAGTCTGAGTAGGCAATACTGACCTTGATGCCCCAATGATATGATGCAAAATGAGGCAGCCTCACATGTTCATGGGGCATCAGAAATTTCAGTGAATCCAGGGAGTTACCCACATGAGGGGGGTTGGGGAGGGGGAGGTTTGAGTGAATTTGCAAGGCAAAAATCTAAACCTCCTGCTTTAGCACAGCATGGCAGGGATTTCAAGGGAAACAGAAAGGCATCTTTTAAAAAAAGAAGTGCAGATTCAAGGTTTTTGATTTAACATGTTTTTAAATTAGCTTCAGAAGCTTCATGTTTCCTTTGATCAAATTGGCAGCTAATGTCAGTGGGAGGTTGAGTAATCTTCATATTAGAAGAAGGTGGGGGGGGACCCAAATCCTTGCCATGAGTGACTTCAGAGTGGGTTGAGCAAAATTATGGGAACCTCATGACACCCTTGGGAGATGCCACCATTCTTCCTGCCTCTCTACATGTTATGTCGTTATTTGGTCTTGAAGTGACGTATACCAGGAGTTCCATATTAGGAAGCCCATTTCCCCCCCGGAAACACTATTTCCCCCTTTGGAAAAACCTTCATCCACCCTGTGCTTTGGAACAGTGGTCCATAATGGAGTGCCAAGTCTGAATACAAGAAAGCCAGAAATAAATTTCACCTCTTCCAAAAGTACATTCCTTTACAGCAGTGGTTCACAACCTGGGGGTCGGGACCCCTTTGGGGGTCCAACGACCCTTTCACAGGGGTCGCCTAAGACTCTCTGCATCAGTGTTCTCCATCGGTAAAATGGATAAATGTTAGGGTTGGGGGTCACCACAACATGAGGAACTGTATTAAAGGGTCGCGGCATTAGGAAGGTTGAGAACCACTGCTTTACAGAGTTATGGCGGCCTAAGGCCATTGATTTCAATAGATTGGATTAACTTTGTATTCAGGTCCCAAGCCTTATGGATCTAAAATTTCACCTGATCTGCAGATAACAGTTCCCATGGAGGAAATTGCTGCTTTGGAGGATGGATTCTATGACATCATATCCTGCTGAGGTCCCCCCCTTCTCCAAACCCTGCCCTCCCCAAGATCTACCCCCAAATCTCCAGGAATTTTCCAGTCATGCTCTGCATAGTAACTTTGTCTTGTGAGTTTTTTTGAAAATGATACATGGCCTGGCAAGGTAACCTCAGTGAATATATAGTCCAATTATGGTTGGCACTTGAGCTGATACCATGACATCATTTCCTGGGAAACCTGAATTGCCAGAAAATGTATGGATTTGCCATAGAGTCTCCAGCAATTCCTAGAGAGGCATGACTTCACTTCCGGGTTTCCCAGAAGTGACTCCGCACAGTCACTGCTGGCTGTCCTCCACCTCCTCAGTCTCCCTCTGATTGTCCGGCAACCCTCGTGAGCCAGCCAATGAGAACTGGGTGTCAAAATCAGTCACCGTGCCGAATGTCATGTACTGAAGGGCTCGAGCATACGCAAGTGCTTGGAAGGGAATGAGCACGCTCAGCAAGGCAAGCCTGGTTTTTCTATACCATGTTTGTGAACATTGAATCAACCCTATTTCCAAGCAGCCTCGGGGAATTTCTGCAAAGGTAATAGCACTACATCACAACAAAATGGTTCAGGGGAGTGCTTTTCACAAAGAATGAGCCCGAGGACGAGACCACTGTGTATCGTACGCATTATCTGTTTGCTGTCTTTATTATCATGATCCCACCACATAATACCATATTCTGCGCTGCTGCTATATTGCGTCTAATACTGTTTGCTTGTTTCACATTTCTGTAACTGTGGTCATATTATGCTGCCTACGTGATGTCTCGTCGTATTGATTTGCATCGATTTGCATAGTGTCATCTGCTTTTAAGAGGCTTTACGGCGCACATCGGCAGACAGCAGCACTGCAGTCAAAGCTCTGCTCAGGACCTGAGTTCGATTCCGACGGAGGTCAGTTTCAGGTCTCTGTCTCAAAGTTGACTCAGCTTGCTAGCCTTCCCAGGTCAGAAAAAGGAGTACCCAGTTTGGTGGGGATAAAGTGTAGATGACTAGGGAGGGCGATGACAAACCACCCTATAAAGACAGTCTGCCTAGTAAACATTGCAATGTGATGTAACTAGCTCATCCTTGGCTACATCAATCTCCACTGGAGACCCAGGAAAATTTTAAAATGTAATAAAATGACAGCACCCTGTGGCTTGTCAAACAAATATGAAATTGCTTCAACAAATTAACAAACTTTTCATTTGAACACAACGATTTTATGTCAATTGGGAATAAATCATAGTGGAGATATATATATATCCCAACTCAATTATACACAATCTTCAGTGCCTTTCAAGGAAAGCCATCAAAACAGTTACAATTACCAACAGTGCCCAGTAAATAAAGACAAGTGACAAAGTCCATGCAATAATAATGCTGCGCTTCTTTATCCCATCTGTTCTTTTTGAATAGTCCGTAGCTGCTGAAGATTATTTTTCAACTTGAGCCTGTTTTTTTTAAAAAGCAATTCCTTCAATTAAGCTGTAATTCCTTAAATTGAGCCAGCGGTGGTGAGCCTATGACACAGGTGCTAGAGGTGGCACTCAGAGCCCTTTCTGTGGGCACACGTGCACAATCGGGGGGGGGATCACCCCCCCCCCCACACACACACGCATATCTAGGCTAGCCTGGGCATGATCCTTTACTTGGGAGAAAGCTCGGTTGCTGGCAATGGGGCTTGCTTCTGAGTAAACCCTCTTAGGGTCATGATTCACCCATTCGAAGTCTTGCACGGTTGCTTCATCAAGCTTGCTCTTGAGTAACGTGCGCCTTGGAGCCAACCGTTTAAAAAAACCCTAAAACCTCAGTATTCAGGTTAAATTGCCGTGTTGGCACTTTGTGATAAATAAGTGGGTTTGGGGTTGCAATTTGGGCACTCGGTCTCGAAAAGTCTCGGCCATCACTGAATTAAGCAATTCCTTCTCCAGTTGCATGCCGGATCAACTGAGGAGGGTGGGGCTCTCGCAGTTGGTAATACGTAAGCCTACTTACCAACTGCACATGCTCACTGAGCTCTTATTCCTTGAACCTAAGACCCAACCAAAACACAAACACTAAAATGGCACAGGTTACACTTCCACGTTAACCTTTAATGTGCCTTTTATCTCTTACACACTATAAACAGTGTAAACAAATAAACAGTATGAAACTGGTAACAAAACTGACACTGCCTTCTACCAGTTTAGACCATTGGGAAGCACTGCCTATGCCGGTTGGTTGCCTTGGCATAGAAACCACTAGCTACAGGAGCAGCAGTGGCGTAGGAGGTTAAGAGCTCATGAATCTAATCTGGAAGAACCAGGTTTGATTCCCTGCTCTGCCCCCTGAGCTGTGGAGGCTTCTCTGGGGAATTCAGATTAGCCTGTGCACTCCCACACACGCCAGCTGGGTGACCTTGGGCTAGTCACAGCTTCTCGGAGCTCTCTCAGCCCCACCTACCTCACAGGGTGTTTGTTGTGAGGGGGGAAGGGCAAGGAGATTGTAAGCCCCTTTGAGTCTCCTGCAGGAGAGAAGGGGGGGATATAAATCCAAACTCTTCTCTTCTTCTTCTACAGTGTTGCCTGCAAAGGGAGTGGAAACACCAACCCTCTGAGGGGGTTGGCTTTTTCACTGGGCCATCTCGAGATCAGGGTGGTCCCTGTCAGTTCAGGCCGACTGCTTTCCAAGCTACAAATTATCTTTGCGATTTCCAGCCTTGTCTGATCAGAGCACATCCCGGGCAATTTGTTTCTCTCTCTGCAAAGAGGAGAATGATAAACCAAGGGCATATGAGGACACAAAACAAAACGCTTTAGGGGAGTGATACAGCAAGGGCTTCCTTACCTCAGAGGGCTGGAAATTAAGTTAATTTGGAGATGGGCAGTCCCCAATGCACTCACGCCAGGCTCAAAAGAGCAATGCTTCAGCTTACGAAGCTATTTTCTGTGCTATGCCCAAAGAGATTTGACTAGTAGGCAATGGGAAGACGCAAGGTTGTGTCCTTTTCTGCGCGAAGCAGCTGAAATGTTTATAACACGATTGTTGTACAGACTTACAGACTGCCGGGGCGTACAGACTGCCGTGGTGGTTAAGAAGGCCCAGCAAAGACTGTACTATCTGAGACTTTTAAGGAAACAACAACTGAATGGAAAACTCCTGGTGTCCTTTTACCGCTGTGCTATAGAGAGTGTCTTAACCTACTGCATCTGTGTATGGTTCTCCAGTTGCCCAGTGGCGGATAGGAAGGCGCTCCAAAGGGTGATCACTACTGCACAGAGGATTATCGGCTGCCCTCTCCCCTCCTTGGAAGAACTCTATAATTCCTGAAGCCTAAAGAAAGCCCAAAATATTCTGAGAGACCCGTCTCATCCAGCACACTCTCTTTTTGAACTGTTACCATCCGGCAGACGATGCAGGTCTATCAAAACTAGGACAAAGAGGCTTAGAGACAGCTTCTACTCTAGAGCTGTGGCTATGCTGAACTCCGCGGCTTCGTGTTGACGTGGTTGGGACTGTGTAGGGATGGGTGGAGGAAGGGGGAAGTGAGGATGGGGTATGAGTCTGAAATTGTGTGCATCGAGGAATGCTGCTGTAAATTTTGTTGTGCTTAACCAATGACAAGAAAAAATGATTAAATGTTGTCTTCACTCACCTCCTTGTGAGTTTGTGACAGGTCCAGGGTCACCCAGTGAGCTTCCACAATAGAGCTGCGGATTCAAAACTGGGTCACCCTGGGTCTCGTCCATTACCGTATCTTCTACACCGCACTGGAGGATTTTGTTCCATGTAAATCGGCCTAGATCCAGTGGTGGATTCAGCCGGTTCGCACCAGTTTGTGTGGACCGGTAGCTAGTTTTTTACTCAGTTCCCTGAACCGGCTGGGTCCCACCACCCCTGGGGAGGGTGAATGAGGGGGCTTTCCAAACTCTGGAGAAGCAAGGCACCAGGATTCTCCAGGGCTCAGAAAAACCCCTCGCTCACCCTCCCCAGCCCCTCGCTGGCTCCAAGGACAGCTGCCTCCTGCAGCTGGGCAGCTGGCCCAGCCACACGTGGGCCAAACCACAGCCACCACCTTCAGCCACATTCCTCTGCAGCAGCCAGGTAAGTGGGCAGTGGGTGGGGGGGACGTGGTGGTGGTGGGGGGGGGCAAAGTGCGAACCGTTAGATAATTAATTGAATTTCAGCACTGCCTTGGATCACAGGTGTCAAACTCACGGACCTCCAGATGTTATGGACTACAGTTCCCATCATTTAGGGTGTCCAAAGTTATGGACCCTCAAAGGTGTAGCCCCCATCTTCTGTTAGCTCCTATTGGAAACAATGGAGGATGGGGGCACCCCCTTTGGGAGTCCATAGCTTTGGACCTCCTGGACCAAACTTCACAAAACCTGAGTGGTATCAGTAAGAGACTCTCCCGATGATACCTGCCAGGTTTGGTGAAGTTTGGTTCAGGGTGTCCAAAGTTATGGACCCTCAAAAGTGTAGCCCCCATCTTCTATTAGCTCCTATTGGAAACAATGGAGGATGGGGGCACCTCCTTTGGGAGTCCATAGCTTTGGACCCCCTGAACCAAACTTCACCAAACCTGAGTAGTATCAGTAAGAGACTCTCCTGATGATACCTACCAGGTTTGGTGAAGTTTGGTTCAGGGTGTCCAAAGGTATGGACCCTCAAAAGTGTAGCCCCCATCTTCTATTAGCTCCGATTGGAAACCATGGAGGATGGGGGCACCTCCTTTGGGAGTCCATAACTTTGGACCCCCTGAACCAAACTTCACCAAACCTGGGTAGTATCATCAGGAGAGTCCCCCAAACAATCCCTGAAAGTTTGGTGCTGCTAGCCATAAACAATGCGCCCCCTGAAGGCCAAAAACCGAAAAACATTAAAAATGTTTTAAAAACCCACAAACGGGGGGCGGAGCTTCGGACATGAATGGGGGGGTTGAATCCGAGAAAAAAAAACCCTTACCTACATCCTTGGAATCACTCTCCTTACCCTATGCCCGTGGTGACAAACCTTTGGCACTCCAGATGTTATGGACTACAATTCCCAACAGCCCCTGCCAGCATGGGGCTGATGGGAATTGTAGTCCATAACATCTGGAGTGCCAAAGGTTCGCCACCACTGCCTATTCTAGACCCAACTGGGCCCTCTAATGCCTGGGAGCCAAGAATGGAATTCTCAGAGTAAAATCAAGAGAACTCGGGCAGCCCCACAGAGAACTCCCCCCAGATCCCACCACCATGTTGCCTGAGATATTATTTTACCTCAGAGATGCCAAGACTGAACCCTGGATTCTGTGCTCGCAGAACGGGCGCTCTGCCATTGAGCTTGCTGCGCATTTTGCAAATGCGGCAGCAGCCGAGAAGATATATTTGAAGCCCTGAAGTGGTTCTTCAGATAACAGACAGGTCTATGGGCCCGAGGAAAAAAAAGCCCCCTCTGTTGAAACCAGCTGGTTCTGAAAAGACACGTAGCCCTTGTGTCAGAGGAGAGCTAAACCGATTGTAAACTCATCAGCGGGGAACAAAAGATCAAGCCGGAGAAAACAATTACAAGCAGATAATGGAAAGGGACAGCAGCAGAGGCTTCTGGGAAGGACAATCTTAATTCCAAGAGGAATTGTTTGGGGTTAAGGAATTCCTAGAGGGGCTCCATCAAGGACTGAAGAGTTTCTCCTCCTCCCATCTTCTTTCAATGTGCGAAGGGCAGTTCGTAGGGATTCCCCTACCTCCAAGGGGAACGTGGAAGGTTATTGCTCTCCCCCACCCAGGCACCATTTAGGCCTGGTACGCCATTGCTAGTGATCTTCTCCCTCCTGCTGGCCTTAGCCACTGAGAAGTAAATCTGCCTCTGCCTGTCTAACCCACAGGTGTCAAACTCGCGGCCCTCCAGATGTTATGGACTACAGTTCCCATCATCCCCTCACCCCCCCTTTGGAGAGGGAATTCTGCCACAACCCAGGGGCCCACTGCCATCACCCAATGACGTATTTAGGGAGGGGAAAGTCAGGGTGTGAGCTCTGGGGGCTATTTGCATAGGGAAACCCAGGCTGTCCTTTTGCAAAGCAGGAAGCTGCAGCACCCCTGTGCCCTGCCAGCCCACATCTTCTGCTGTTGCTAGGAGAGCTAGGCTATCACAGTGAAGAATCAATGGGTAGACCTGGCCACCACAGAGAGATGGTCTATCACTGTTAAGAATCAATGGGTAGACCTAGCCACCACAGAGAGCTGGTCTATCGCTATGAAGAATCAGTGGGTAGACCTGGCCACCACAGAGAGCTGGCCTATCACAGTTGAACATCAATGGGTAGACCTGGCCACCACAGAGAACTGGTCTATCACTGTTAAGAATCAATGGGTAGACCGCTATGAAGAATCAGTGGGTAGACCTAGGCACCACAGAGAGCTGGTCTATCGCTGTTAAGAATCAATGGGTAGACCTGGCTACCACAGAGAGCTGGCCTATTGCTGTTAGGTGTCAATGGGTAGACCTGGCCACCATAGAGAGCTGGTCTACCGCTGTTAAGTATCAATGGGTAGACCTGGCCAACACAGAGAGCTGTCCTATCGCTGTTGTGTCAATGGGTAGACCTGGCCACCACAGAGAGCTGCCCTATCGCTGTTAAGTGTCAATGGGTAGACCTGGCCACCACAGAGAGCTGTCCTATCACTGTTAAGCATCAATGGGTAGACCTGGCCACTACAGAGAGCTGGTCTATCACTGTTAAGAGTCAGTGGGCAGACCTGGCCACCACAGAGAGCTGGTCTATCACTGTTAAGCATCAGTGGGTAGACCTGGCCACCACAGAGAGTTGGTCTACCCATGACTGAAAGTACTGTGTAGACCTGACAGCTAGACAGCTGATCTTCCAAGATGGGAAGATCTGTTGGATTGGAGGGGCCCTCAATTTCATGCTTGCCCCAGGTGCCATTTTCTGTACATAGACTCCTGCCATCATCGATCAGCGGCACCAGATATCCTGTGCACGGCATTTCTGGATGACTTTAGGACTCATGTAGGTGGGAATCAGAGGTGATAGACTATTTTGGGGATAAGTGAAGAGCAGAGTACTCCAGGTTCAAGCCAAGCCCAACAGTTCCTAGAACACAAGAAGAAGAAAAAGAGTTTGGATTAATAAGGAGATTATAAAGAGTAAGGTTTTGTAAGGAGATTCAAGGTGGCTTACAAGTTCCTTTCCCTTCCTCTCCCAGACACCTTGAGAGGTAGGTGGGGCTGAGAGAGTTCTGAAAGAACTGTGACTAGCCCAAGGTCACAGGAATGTAGGAGTGTGGAAACACATCTGGTTCACCAGATAAATCCTTGCTACTCAGGTGGAGGAGTGGAGAATCAAACCTGGTTCTCCAGATTAGAATCCACCTGCTCTTAACCACTACACCTCCCAAACTCTGTGAGCAACCTGGTCCCTGTGGTCAGAGGTGCGAGGCTTCCCCTTTGCTGTACTGATTCACCCACCCTTTGCTATCTGCACGGAACTGGGCCAGCCTCGAAATGAGACAGTGAGGGGCTTCAGACACCCAGGTCCATTCGTTCGTTCGTTTGTTCGTTCATTCGCTTGCTTGTTTGTTCGTCCCTTCCAAGCACATTATCATTATCTGGCCCTGTAGGGTCCATACTGTTTTGCCTGGCTTGGAAACCTTATACACCACCCTTGGCCACACCCCCTTGGCCTTGCCTCCAATGAGGCTTCAGCCCTGCCTCTTCCAGGAAATGCTAAAAGCAGAGTGGATAGCAACTCTCAGGAGTGCCTGTCCTTTGACTCACTCCTGAACAGAAAAGGTGGCAAATGTAGCCTCCCTGCTCCATCTTCTTCATAGATTGACCCTCCCTGTTTTCCTGCCTTCCCCCTTACAAGCAGCTGCTGAGCTCTGAAGGTCTCCAGCTTCCTCTCTAGCAGTGGTGAGAGCACCACTTGCTCGGAGCCTGTCACTGCCTACCCTGCAGGGCTGGCCACTGTTCCTGAGTTCCCTGTTGCCTCCCTCTCTGAGGCTCATTCTGCACATGCAGAATAATGCACTTTCAAACTGCTTTCAGTGCTCTTTAAAGCTGTGCGGAATACCAAAATCCACTTGCAAACTGTTGTGAAAGTGGTTTGAAAATGTATTATTTTGCATGTACGGAAGGGGCCTGAGTAAGAGCCTGCAGGGCATTGGGTGGTTTGTGGCTTGCCCAGAGGGAGAGGGCTAAATCGGGGGTGGGGGGGAGCTGGCCCTGGGCAAGAGGAGATGATATAGGGCTGGACGGGCCAATAGTCTGATTTGATACAAGGCAATCTCAGATGTTCCTATAACTATGAAGCCAGTTTAAGCCTGTAGCATCAAGACACTCATTCCATTGACCTCACGAGCTCTCTGTTCCTTTGAGCCTTTGCAGCAACCCGCCCGTGCTGATGGATGATTTTTAATTTATTCCCCCCCCACAACCTTAACCCTCCCCATAATGTCCCTCTGAAATTCCCTCCATTTTGCTTTTTTCTTCTTCTTGAAAGCAGACTGAAAGCTGTTCTCTCCCCCCCCCCCCCCCCCCCCCGCGCGCCTGCTTCCATTTTTCAATTTAAGGCAGATTAGAAGCCCTATTCTACAGGGACTAATAGTGTGTAATCTCCTTTTCCATTTTTCCTCTCCCCTTTATGAGCTGGAGTTTATTGGGACGGTGCCTTTCCACACGCCGAGGCTGATATTTCAATTTCCTGCCTAAGCTACAATAATAATAATATTTTTTTCAAAAAGAAAGCGAACGAGGAAAGAAAGTGCCCGCGAACCGTGCTGCTTTAGCTACAAATTATTCACGTTGATTGACGTACTTCTAATTCCTCCTGAATGCTGTTAATGATTGAGACAGCAGGATTTTTTTTAACCTGCGGACTCTTCTAAGCTCCTTTGTGGAGGATTGGAAAGGATTGGCATTACAGGAGGAGAAGAAAGAACCAGCCTGCTGATTTTCAGCACTGGGGCTCCCTTGAAACGCCCTCCCTGCCGAAAGAGATTTACACTTGATTGTGTCAAAAGGAGATCCTCCATGGTAGCTGTGAGCATCTGCATTAGGTAATAAAGGCAAGCGTGCAGCCCAAGATCCACAAAATGGTTTGGCAGGGATGTGTTATCCATAAGGCTCACTAGGCTGAAGCCTATGGGCCCCCTGGTAATAGCAACCAGGCTTGGTGAACTTTGCTTCGGGGGGTTCAATTTTATAGGCCCCCAAAAGGCTTATTTTGCTTCCTGCTCCTGCACATGAAGCCTGCTGGCTGTGTTCTCTCAGAACTCTCTCATTGCACTCCCTCCCACCACCCCCAGAAGCAAAGTTCACCAAGACTGGATGCTATTACCAGGAGGGTCTCCTGGAGCCAACTTGAAAGACTGGTGACTCTATCTTCACAAATGTGCAACCTGCTTACACACTCAGAAATTCCCCATTGGCTACAATGGAGCCCCTGCAGAGCCCAGAATCTGCCAAGCTCTTCAACAAGTTCTATAGTGGGGGAAAAAAGCTTTTCCCACCATAACAAAATTTCAGGATATCATCCGGAGACTGTTCTGATGATATCATCCAAGTTTGGTGAAGTTTGGTTTGGGGGGACCAAAGTTATGGACCCTCGGTTGGTACCATCAGGACAGGCTCCGGATCATACTCTGAAAATTTGGTGCCGCTAGCTTTAAAAATGTGCCCCCTGCAGGCCGAAACACAAAAAATACCAAGAATACCAAAACATTCAAACGGACCCACATTTTTCAGGTATACCCAAATATTCGGGTACATCCGAATACGTTATTTGTCTTGTTTGGGGATACAGATAATTTTATGCCCGAATAAACCATAATCCGAATTTTACCAAATTTCTAGGGTATTGACCAAGCCTAACTGGTGGTTCGAGCTTTCTGACAGGTGCGAGGTGGTTGAGAACAAGCTGCAAAGCACACCCGTAGTCGGCTGAGGTTTGTTTTGAGTCAATGGGGAGGGAGGAAAGGGTAACAGTGGGCCAAGTAGTTAGTGTCAGGGTGTGACATCCTCCCTTATTACACCTTCATGAGCAGTACAGTCTAGTCATGACCTTGATCGCGTGCTAAATCTGGTAGTGACCTTTATGCCTCTGGCCCTTTCCGCCTAACCAAAATGAAACATATTGAGACAGGAAATGAAGCATTTCCTCCAAGGAGTTCTGCATAGTTTTTCCCCCAAAATGTTTTATTTCCAGCCACAACACGTTTTAAATACATTCTCTATTTTAGCTATTCTTTTGTTGAAAGGTTTTCAAAATGTTTTCACTTGCTGTGCCCATCTCTTTAAAATGTTTCCCGTGCTTTTCTGCAGTCCCCGCACTTCCTCCTCGGCACCATTGTCTGAACTCTCTCCATCATATAAAACATTGCAAAATGTTTTCAATCCCCCATTTGTCTGCACTCACTTCCTTGAAGCAATTCCTGGCAGTTATTTTGTGATCATCCCCGGGGGAACGATCACAAAATGTCTGCCAGGAATTGTTTTGAGCAGGTGAGTGCAGAAAAATGGGGGAATCGAAAAATTTTGCAAATGTTTTGCAAACATTTTGGGGGATTTGTCTAGAAAAGGTCATAATAAGGATCAGAACGTGTATCCCTCCAGGCTGAATCCAAATTGAATCTCTCTGCTAGATTCCCATTGAAACCTTACCTTCCGTGATGCTCGTTTATTTTTACTTACTTCACTGATACCCCTCTTATCTCCCCAACAGGGCTAACAAATGGCTAACATTGTTCTCTTCTCCTCCACTATATCCTCCTAACAGCCATCTGAAGTAGGTGAGGCTGAGAGAGAGTGAACAGCTCAAGGACCCCCAGCAAGCTTTAATGGCAGAGTGATTCTTCCATTACTACACCGTGCTTGGTAGATACGGGAAGACATTTTACCGCTAATGCATGGATCACATTTTTTTCCTACTGACTCTGAGAAGCATCCATGATTTTTCACACATCTGCATTTAATGCATTGTCCTGTTTACTTAGCTAGATCTCAACTGTATTGTTGATCAACAGTGTTTATTGGAAGGCAACGAAGCACCCAGTTTGTAAATAGCCAGTTCTGGCAAACCTGGCTTTTGCTACCCCCTTTATTCAAAAACAATCCCTCCTCTAGTTTTCCCAAAGAATGTGAGAGTTACTTCGGAGCCGAGGCGCCCCAAGGTTGGTGACAAATCCACCTGGCCTTCTGCCCCACAGAGCAATGGAACACATCCCATTTCCCATGGGAGCAGAAGGTGTTAGGGGTAAGCCTAGTTATCTACAAAGCATGTGAAGCCATAAAGAAGAGATCAAGGGAAGAATGTCCCATTACAGCAGTGGTGACATATAGCAGCCTGATTACATATATATTGCAGTGATTACATTGATATAGGAATGCATCTCAATCAATTAGGTGCAGTCCCTGACGGGTTGCCATAAGTTGGCTATGACTTAATGGCACTTTCTACCACCGGACTTACTTGGTTAAATGATTGGGACTTGCTTATTGGGACTTTATTGGGATTGGGACTTTAGCATATTATGATTAGGATCCTATTATGCAATTTCTGTACAGCTTAATGTGTCATGTGAATACTTATGCTATTCTTCAGTGCTTTCTGGTGGCTCCAGATTTTTAATATCCTAATGCACTGGCTGTTGAATGTCCCATTTTGTTGACTGTACTGATTTGCTCAATGTAATCTGCCTTGTGTTCCAATGACGCATAAATTGGATATTAAAGCTATCCAGTGGGCCGATATAGTAGAATTGTTGTCTACAAAACCAACAGCAAAGGCAGGGAACTGAAGCCACTGGCAAAAATATAAGCCAATATAACAACAACAACACCTTTATTAGGCATAAATACTAGAAAAAGTCACAGCAGGGAAAGATGAACAAATTAAGACAAAATAGGTTAAACAACTCTCACCATCAGGACCTGCAACAGAAACTGGGTTGTTTTCCCCAGGACCATAGGATCATTACTAGTCAATAGTTTTACAATACTCGCTTTTGGAGAACAGCTACGTAAAGTCCCTAGTAATAAAGCATCCCTAAAAAGCTTGTATTGTGGGCAGCTAAACAAAATATGTTCAAGTGTTTCAATAAGGGTTGGACAATGTGGACAGACTCTATCCAATAAAGGAGAATTGCCTAACCGGCCCTGTAATAGAGCTGGGGAAAACACATGTGTAGGGGTGAGCCCACGAACCCGGCAGAACCATAGAAGGAGCGCTAGGCATGCCGGTGCCGGCTACGGCCTTCCGGGCGCACACGCTCCCCCAACCCCCGCTCCCCCATGAGTCACGGGTCGTGAACTGCCTGACACACGGCCACCAGGTGTCCCACACAAAGGGACACAAAGGCTCCTGCCCACAGGTGAAGATTAGGCCCAGACATGGATGCTTCCTCCCGCACGTAGCAGCCCGATGAGATCATGCATCACATGATGATCTCCCGCTCTCCCTGATCTCCTTCGACCTCCCGACCTCCCGCCTGCCCGACCCCTTTTACACGCCCCCATTGAAACCCTAATAAAAGGTGTGAGGGGCGAGCCGCCATGGCAAGAGTTGCCAGGATCGCACGGGATCCCGTTGCTTCCTGCTTGCTGGCTCTCTCCACCAGATGAAATCTCCGGCGTGTCGTCTCCTCCCCTGGGACCTGCGTGGAGTGCGCACTACAAGCTGGTGCCGAAACCCGGGAGATCCTCGAACCTCCGCCGATGACTTACGCGTCGCCTGGGAAAGGGAACTACCGGTACCCGACCGTCCGGCTGGATGCGGGCGCGATCCAGGGGACTCCACCCCCTCGGTACCAGCCATCCGTCTGGATCGGCGCATCCAGGGAAGACTCGCGTTCTGCCGGACACTCTCGCGTCTGATCGAACCAACCGGTAAAGCATGGAAACTTGTAAAGCGACGGCTTTTGACAAGCTTGCGCATTAGCGAACTGAAAGCTAGCGAAACGCGGCAGAGGTCTCCCGGTAAAGAGAGGGGAGCTGCGCGAATTGGCTGAGGAGATTGATAGGCAATGTCCATGGTACCCAGAAAGGGGGACATTCAATCTTAAGGACTGGGGAAAACATTGAGAGCACTCTGCACAGAAGATTTTCCTTACGCGCATACGATGTCATTGGCTACTGACGTGGAGACAGTGCTATGTCGTCGCCATCAGCCTGCAAGTCCAGCAATTGGTGTCTTTGCCATGGATCTCCCTCCCTTTGATCTTTCACCTTCAATTTCAAGCCCCGAATTTTCTCTATCCACTAAGCAGGACGTACTGTCCTAATTCTCCACGTTCACTTAGCTTCCTCCTCTCATTCAAAACTCTCCTGCTTTGCGTGCTTTTCGGCGTGGCCGAGGTCTGCCTCCTTCTTCTTGCTCCGCCTTTCTGCTCCTCTTCCCCACTCCCGTTTCCGAAGCCACTGCACCTCCGTCCACATGCCACGTGAATGGCGCTGAAGTTTCAAAACTCCTAGCAGAGCATATTACCCACGCATCTGCAGAGAGGAAGGAAACCCTGATGGAAAGAACGATGCCAGAATTCTCCTCGCCGCTACTGCTCCAGCCCACTACACTGACCACGTGGGGGAGGACGGCGCAGTCCAACGGGTGGAGTCGGTAATCGCCCCGTAGGCTATAATGTTCTCACCGAAGGCTCCGCCGAAGGCAATACGGGATGTGGGGATCACCAGCCCCTATGTGAGAGGCATGCTGGAAGCAGTCATCACGGAATCGCGTAATCGGTTCCGGAGGGACTGGAGAAAGCACTTTTCACATGCTCTTGAACCCTGCGCCAATATGTTGTCTGGGAGAGCGAAAGTACTGCCAACAATGCATAAGCAGAGGAGCAGCCTCTGGCGGTGCCTATACCTGCAAGCGAAGCTTTATGGCTTTCGAGGGCTTCAGCCCTTCCCGACACGCAGATGCGCCTCGCCGGAGTACACCCACTTAAAGATTACGCCTTCTGGAGAATGCGCCACCACAAAGGCGTTTGTAAGAGTGCCCAGCTGCCGGACAGCCAACCCAGAGCTTTTCCAATGTTCGGCAGAAGCCTCAGGAACCTTATGCTGAATTCCTGAACAGGCTCCAAGAGGCCCTGCAGAGGCAGATCGAACAACGACACAGCCCAACATGAGGCTCCTCATGCGCTTCTCACCAAAGAGAACGCATACTCAGCTGAGTGCCGCGGGGTGATCCGCGGGCTTAGGAAGAATCCCCGAACTGGCCACGAACATGCTTAAGGCTTGCCACAGGATATCGGATCTTTCCGCCCATCAGGCCAGTCTCCTCGCCGCGTGGCACTACGCCAACACCACCCGGGGACAACCCTGCAAGGCGAAGTGCTTCAACTGCAGCAGACGGGGACACTTCCGGAGAGGACTGTAGGTTGCGCCGGTGGGGGGGCTTACAACCCCGACAGAGGAGGGCTCCCCTGGGAGGCTTAAGTAAGGCCTCCAGAAAAGCTCCCGAACCAAATGCCCCCAATGCCGAGGAGGGCTTCCATTGGGCGAGTGCCGATGGGAAACTCTTACCGGGCCTCTCCCCAACCCAGGACCAGGAGGAGGAGAATATTAGATCCAGCCCTGAGACCCGAGACCCAAACCCAAACCACCTCCTCCCAGCGGTATCTCTCTCTCCTGCACCCAGCCTCTCTCCCTCAAGTTTCCCAATGAGATCCTCGTTGTTCCGAACCAGTACAGCGATCCCATCCCCCCAGAGGCCGTCGGGTTAGTCTTGCCCAAAGCCTCCGCCTCTGAGTAGGGACTGTTTGTCGTTCCGAGAGTCATTGACTCTACACACCAAGGAGCCGTTCACATTCAGGTGTGGACAAACATCCGCAGAGGCTGCCCAGATGGAGACCAGCTTCGCTGGCTGATCCTCCTGCCCACATACTGCCTGCCGCCCGATCCAATAAAGGCCCACGAGCGGAGATCGCCATCGAGGGCACAGCCCGGCACCACCGTAGCAGCGGTGGAAAGCAGCCCATGCGGCAGCTCCAGCCCAGCCACCTGGAGCTCACTTTAGAAGGGTGTCCATTCAAAGGGGACTTGTGGACACCGGCGCCCAGGCGTAACCGTCATCAGAGCAGCCAAAGTGAAAGCCTGATCCAGTGGCCAACCCGAGGAGCTTGCCAGCGCATTTGGGGGGGGTGGGGGAAACCGAACCGCTGGCTGAAGCACCCACCCACCCAGCTCACACGGTCCGCAGTCCAGGGCTCGAGCGACAGCTCACAGTCCGCCCCATCGTCTTGGACATCCATGTTAATTTGTGGGGCAGGGATCTCATGAGTCAGGTAAAGACGACTCTAATTTGGGGTGGATAAATCCACTCCCGCCATGGCTGCTACCCAGAAGAAGAACAGATAGCAGTGGGCCACATTGAGATCCCTACCCCCCGGCTCTAACTGTGTTTCCTTCCTCCACCCCAGAGCCCCCACTCTGGAACACCCTCTTTCTCTCTCACTTTGTTCTATTTTTTCAACCAGCAAAGGCGGGAGGGCCAATTGGCTGACTGGCCCTCCCTGGATTAAAATCTGGGCCCATCCTGGTACCGCAGCACTGCCAGGACAGGCCCCAGGTTAGAACTATAGTTTAAGCACTATCATCACTTCTAAATCTATTAAAGACCCTAGGCTATTCCGGCGTCTCTGGCCGAGACCTCCCCTTAAGGAATGGTCTCTGGCCGGCGCCAAGCTGGGCTTCTCAAATTAGATTTAAATTCTGAGCAGCCATGCCTGCCTCAACCTCTGCAGTCACGGTAGGTATACCTGCCCCAAGTTGGAACCTCCCCAATACCTTTGACTATGGCGCTCCCAAATATGTGATTGTCTTGCTCTTCTTCGTAGTCCCCTTCTCTGAGCAGCATCCCCAAAAGTCCTTTTGTCCTACAAATTAGGTATGCATACCCACAATCCCTTGACGGTCCACTCGCCCCCCCTATCTTTAGGGTTCGGACCAACTCTGGCGCATCCCTGATGACGTCCTTGAAGCCAACTCCCCATAGGAGTTGTCTGCCGCTAACCCCCTGCCCCATGCCCAAACAAGCAAAAGAAAGGGGAGTGGTGGGTGGGGCCTCACATGGTCTGCCCCCCCTGCAGGGTAAAATGGGAGCAAATCGAGACCTGCTCTCAGGCCCTCTCCCACCCCGGAGCCAAGGCCAAGCTTGGCGGGGCCCGGACCCCGCATAACCTGGGGAAAGGGGTGTGCTTCAATCCCTCTCCCTACAGGTCTCCAGTGGATTCCAGCACCGCCATGTCCAGCCCAACCCATGGAATGGCACCAGAAGGAGGCTCAACCCGATCCCAGAGATGGAGCGGATCTCCCTGGAAGATCCGGTCCAGCGACTGACGGAGTCGCCTGTGGCGCCAGAAGCGACCTGAGGACCCAGATGACTTGGGGAGATGTCGAGGCAGCGACCGGCCGAGCTCGAGAGCTGCTGCAACAGCAAGGCTGCCACAGAGACACCCGAGGGTCTCTGCACTGCCATCTTTGCGGTCATGCTGCAAGCCGCCGTCACCATCATCTGCCTGCTCTGCTGCCTCTTGCCGGTGACACTTTCGGTCACCCCCTTGCACGGAGATCAACCAAGTCAACATCTGGGGAGGCGGGTTACTGCGGCTGCCAACGTCTCATCCTTCTGCCTGGGCCAATATCACCGAGTGGGAAGCTTGCTAAGCTCCCTGCCTACTCCCTGTCTACTACTGAAAGCCCCTGGAGATTTCCTGGAAGAGTGGGGCCTGAGCCCCTTCATGAAGCACGCCCTAGATCCATCCGGTGCTCCATGAGCGCCGGTGGGGACCCGGTGTTTAAACCCTCCCGGCTGGCACTCTTTCTCTCATCACCCAAACTGTGCGCCAACCACGGGTCCAACACTGGCGCCCGCATTGCTGACGTGGCGGGGACAGGGGGCTATTGAGCCCAGTCACCGGCTCGACCAACTGGAACTACTGCGCATGTCGGGGACATTCCCCCCATATATGGAAACATCCTCCTCCCCTAAGGCTGGTTCTGGACTTGCGGGAAGAGAACCTTCCAACTACATCCCATTTCGCCTTTCTGCCGGAACTCTTTGTTGCCTCAACCCGTCTTACCATCGTCCTGCCTCAGGATCCACCCCGGGAACTAGCGCCGTCGCAGCTCAGCTCTTTCCCTCGACCCTTCCTGCCGGATGCGACGCAGTCGATCTTTCTGAAGCCGAGTATGTTTCCCTCGCGACCTCCCTGGTGGGAGTCCCAGTTCGCCACCTATAATACTAAGACTATTGGCCTGGGCTGGCCTGTTGCCCTTGCGCAGTCCATTAATTCCACCTCCACCACTCTGGATGCTCCTGGCCTCCGAGCAACAAGAACTTCATCAAGCGACTTTAGAATGTCGTTGCAGCTATTGATTATTTGTTATTACTGCATCACCAAGGTTGTGAGAGTATGTTTATAATATGTGTTGTTTTAATCTCTCTGATAATTCCCATTTGATTCATATGAAAGTTCGGTGAGTTACAAGATATTGTATCTAATCTGAAATACGATGTGTTGCCTCATTGGTGGTCAGTACTTTGGAGCTGGCTGCGGGGGGGGATGGTTAGAATGCTATTGTACCAAATTCTTCATTGGTTTGATTGTGTTGCTTGTTGTTGGATCTTGCCTTGTTCAGTGTGTATCTGCCTTTGCCTGTAACATTTGTAAGAAACCCCTTGACTTTCCCCTGCGCCGCACGCGGGTTTTCATGCTGCACAAACAACTCAGCCAACTTGAGCAAGTCCCTGGGGAGGCAAACATCCCCCTAAATTACTAACTTAATTCGACTTCCTTCACAAAAAAATAAGCTTGAGGGAGATGTGGGGGTGAGCCCTTGAGCTTAGCAGAACCATAGAAGGAGCGCTAGGCATGCCGGTGCGCGACTACGACCTTCCGGGCGTACACGCATTCCCAACCCCCGCTCCCCCATGAGTCGCGGTGGGTGAACTGCCTGACCCGCAGCCACCAGGTGTCCCACACAAAGGGACACAAAGGCTCCTGCCCTCAGGTGAAGATTAGGCCCAGACATGGATGCTTCCTCCCGCACGTAGCAGCCCGATGAGATCATGCATCACATGATGATCTCCCGCTCTCCTGCTCTCCCGACCTCCTGTTCTCCTGCCTGCCCGACCCCTTTTACACGCCCCCATTGAAACCCTAATAAAAGGTGTGAGGGGCGAGCGCGCGGCAGAGTTGCCAGGATCACGGGATCCCGCGCTTCCTGCTTGCTGGCTCTCTCCACCAGATGAAATCTCCGCGTGTTGTCTCTTCCCTGGGACCTCGTGGGTACGACTACAAGCTGCTTAGGATCGGATAGCTGCAGTAAATACATAGCCATCTTCCCAACCTCTGGAATGATGCCAAAGTATAAAGGGGAGTATGTTGTTCTTTCTTGATAAGCTAATATAAAAAGACACAAAAACGGGAGAAACTGCTTGCCCCAGATGTAAAGGGTTGTGGTTAGGCCAACGACTATTTTCTCTGTAGGGCTTCCGTTCACACAGGGTTGGATCTAGATTTTGCGGAGCCTGAGGCAAGGTAACCCACAGCCTTGTGTGCTTGTGTGTTTCTGTGTCACAGACGAGCACAGTCGTGATCAGCAATTTAGAAACAACAGAAATGGTTTTGTTGGGAGACCTGCCTTTCCCCTCTTTTTAAACCATTTTGGCACACAAAAGTGAGGGAGGGGAGGGAGTAAGGGGTGGCACGCAAGGGAGAGGGAAGGGGCCCGGCATCTGGACATAGCCCACCCACCCTAGTGGAGGGAGGGGGAGGGGTGGCATGCAAGGGAAGGGGAGGGAGGGAGGGAGGGAGGGGAGGGATGGCATGCAAGGGAAGGGGAGGGAGGGGAGGGGTGGCATGCAAGCGAGGGGGGCATGGAGACTCAACGTGGCTTACAAGCTCCTTTCCCTTCCTCTCCCCACAACAGACACCTTGTGAGGTAGGTGGAGCAGAGAGTTCAGAGAGAACTGTGACTAGCCCAACATCACCCAGCAGGAATGTAGGGTGGAAACACATCTGGTTCACCAGATAAGCCTCTGCCACTTAGGTGGAGGAGTGGGGAATCAAACCCAGTTCTCCAGATTAGAGTCCACCTGCTCTTAACCACTACACCACGCTAAACATCCCAGGCTGGAAGATGTGCCTCTTCCATCTTCACATTTGGGTTTCTGATGGATCCAGCCAATAGTTCCTGGCTCACTAGCTACTGTTTCATGGAGGGCTCCGGGGTTTCCTCTGCTTGAACCCTCAGGTTGGATGGATCCTTTCATTAGCAGTGGACTAGAACAGCTCCAGACAGAAGTCCTGCCGAGGCTCTCATGCCCCAGCAGCAGCCCAGCAACGCTTGCCCCGGAGGCCAGCCCCAGCTTTTCAACTAACTTCAATGTGAATGTGGACGTGCTTGCATAGATGAAACAGCCAAGAAAGAACACAGAATCATTTAGAAAGGAAAGCAAAATCTCTTAGGTGGGTTGGAGGAGGCAACACATCCCTAACTGGAAAAAAGGGGGATTTAGTCCGGGGGTGGGGGGGGTGAGACAAATCATCTCAGAAAACCAGCAGTGGGATTCAGCCAGTTCGCACCACTTCAGCAGAACCCATTGTTAAAATGGTGCATGTAAACAGCCAGTTGTGAAATTATTTGAATCCCACCTCTGCAGAAAACCCTCTCTCGTCAACAGGACTGTCTCCTTAGCTGTGCAGCACATGCACAGCCTGTTGGTTTAGATCAGGGGCCGGCAACCTTTACCACCCAAAGAGCCATTGGGACACATTTTCCACGGCCCTGAAGACCTACCAAGCTGGAGAGGCGGCTCTGCACAGAGCTGCCTCCAGTTCGGCTCCTCCACTCACCTTTCCTTCCAGCGCTGGGAGGCAGAGGCGCCAGGCAGGGAAACCCCCTCCACCCCCTCCATGGGGCAGAGGGTGGATGGTGGCTGCTCTGGAAGGACACGCCCACGCTATCCTCTGACCTCCAGGCCACGTGGAGCCATAGTATAAGGCTGAAAGAGCCGCATGTGGCTCTGGAGCCATGGGTTGCAGACCCTTAGTTTAGATGGATCGTCCAGGCCTTTGCCTCCAGGATATCGTGATGGGTGCTAAACATCCTGGTGAGGCCGTAGCTATATATAAACGAGCCACAAGATACTTCTTCTGCGAGCCGCTGTTGTGCAGGGTTGGTGCGGTGTTTGCTTCATTATTCAGGATTCCTCGCTCAGGTCAAGGTTTTTAATGAGCAGTCTCACGGAGACGTTTTCCAGAAGGGTCCCCATCCCTGCCCTGAAAAGGTCAGGCGACGGCCGGCTTAATTGGTAGAGTTGAAAACATCTTTCCCTGCCAAGATGGCTTTCGCCATTGGGGCACCCTAGGTAAGCTCCAAGCTAGGGCTGTAGCCAAACCTGCAGGTTAGAGCAATGGGGTGAATAAGTGATCCTAATAAACAACAGCCTTGGGCACAACCCAAGAGATCATCACTGCGCTAAGCAGAAGTGTCCCTTATAGCCTTTCTGGGGGGAAGGGAAGACCTACTGGCAAGAATCATGTATGTGTATTTAATAACACATCCTTTGCTGCCTTTCTTCCTTATGGACCGAAGACAGCTTACGACAGAGACAGAACACATCAAGTAAAGTACATAAAAAACTTAAAAGAACAAAATTTAAAATCACAGCTCAGGACTGCTAGGGAACTTAGCCAAACACAGTCCTCAATAAAGTGATCTTCAGCGGCCTCCTAAAGATTGAAGGGGAGGGAGTCGGGCACCTGGCTGGGAAGCTTATTCCATAATTGAGGGACTGCCAGTCTCCTCTACCCACCAAATAAGCTTCTCTGTGGAAGAGTCAGGAGGGCCACTTAGGTCTTAATTCCTGGGCAAGCACCTATGGGAGAAGATGGTCCTTCACGTTCCTCAGGGCCAAGTCATGTAGGGCTTTACATTGTCAAAGTCAAATTAGTAACTGGTTGTTGTGGGTTTTCCAGGCTGTGTGGCCGTGGTCTGGTAGATCTTGTTCCTAATGTTTCACCTGCATCTGTGGCTGGCATCTTCAGAGTGGGGGTGGGTTGCCTGGCCAGATCTGGAGCAAAAGCGTGGGTGCCTGGTTTGATGAGCCCATAGCTCCACAGTGAAACTTACTAATTTGATGTATTGTCGAAGGCTTTCATGGCCAGATTTAACTGGTTGTTGTGGGTTTTCCGGGCTGTGTGGCTGTGGTCTGGTAGATCTTGTCCCTAATGTTTCACCTGCATCTGTGACTGGCATCTTCAGAGGTGTATCACGGAGAGAAGTCTGTTACACAGTGTATCACAGAGAGAAGTCTGTTACACAGAGAGAAGTCTGTTACACAGAGAGAAGTCTGTTACACACTGTGTAACAGACTTCTCTCTGTGATACACCTCTGAAGATGCCAGCTACAGATGCAGGTGAAACGTTAGGGACAAGATCTACCAGACCACAGCCACACAGCCCGGGAAACCCAAAACAACCAGTTAAATCTGGCCATGAAAGCCTTTGACAATACATCAAATTAGTAAGTTTCACTATGGAGCTGTGAGCTCATCAAACCAGGCACCCACGCTCTTGCTCCAGATCTGGCCAGGCAAGCCACCCCCACCCCAGTTCCAATCTGGGCTGTGACCCTAGCATTTGCATGGGGGACCACTGAGTAATTTCAGGATTGCACAGAGGCAGGAAATGGCAAGCCAACAACACTGAAAAGCCCACGAAGAGTTGCCATAAGACAGCTCTGACCTGACAGCACTTTCCACCAGTCTAATATGTCCCTTTTCCTCTTCCCCATGTGGGTCTACAAGGTCACTTTCCAATATAGCAGGTTCAGAGCCATGGACAAATGATCCTGTCTCACTTTCATTTTCACTAGGCCCCTTCCGCACATGCAGAATAATGCACTTTCAATCCACTTCCAATGCACTTTGCAGCTGGATTTTACTGTGCAGAATAGCAAAATCCACTTTCAAATAATTGTGAAAGTGGATTGAAAGTGCTTTATTCTGCGGGCCAAAGAAAGGTGTCTGAGGCTGAATCACATTGCATGATATTTCACCCTCAGGCATCTTTAATCCAATCCTTGCATTCAGAAGAAGACCTAAGTTGTGAGGAACTGGACCTCCAGCAAAGATCTCCAATGATCTGAGATTGCAAATGCCTTAACAGACCAGGTGCTCAGGAGCAGCAGCAACAGAAGGCCATTGCTTTCACCTCCTGCATGTGAGCTCCCAAAGGCACCTGGTGGGCCACTGCGAGTAGCAGAGAGCTGGACTAGATGGACTCTGGTCTGATCCAGCTGGCTTGTTCTTATGTTCTTATGTTCTGAATGCAGGATAATTTGGGAGGGGAACAACGACAGGTGTGGAAAGGGCAGCAGCCACTGCTCTCCCCACGTACTTCCCTCTCACAACAGCTTTCCTCAGCTTAGGGGACCCAAATGTACAGTGGAATAGCAGTGCCCTCCCCTATGAAGTGCTGAACGATCACCTCTTCTCCAAAGCTGTAATGGGAATATTCCCAGCCCACAGTCTACTGCTGAAAAAAACGTCCTTCAGAAAGCAATATCAGAAGAACAAAAAACACCAGCTGTTCAGTGCAGCAACATCTACCTCCACCTGAACACCTTTTTCTGGGAACCATTTGGAGGCATGTCCCTGCTGCAAAGTTACCTCATATCCCCTCAGACCACAGCCTTACTTTGGCTGCTTCCACACTGTTGTTTTTCTCCATCTTTGTAACCAAATGGAGTGCAGCCCATGACAGAATCGTTTAATCGTAGGTTTTCCCCCTTCGGAACTCACCACGCTCTTGGATCAGATAATCCGCATGGTTTCTGAAACCTATTAAAGAGCAACTTTTTCTCTCCCTTTGAAGGCAAAGTGAAAGTGAAAAAGATCCATGTGTTTTGTCTTTCTTCAGATTTTCGCACTACTCTCCTCCTTTCTCTGCCTACACAAGAACAATTTCTCCCACTCTTCAGGCCACAATTTCAGAACAATCAGAAAGTCTTTCTTTTCATTTTTTTCACTTTCTTTCTTTTCCTTTCCTTTCAACACCTGTCTATTTCTGCACTAAAAGACCCTGAAATTGGCGTGAAATTTACATGGTTTAGTGAAGTAAAGGTAGACCTAAGGTGCAACCCCCCCTCCCAAAAATGTGGCAGTCATCTCCCCCCACCCCCCAAATGGAGGTTGCATGGAAGAAGAAGGGAGTGGGTAAAATGGTGGACCAAGTGGTGGCGAACCTTCGGCACTCCAGATGTTATGGACTACAATTCCCATCAGCCCCTGCCAGCATGGCCAATTGGCCATGCTGGCAGGGGCTGATGGGAATTGTAGTCCTTACCATCTGGAGTGCCGAAGGTTCGCCACCACTAGGGACACTTTACAGCAAAAGAATCCCTATGCAAACAAAAAACAGCGAGAAAACCCCACTGTGAAGCAAAAAGCTACAGAATAAAATCCTGCCTGCATAAATAGCCACAGAAACATAGAATTGAAGGGGACCTCAATGGTCATCTTGCAGGAAATAGGCATCCACAGGAAATAGTCATTCACTTTTCAGGTTTTTCTCATTCTCAGCACACCCTTTCTCAAGCCTGGTAGCCAAAAATTCTTTTGGAAACCAGAAGTCATAAGAACATAAGAACATAAGAACTAGCCTGCTGGATCAGACCAGAGTCCATCTAGTCCAGCACTCTGCTACTCACAGTGGCCCACCAGGTGCCTTTGGGAGCTCACATGCAGGAGGTGAAAGCAACCGCCTTCTGCTGCTGCTGCTGCTGCTGCCGAGCACCTGCTAAGGCATTTGCAATCTCAGAGCAATGAGGATCAAGATTGGTAGCCATACACCGACTTCTCCTCCATAAATCTGTCCAAGCCCTTTTTAAAGCTATCCAGGTTAGTGGCCATCACCACCACCTGTGGCAGCATATTCCAAACACCAAGCACACTAGTGCGCCATCCAATTGGAAAGGTAAACAGTTTCAAAGGCCCTACCTGTCTTGGTGCCATTTTCCTTCTGCCTGCCTCTAGCAACTGCCATTTTCCCTGCTGTGCAACTGGAGGAATTTGGGAAGTGTTTAAAAAATTCATTAAGTGGCAACAGCACTACAGTGTTGTGCTTTAATAGCTGTTTTGTAAGTTACTCCACGTTGAAGTTTAGAAGCGTGTTCCATTGGGGAGACCATAGGCTGTTGCTAGGCAGACTAAGCCCCTCCATACAGAAAGAGAGAGTGGAGGGTGGAAAAGGAGCGAAGAGGGAGGAGAAAGTAGAGCAGGGGCTACAAAGGACATGGAAAATTAAGCCTGGTGTTAAGAATCAAATCATGTGTTAACTCCTTGCCTGCATTAAGCTACAAAATACTGTAGACCTAAAAACAAAGCTCTCCCCTTGTGGTTGCTCTGTTAGCAACATAAATATCTCTGCAGTGTCGTCCATGAATGCAGAATGGAGAATCCCCAAGGTGTGGGTGTAGAGTGACTGGACATCACTATGTCGGCTAAGGCCAAGAAGAAGAGTTTCGATTTATACCCCACCTTTCTCTCCTGTAAGGAGCCTGAAGATGGCCTGCAAGCTCCTTTCCCTTCCTCTCCTCACAACAGACACCTTGTGAGGTGGGTGGAGCTGAGAGTCACCCAGCAGGAATGTCGGAGTGCAGAAACACATCTGGTTCACCAGATAAGCCTCCGCCACTTAGGTGGAGGACTGGGGAATCAAACCCGGTTCTCCAGGTTAGAATCCACCTGCTCTTGACCACTACGCCACACTGGCTTTCAAGAAGGTTCTTTGGAGTGTCTGCTGGGTTCTTCTGTCAATTGAACCTGGTACCTTCTGAATGCAAAGTAGATACCCCATCCCTGAGTCACAGCAGCCTCTTGACGGATGTGCCCATCTCCAGCAGACAGATTCCATCTACCAGGGTAGCTTGTTCTGCCCCAGTCCCGTTCATTGGGAAGCCCCTAATACAGTCTCCAGGCCGCATCTTGGCTCCCCTCCCCCAACTGATGCATACACTCTGCAGCAAGCTTCTCCGAGGAGTGTTTCGACTATGGGGCGTTTCCTTCCTCCAACACCACTGAAGTCCCGTCTCTCCATAATTAGCCTGCATACATTATTCATAGAGGTCAACGTCTCTCCGTCAGATCTGACAGCGGCAAAGCTTTCCGCCAGCAGAAATAACCAGGAGGTTGTCTTATTTGTGAAAATGATGCAGGCGCTGTTGTTTAAAAAGGGGGGGGGAGAGAGAGGGGGGGGGAAAGAAACTGTGTACAAAACTTGAGAGCGTACAGAAGCCTCAGAAGGGACAACGTTCCTAGCCACAGATAGATGAAGGAATGCATTTTCAAAGAGATGTTTCTTTCCGTATATGTCGTCCCCTCTCCGGTGCTTGATGTCTGTGTCCCTGTTGGGTTTGCAGCCTGGGTTGTTACTGGCGGGGCGCATTCGCTTGCACCTTGCAGAGTCCTTGGAGAAGACTGCATTTTGTTGGCACCCTGATGGCTGGACAAGAGAGCTTTTTGTTCCTGCTTCCTTCCCTGATCTTGGAAGATGGGGGCAAGTCTCTCGCCGTGCATCTGTTCTTTACATGCAGAACTGATTTAAAGCACCCTGCTGGAGTTACAAGCAAATAGGTGATGCTGGATACCAAAGGGAAGAAGAAGAAGAGTTTGGATTTATATCCCCCCTTTCTCTCCTGTAAGGAGACTCAAGGGGGCTTACAATCTCCTTTCCCTTCTCCCCGCTCCCATAACAAACACCCTGTGAGGTGGGTGGGGCTGAGAGAGCTCCGAAGAACTGTGACTAGCCCAAGGTCACTCAGCTGGCATGTGTTGGAGCGCACAAACTAATCTGGTTCACCAGATAAGCCTCCACAGCTCAAGAGGCAGAGCGGGGAACCAAACCTGGTTCTCCATATTAGAGTGCACCTGCTCTTAATCACTACACGAAAGTGTGCAATTGCTGAACGGAAAATTATTGAGTCTTATTTGGAATTGTAGAGTGAGAGTTTAGCATTCTCCCTCCTAGACACAGACCAAAAGCTTGATCCAGCCCACACCACTCATTTTCCCACAAGGATAGGAAATCGAGCCCTCCCCCAGATCATACGGAAAGAGTTGCTGTTTGGTTCCCTGTGAGCTGTCCTTTTCCATTCAACATAACTGGTGGAATATTTTCAGTGTTAGAGAAATAAAAAATATCTATCATGGAAGGGAAAAGATGTTATTATTAATGAAGGAGGAGAAGAAGAGCTTGGATTTATATTTCCCCTTTCTTTCCTGTAAGGAAACTCAAAGGGGCTTACAAGCTCCTTTCCCCTCCTCTCCCCACAACAAACACCCTGTGAGGTAGGTGGGGATGAAAGAGTTCTGAGAGAACTGCGACTAACCCAAGGTCACAGTAGGAATGTAGGAGTGCGGAAACACATCTTGTTCACCAGATAAGAATCCGTGTCTCATGTGGAGGAATGGAGAATCACACCCTGATTAGAATCCACCTGCTCTTAACCAGTACACCACGCTGGCTCTCCCACAGAAGGGAAGGTGGGGACTGGAGGAAAGAGACCTCCAACAAGTTTTACCTGCTCCAATTCTGGAATTAAGTTGGGAAGGGAGCAGCAGTGGCATAGTGGCTAAGAGCAGTGGCTAAAAGCAGGTGCACTCTGATCTGGAGGAACCGGGTTTGATTCCCAGCTCTGCCACTTGAGTTGTGGAGGCTTATCTGGGGAATTCAGATTAGCCTGTGCACTCCCGTACACTCCCACACACGCCAGCTGGGTGACCTTGGGCTAGTCACAGCTTCTCGGAGCTCTCACAGCCCCACCTACCTCACAGGGTGTTTGTTGTGGGGAGAGGAGGGGAAAGGAGCTTGTAAGCCCCTTTGAGTTTCCTTACGTTCCTTTCCTGGACACCTCTTGTTATTATCGCTGAGGGGGGAAGGGCAAGGAGATTGTAAGCCCCTTTCAGTCTCCTAAAGGAGAGAAAGGGGGGATAGAAATCTAAACTCTTCTTCTTCTTCTTGTTACATTGGAAGCAAGGAGTAGCAAAATCAACAACAAAAACAAAAGCCTTTAATGGCATATTAAAAAACCATTACAGTTATGAAACAAACTGATTTAGTGAAACACATCCAATGCTAGTCCATATGGCCAGTGGTGGGATCCAAAAATTTTAGTAACAGGTTCCCATGGTAATGGGATTCAAACTGTGGGGTAGCGCAAATGGGGCTGGGCGGGGCACGACACAGAAGGCTGGAAGCCGGGCATCTCCGGTAGGCATTCCAGGGTGGGGCTGTGGCATGACGCTGACCGCTGGGCGCTCGGAATCCTTGGGCAAGAGGAAACAAATGCACTCAGGCGCAGGCTGCCACGCACGCTGGTGCACCTCCTGCTAGACTGCTTCAAGTTCTGCGTGCTACTGCTGAGAGGAGGGGCATAACTAAGGCAAAAATCACGTGGCAAAATCACCAATTAGTGACCCCCTCTTGGCACACCAAATCATTAGTAACCTACTCTCGGGAACCTGTGAGAACCTGCTGGATCCCACCTCTGCATATGGTATCAATCCATGTTCACCGGTTCAAGTGAAAAGAGTAGCAAAATCTAGAGGAATGTATTTGGGGGGAATGTGCTCATCCCATTGCATTTCTGCAAGCCCATGTGCGTAACCTAGAGGACCTAGAAGAGGGGATCCCAGCATGTCACTCATATGCATCATGGCGCCCACCAACTACTTTACTGGTGGCAACCAAGTGTTTTTAGAACATTGTTGGAACCAAATGGGCCAGCATACTGTAGTGGTTAAGAGCAGGTCTCAAAAACCAGGGGTGTGCAGATCTCCCTGTACACACACACACATCAAGAAAATTCAGTTCTGGTTCACCTCAGAGGCCCCCAACCTTTCTGAGCCTTGGTGTAGTAGTGGTTAAGAGCAGGTAGACTCTAATCTCGAAAACTGGGTTTGATTCCCCACTTCTCCACATGAGCGGTGAACTCTAATCATGAGCGCTGGAGTTCCGAATCATTTTCAAGGTGCTGGTGCTGACCTTTAAGGCCTTATGCGGCCTGGGACCCTCATACCTTCGAGACCACATCACCCCATACGTCCCTACACGGCCTCTCTGTTCGGCGGAGGCCAATCTGTTGGTGGTCCCTGGCCCCTCGATGATACGGCTGGCCTCCACACGGGCCAGGGCCTTTACGGCTCTGGCCCCGGCCTGGTGGAACACTCTTCCTCCAACTGTCCGGGCCCTGCGGGATCTTGGTGAGTTCTGCAGGGCCTGTAAGACAGAGTTGTTCCGCCGGGCCTTTGGAGGGACCAGCCGCTGATGTCGCCCCCCCCCCCCGGTCCAACAAATGGGACTCGCCGTCCCTCCCTCTTAGGGAGGATTTTTAAAAAGTGGGGTTGCTGGACGCCTCTTGTTATTATCGCTGCCTTAAATTGTTTTAACTAGTGTTTTAATTGTATTTTATGTTGTACACCGCCCAGAGCCCCTCGGGGATTGGGCGGTATAAAAATATAAATAAATAAATAAACAAACAAACAAACAAACAAACAAACAAACTGGTGGACCAGATGTGTTTCCGCACTCCTACATTCCTGCTGGGTGATGTTGGACTAGTCACAGTTCTCTCAGAACTCACTCAGCCCCACTGACCTCCCAAGGTGTTTGTTGTGGGCAGAGGAAGGGAAAGGAGTTTGTAAGTTGCCTTGAGTCTCCTTGGAGGAGAGAAAGCAGAGGGTACAGCCAAACAACACCAATAACAACACCTCCTCCTCCTCTTCTTTCCAGCAGGCTTCATAGGTCACTGGAGATCTGTTTGGGTGTGAAGATGAAAATAATGTAGCAGCCATTTTGCCATTGTGCCCACTCCCCTTTGGCAGAATTGGAAAGGTGTCCACAGACTGAAAAAGGTCTGGGACCCCTGGCCCAAGACATTGCTTGCTATGATAGCATTCTCCATCTCCAAAGCATGAATGGACCACTCTCTATCAATGTGGTCAACAGATTTGCTGGTGGCAATTTGCTGGTGGTCCTGGGCCCCTCCATGATACGGCTGGCCTCTACCCGGGCCAGGGCCTTAAGTGCCCTGGCCCCAACCAGGTGGAACACTCTCCCCCCAGCCATCTGGGCCCTGCGGGACCTAGAACAGTTCCGCAAGGCCTGCAAGACGGAGTTGTTCCACCAGGCCTTTGGGGAGGTCAGCTGTTGAAGGTGCCGTCCCCTGCGCTCCATATTCCACCTTGGGGGCTTGTCCGTATTATGCTGCCCACCCGATGAGTCCATTGTTTATGTCATCATCTGATTTTAAGATAGAGGGTGGAGCTGGTTGTTAATTGCATTTAACTGGTATTTTAAAATGTTGTTTTATTGATCATAATCTAATGTGATTGTTTTATTGGTTATACACCGCCCAGAGCCCTTTGGGGATGGGGCGGAATGTTAAATCTGGTAAGTAAATAAATGGCTCTAACACCAGAAGCCATGATTTGCTCAATCTATTATCTTCCACTGCTTTGGGAGGATGCTCAAGTTCAGTCTTTGGTGAATCTCAAAGGGAAGGAAATCACAACACAGAACCAAGTGCCTGCCTTTGCAGTCCTGACCTGACACGTAAATAGTCCAAAGCCTTTCTGGGTCATTCGCGACTGTTTTCCACCTGCTGTCAAAACTAAGGTTGGAGAGTCGGATGGTCCAAATCCAGGGTTTGGACCGAACACATGCTTATTCGAATGGATTCGGACGAGCGGGGTCCGAATCTGAGCGAATCCCATCCGATCCGAATCCATGGGATTCGGATCAGCAGCTAAACTGCGTTTTTATTTTTTGGGTGTTTTTTCACGTTTTGGCCTGCTGGGGGTGCATTTTTAGATATATAGGCACTCAAAATTCAGGGTATTGTTCAATGACTGTCCTTATGATACCCCCCCAAGGTTGGTGCAATTTGGTTCAGGGGGGGCAAAGTTATGGACCCTCAAAAGGGTAGCTCCCATCTGCTTAGCTTCCATTGGAAATAATGGGGAATAGGGGCACCCCTTTTGGAGGTCCATAACTTTGGCCCCCCTGACCCAAACCGCACCAAACTTGGGGGTATCATCAGGACAGTTACCGTATGATACCCTGCAATTTTGGTGCCGTTTTGTCTAAAAATGCACCCACTGCAGGCTAAAACATGAAAAAAACACCAAAAAAATAAAAACGCATCTGAAATTCTCAGACATTTCCACAGATTCAGGGCAGTCTGAATCTGCAAGGTTCGGAATTCGGCCAATCCGAGCCCATTGATCCGAATCTGATTGGAATCGGAATGAATCTGGCTGGTATCAACCAACTGTAGTCAAAACCCTGCTGCTGTGCTGTTGCTCCCTCAGGAAGTGATAGGCAAGTATTTTGAGACTGCTTCCCTAAGGAGACCAAGTGCTAAGTCTGAGAATGTAGGGAAGCAATTGAAACTGTGTAAGAGAGCAGCTCTGCAGAAGAGTTGTGAGCATGGCTGGGGGTGGGGGTGGGGGTTGGCTTCTCAATTGCCAGGCTTATAAAGAATGCATAATGCTGGGGCTGAGGGTGCCGTGTCCTGTCTCAGCCGGCACTTAAATGCCACCGCAATAACAAACAGGATGCATTATTGAAGAGCCGCTGTGCCTGACCCTACAAGGGTGCTTTTCCACTGCCTGAATGTCAAAGAGAACGATGTCACTGCTCTGCCGATGGCTGGTGGGGGTAACCTCCCTCTGATTTACAGAATGGCCATGGCCGAGGGGGTGGAGCAAAAGGAAGAATCAAAGCAAGCAGGGAAGATAATAATAAAGGCCAGTGTGGACAATGCAGAAGGCAAAGACCTTTAACCCTGATGTTCCCAACACAAGAGCAGACTAATCTTGTCTTGGACATTGGGGTGGGGGGCAGGCGGTTTGGCCAGCACTCAGACCAGGAGCTCTGTAGATGATAGAATCATTGGGGTGGAAGAGCTTTCAAGGCCATCTAGTCCAACCCCCTGCTCAGTACAGGAAATCCAAAGGGACAGCAGTGTTGACATAGCCCTTTGGGGGTGGGCGGTTCATTAAATCTAAACAACAACCAACAACAACCAACAACAACAAACAACAAACAACAACAAACAACAACAACAATCATAATCATAATAATATGGCTGAATTGCCCCTGCATGAAGACTTCCCCCAAGGGAGAGCTCCCCATTTGCAAGGTAATGGGTTCTATTGGCAAACCAATGTTAGATCTCATCAGATTTTTTATTCGGTGATTTGTCCAGCATTAAAAAATGTGTTAACAACAGACAGTCATAATTAATGAACAGGTTCATCAGAGCCCCTAGAACAGTGATGGCGAACCTATGGCACGGGTGCCAGAGGTGGCACTCAGAGCCCTTTCTGTGGGCACCCCTGGCACAATAACAATAACACCTAGGCTGGCCTGGGCCACTGAACACGACGTGCGTGCACCGCAGTGAGCAGGGATGATTCGGCTGGCAGGCCTGGTGCCTGTGCTCCGGGTGGTTGCTGCACGAGGTGGGGGGCGCAGAGGCAGAGATGCTAGAGAGGCACAGAGCGGTGCACCCAGGACTTGCTGGAGGCTAGAGAGTACGCTGGCCCCTGCTCGAAATGGTGGGGTGGATGTAAAGAGAGCCAACCATTTTTTTCTAAGTACGTAAAAACTCAAGCATTCAGGTTAAATTGCCGGGTCGGCACTTTGCGATAAATAACTGGGGTTTGGGTTGCAATTTGGGCACTCGGTCTTGAAAAGGTTCACCATCACTGCCCTAGAACATTGTATTCTACTCACAATGTAAAGAACCAGTCTTAGGAATCTTCTCCTGAAGTTCAACCAAAACCTACACTCCTGCAATGTAGATCTTGCCCTTCCATCCGGAGCACCAGAAGATATATCATTGTTGACTTTGACGGGACAGCCCTCTGAGCAGTTGAAGACCACAATTCCATCTCTCCTCTGTCTCTTCTTCCCCCAGCCAAAACATACCCAGTTCCTCTAACCTAGAACTTGGCTTCCAACCATTCTTGATGTGCTCCCCTGAGCCCATTCCAACCAGTCTACATCCTTCTTAAGGTGGGAACCCAGAACTCAACAGACAGCTCCACTTGAGATCTGATGAGAGTGGAGGAGAGCAGAACTATTATTTCTTTGATGGATTATTTATAGTCTGCCTTTCTTGATAAGACTCAAGGCAGTTTACATAGTGTAAGTCAGGAGTCCCCAGTGGGCTGCCTGCTGACACCCTTTCTGGCCCCCACCAAGTGTTTTTAGAAAGTGGGTGGGATCAGCCTTTCATCTTCAAGGCTCCTGACTGACTGCTGGAGAGCTGATTGGTGGCAGAGATTCTTTTACACGTTGCTTTGGTAGCAGCTGTGACCGCAGCACAAGGATTTACACTGTGTTTCTGAAGCTAAGCTGTGGCTGCCATGGTGTGGCTGGCTCCACCTCCAGTGGCAGCCATTTTGTTGCTGCATCCACCATGCCGTGTCAGAATTCCCAGTGTACCTACAGGCTCAAAAAGGTTGGGGACCACTGGAGTAAGTCAAGAGCGTTCAGCAGGATGGAACATTACAATAGGGTTTTGACCACAGAAATCTGATAACTGACATTTCAAACAGAGTGAAACAAAGCACGATACAAGAAGTGATGTAGAAACTACCTAGTCTGGAGCAGACTTCTAGTGATAGATAGCAATATTGTAGTCCAGGCCACAGTCCCTATCTATTTGGCAATGCATCTTTCGGACTGTTTTATATAGTCTAGCGGCAGCCCTGCAGGAGCGTAGCTAGTGAAAATGTAGCCTGGGGCAGACTTCGAGTTTTCCGCCTCCCATGGGCCTCTGCACTGCCCCCCTGCCCCCCTGCCCTGCACTTACTTTAGCTGGTGGTGGGGCTAGCAACCTTACTAGCAACCTTAATTGGGCAGTACATAGGAAATTAGCACTCGCTGCAGCTAACAACAGTGCCCTAGCAATTCAGCGTTTCTTTTTCACTGTGGGCCACCAGTATATACCATCCGCATTGAAGGTGTTCAATGCTAAATGCGGCTCTCAGCTCCTCTATGGAGCACCTATTTGGATCGGAGCTATAAACAAAAATATAAACACAGCCCAGTCCCGTTTCTTCCACAAAATTATGGGCTTACCAAATTGTGCTTCATATGCAGCCCTATGTTTAGAACTCGGGCAAATATCATATGCCACGAGCATGGCTCAGCTGAGAACTGTCAGATACTGGCTAATGCATCCACCATATTTCCAGGATCACTCCAGTTTGTTACACCTCATGCCTTCCAATTCTCATGCAAATTCTAGGTGGTTGAAACTAGTTGAGGGAAAAAAAAATCAACACTCTTGGCTTTTCTTTACTAGAGTCGCTAGTCCCTTCTTTCTCGGTCAGAAGCATATTATAGCTTGAAAACTGGTTATTAGAACAAGAGTATCGGGATATGATAACAGCTGCGTAGGAAAACGTGTTCCCCCCTGACCCCTGCTTATTCCAATTGAACAAGGACACATGGCCAATTATTTTACAGTGGATCACCAACCCTAAATTAAGAAGAGCTTTAACACTGGCCAGATTCAATCTAATTTCTATACGTTTCTATGGCAGATATCAACAAATTGATAAACAGAGGCTATGTCGATGTAATATGGGTCAGGTTGAGAAATTCGATCATACCTCTCTTTCATTGTGTGTAAGGTTTGCAAAAATCAGAATGTCTAATCTGCACTTATCCCATTTCCTGTATAACAACCTAACTGATGCTCTTAAGAGACCTATGATTGGGAACAACATGGATCCTAATAGTGTGTGAGAATGTAGCAAAATTTCTGCTAACAATAATAGACGTAAGTCTAGATGAATACTAACCAATGTCTATGTATTATGACCACATATAGCCAGCAGTAATTTTTCTAGCTTCTGTCAGTATCCGATGACGTTTAAGTGAGTTAACTTAGCTGAAGGAATGTCCTATAGTTACAGAAGGACCATGTATATATTTTAGTATTTAGTATTTTAGTACCAGTGTCTATAATTGTGAGCAATAATGGGCAAATTTTGTATGCTGATTTTGTATGTTTATTTTATGCCAATAAAGGCTTGTGACTGACTGGTGGTGGGGCCTGGCAGGGTGGGGGCAGGCAAGGGCATCCAGCATCAGCCTCTGCCAGACCTGGCTGGGTGAGGTTGACCTGGAAGCGGTCTCTGCCAGGCCTGATGGTGCAGGGCAAGGGGGGAAGGAGGGATGTGGGGACAATTTTCCACACCCCATGTGACCCCAATGGCATCCACCTGGGGCGCCTGTCCCCACCATGCCCTGTGGTAGCTACGCCACTGCAGCCCTGACCTGAATTGCCTAGGCTAGCCTGATCTCTTCAGGTCTCAGAATCTAAGCAATGTTAGCCCTGGTTAGTATCTGAATGAGAGACCACCAAGGAAATCCAGGGTCATTGTGCAGAGGCAGATAAAGGCAAACCCTTTCTGAAGGTCTCTCACCTTGAAAACCCCACGGGATCATAAATCAGTTGTGACTTTGGTGGTTACCGGCAACAGAGTGAATTGCAGGTAATCCACAGGAAAGCTCAGACTCAGGTAGTGCCAGAAGGACATTCTCAAGTCACACACTGTTGCGAAGCATCTAGATGGGCTGCAGTGTCTCAACTGAGGCTATTTCTTGCCTGGAGCTCCCATGCATATAAAGAGGTAAGATTCTTTTCCAGACCTTTCCAAGGTTGGTCTGAGAATGGCTTTAAAACCGACCATGTTGCACTCCGAGATCTGTGACAGTTCCTCGACAACAAAAAAGTACACAGGTCTTTCCCTGAATCTGTAAACTCTGTATGTGTGTGGTTTGTTTTTTTTTAATTTAACAGCAATATTCATTAAAAAAACAAGTCTTTGTTTCTGTCATTCAGTTGGCTGTATCCCATCTTTGGCTCTCTGTCACTTGCTTGGGATGCCAATGAGTGAACAGTTTACCAAACAAAACCAAACCTAGAGAGAACAACAGAGGCCATTTGTCATGTTTCTGGCAGGTGGCACTTTCGACAGGCAGCTGGGAGACAGGAACCCTGAGCTAAAGTGTAGACATCCACTGTAATGGTGTATCTATGAGGGGCAGGGGGGCATACAGTCCAGGCACCATTCACTTGGGTCATGTGGGGGGCACATTTTGGCCACTGCCCCCATGCCCTTGCTCTCTACCTGCCCAGCCCCTGGCCACACTCCCTGCCCCCTGCTGTACCCCCTACCAAACTCCCCCACACTGCTGCAACTTTGCTCGGACGATGGAGGTAAGCTAGCTGCATTTTAAAATTCAATTAGCTTTCCTCCATCTTGCCAAACAGTAGCACACGGGGGGCGGGGGGGGGGCAAGGCCAGGGAAGAAGTGCATTCCTCCTGGCCTTGACCCAACCCCCACCTGCAGCCCCACTCAGCAGGATGGAAGAAAGCCACGGGGACCATTTTCTAATGGTTCACCGCTGATCCCCTGCCACCTCTACCTAATTCATCTAATGAATTGGCTGTTGTTGCACCCAAAGATGGCGTGTGGCTCAGTGGCGGAAGACTAGCATGGCATGCAGACGCTTCCATGTTCTATACCCGGCATCTCAAATAGTAGGTTCGGGGAAAGACCGAGAGTCTGGAGAGCTTCCCCCAAGCAGAGCGGTCTATACTGAATTAAAGGAAGCAAGGTTTTAGTTCTGGCCCTTTCCACACAAATCTCCTTCCGCATGAATGTAAAACATTTTCAGTCCCCCTTCTTGTTTATAGTCACTCCCTTGAAACAGTTCCTGCCACCATTGTGTGATTTTCCTTTTTTTCTTTTTAAGTTCTGTGTTAAATGGATGCTTCTTGATCTGAGATTGCAAATGCCTTAGCAGACCAGGTGCTCAGCAGCAGCAGCAGCAGCAGCAGAAGGCCATTGCTTTCACATCCTGCACGTGAGCTCCCAAAGGCACCTGGTGGGCCACTGCGAGTAGCAGAGTGCTGGACTAGATGGACTCTGGTCTGATCCAGCAAGCTCTTTCTTATGTTCATAGCCTTGTGTGGCATTTTATACTCCTCATATACTCGATGCATTAAAGATTGCCCTCCCCCCCCCCAATAAAACAACAAACACCAAAAGCCTGCACTAAACAGGTGGGAAGGGACTGAATGACCTCAGGAAATGGTGCCAAGGAGGAAGTTCAGAGAAGCGTGGGAAACGTAGTCAATAGATCTCACAGCAACTGCAGACATTTTCAGAACGTTTTCAGCCAGAGAATCATTTTAAAAGGGAATTCATTTAAAATGTTTTGAGGCTGGAAATAAAATATTTTAGGGTAAAAATATTGATTGGTTCCAACGGGTTCAAACACCCTCATTACATGTCCGAAGTTCTGCCCCCCTTCCCCTCCCTCACCCACACCGGCTGGGCTCTCAGCCAGCACTCCCAAGCCCCGCCCCCAGTGCTTATAAAAGCAGCTCTCCGAAAATGGTTTGACAGCAGTCTCTTTCTCCCCGGAGGGGAGGCATGGACTAGTTGGCCATTGCCGGTTGTAGGAACCCAGCCGTGGAGGGCTGGGACATTATTAGGCTGCAGGGCAGGACATGGAGCCTGATGGGGTGGGGCAGGGAGACTGTCATCCCCATCCTCGGAGAGCTGCTTTTATAAGCACTGAGGCTGGGGGTGGAGCTTGGGAGAAGTGACCACGCCCACCCCGTAAAAATCTATAGCTATGTCCCTGCTGTGGGTTCTAACCCTAGGTAGGGTCACATGTTTCAGTTTGGGTGCGAGTGTCTTAGAGTTGCTTTCTGTCCCACTACCCCTCTGCAGGTTTTCATTGTGAATATTCTCCAGCTGTTGCAAGCCTTTGACAGGATTTGATGCATAGCTGTCAGCCTCCATTTGACAGTTGACATGCTGCAGAAGTCAACATTTCACGGGGTCTGACAGCTGCCTGGCGACAGAAAGGGTAAACTCTATCTTCATTTGTTGAGCCACTCAAAGCCATCAAACTGAGAATTTTGATTTCTCATTTCGAGTCTGGATCTGAGCGTTTTGACTTCAAACTCACAATATCCTTCAGATTTCCAATTGTTGCAGAAAGTCTTCTCGGCTCTAGAACATTCTTCCTCATCAGGTATATCACTCAGACTCCTTTGTACTGTTTATATTTGTATATCTAACCAGGAAAGAGTTTTATCGCTATTTTTTATGTAACGCAGTGCCTGATGGAGATCAGAAACTGGAAATGGAAACTGATCAGAAAGTATGTGCGCACTAGTGTGGTGTAGAGTGTCAAACTAGGATCTGGGAGAGCCAGCGTGGTGTTGTGGTTAAGAGTAGGTGCACTCTAATCTGGAGAACCAGGTGATTCCCTGCTCTGCCACTTGAGCTGTGGAGGCTTATCTGGGGAACCAGATTAGCTTGTGCACTCCAACACAGGGCAGCTGCGATATCCCCACTGCCGATTAATCCTGGGATACTCACCTGAAATATCCAGGTTTCACGAAGAACTCCCCACAGCTGAACCACCAAACACAGAGTCGCAGTTCTGGCGCTTCCCCCACCCTTATCCTGTGTTTTTCCCGGACCAGCATATAGTGAACCTTTAAAAAAAAGTCTCCAATCCAGATTGGTGGGGAGGTTGGGGGGTATAATGTGGTTTCAAATTTTCCACTGTAGAGAGTGATGCAAATGCCTTCCAGCCGATTAGAGTGTGGTGGGCTATGCACAATGCGCGCGCAGCCTTTTTTTGGTTTCACTTGACTTTTTCTGTTTCGCTCAGCACGAGGGAACAAGAACCGCTCTAACGTGGGCACAAGAGAACAGGAACCGGTCAAATGAGGGCACAAGGGAACGGGAACCAGTCAAACATGGGCACAAGGGAACGGGAACCACTCTAATGTGGGCACAAGAGAACGGGAACCGGTCAAACATGGGCACAAGAGAACGGGAACTGGTCAAACGTGGGCACAAGAGAACGGGAACCGGTCAAATGTGGGCACAAGAGAATGGGAACCGGTCAAACGTGGGCACAAGAGAACGGGAACCGCTCTAATGTGGGCACAAGAGAATGGGAACTGGTCAAAGGTGGACACAAGGAGTCAATCAGAAAAAAGCTGGATATTGCGTGTACACATTTACATGCTCACGTTACCATGTACTGTCGCTACATAAAAAGTTCCCGCCCCTGCACCAAGCCAATTACGTGTAAGTGGGGATTGTCACATTCTTTGAAACAGAGATAGGCATAGATGCCTTCACTAGAAACATGCTGCAGTGGGGAGGTTGAAACCTCGATGAAAAGGTGCCGTTTATTTTGAAACCTGGTTGTATCTGTATTTAATTTTCAGTGAGGATTTGGCCATAGTCACGAGGATTCGGCCCTAGTCACAGTTCCTTGGAGCTCTCTCAGCCCCACCTACCTCACAGGGTGTTTGTTGTGAGGGGGGGAAGGGAAAGGAGTTTGTAAGCCCCTCTGAGTCTCCTTACAGGAGAGAAAGGGGGGATATAAATCCAACTCTTCTTCTTCTTCCTCTTCTTCCTCTTCTTCCTCTTCTTCCTCTTCTTCTTCTTCTTCCTGGATGCAGAGGAAGGCACTGTCTTCAGCTGAGCCGAGTGGCAGGATAGAGCCCAGGTTCTTCCCAACTTGGACAGGGTCGACTGCAATGGAGAAAGGGAAGCGTGTCAGCTACCTTTTCCTTCTCCAATGGGTTTGCCCAGTGCTGCGGAACTGAAATATGAATCCTGTCCCAAGAGAAATCTCTGCAAAAAACTTGTGTTCTGCTCTCAGTAACGAAAGGCAGTGTGGCGTAGTGGTTAGAGGACAGGGTCATTTATTGAACGGGAAATCTCAGGAGAGCATTACATGTTTCTAGCTTTATTTCGTTTTCGTTTTCTCTATGGTTTTGCTTGCCTGCTTCTTTTGCTGTTAATTTTGTAGAAAAGCCACACATGCAAACACATTTTTTAATGTACCGGCAGTGCTATGTATCATTTATACGTATAATATACATATGATGTATTATGCTGATTTGTTGATGCGCAAAAAAAAATTGAATAATGCATAGACCGAACAGGGGAAATATGGTCTGAGGAGACGGCATGGAAATAAAGAATGGTGCATTAAATGCATTCAAGGAAAAAAAGCCAGATTAAAAGGTGGGTTTTTGTCACTGAAACAGGTGGGATGAGAAACGCAAAAATCCCTGCTACCCATGTGAGCAATGCAAAAAGAGAAAGGCACTCTTGGCATGCTCAGGTGCAAGTTTGCAGGGTCAGGAGCAACCTGATTGTGACTTTCACATGCCCTATTGCTTGGCTAAGGTTAAGCCTTATTCAGACTGAATTGGTGGAGTGTAAAATCTCCTTCTCAGTTCTGCTTGCTGTTCTGTATTCATTCTTGGGCGGAGGGGGGGCATGGGGTGGGGGGGAGGGTTGAGCTCGAGCAGAATTCCCGGGGAAACAAAGAATTGGAGCGGGGTGGGGGTGGGGAGGAAATGACAGTTCTCCAAACAATAATCTCATCTGCTTTCATTCATGCAGCTGTGTATTATCATGCATTGAAAAGGTAATTAAAAATCAACAGTGTGTTGATTTTCAAAGGGAAGAAATAAGATTGTTCAGGGGTTTTGTTTTGTTTGCTCTTGAAATCTAAACCCTCGGGCCAAGGCTTGTTTGGGGTATATAGAACCTATACGTAAGGAAAGGAAAAGAAAGCCCCACCATTTGCTGGGAAAGCACAGAGACACAGTGGGGCTGTAGTGGTTAGAATAGTGGTATCCAACTCTGGCCCTCCAGATGTTCATGGACTACAGTTGTGGTCCATGAACATCTGGAGGGCCAGAGCTGGACACCCTGGGTTCAAATGTTGGACGAGGGTCTGGAAGATCTGAGTTCAAACCCCCACTCAGCGATGGGCCACGGTGGGCCACGGAGGGCGGCCGTTTATTTTGAAACCTGGTTGTATCTGTATCCCGTTCTCATGTGCCCATGGAAGATTTGGGAGGACCTGGGAACAGTCACTCTTTCTAAACGAACTTTTACTTACAGGACAGGACAGAACAGAGGCAGAGTGAGATAAAAATCAGTCAGACCAGGGGCCCTGACTTTGTGGGCTTGTGGGCACCTTGGGATATCTGAGAGTGGGTACAATAGTAAACTGACTGCCACCAAACAGCGGCAACAGCGAGTGGAGCCAGCCTGAAAATGGCTGCCACAGTGAAGATCCTTGAGCTGTGGTAGCAGCTGCTCCCAAATCTTGGAGCCAATCAGAACGCTTGTTGGGCAAAAGCCCCACCTGGCCCCTCCGACTTTCTAAAAACACTTGAAGGGGGCAGGAAATGTGTCTGTGGGCACTAGGTACCCACGGGCACCATGTTGGGGACCCCTAAATTAGACTGTAAACTCCGGTCACTGTGTCTGGGGATAGCTTTAACAAATTCGCCAGCAGTACACATAAACCAGCTGATCAACAAATGTGGGTGGATCCAACCAGCCTCCAAGGAGCCTTTCTCCAATGGAAGGGTCACTTAATTAGGAGGAATGGTCCTTAAACTAAACAAAGGCTTCAGACTTGAGGCCAAAAGGAAAGTGAGGTATAAGTATTTAAATAAACAAACTTTGCTTAGCAAAGCGGTACAATAGGTGTAGGGTCTATCCTGTAATCCTCAAATGATATTATGGGAAACAAGTAATTAAATGCTCCAATGAGTCCAAAGTACCGTACTCCACAAAAGAGGTTGCCTGCTGCCTCTCTGAATGTTTTGTTGCTCTGGGCTTCCTTCAATTGGCTTCACCTGTGAAAACAGGCTCATCAATCTAATCATCAATCTGATTATTCCATTCTTCCTGGTGCATTAACGCACTGGACCTTTTCATCCTCAAAAGAGGCTGCCTGCTGACCCTCTGAATGAGTTGCTCTTCTGTTCTTGCCTCCTTCAAATCGCATGCCTATCACTGACCTGTGGAAAATGTGGACACATTCATTTCCTGAATTAAAATGGGGACCCCCTTCATATTCTACTCAAAAATGTTTACTTCTATAGTAAAAGTAAGAGCTCTCTGCCCTCATAGGGATTGACCATCCTGTCTCTGCATGAGTCAATGTCCATATGCTTCCTGACTGAATAGAGATCAGCCCACGGAAAGCTGCTTCCTGTGAGGGCAGTTAGTTCAGCTTCATCTTTAAAATGGGAGTGATTAAACAACCCAATCACAGGTGCTACACAGAAAAAGCAGATTATCAGAGGAGGCAGTGACTTGTGGAGAAATGCAGCAGGCGGTTTCCTCTGTGAGTGGGATTAAAACTTTGAAGGAACCTTTAATTGTAGATATCAAAGTGTGGGTGCTAACCTCAAATAAGCACATTCCTCTTGCGTTCGAACTCCTTCACAATCCTATTCCTATGCTTAAAAAAAATTCCAGCCAAGTTTTCTACCTGTGACTGCCCCCCACCATGCCAGTGGATGCAAGAGGGCACAGTCAGATTAACCAATAAGGTGCTATGCAACCATAATCTACAAGACCATTTGGTTTCCATTTCAAACCACTTTCCTGGATCACGTTCCCAGAATGCCACCCAGGGTCCCCCACGTGATCTAATGGGTGGAACCCGGAGTCAATTGATCCCCCATGTTCCTCTGGCAGATACGCCATTGCTGAGAGGCGCTGGGGCTAAGACTCTTCTGAGCATCTTGCCCCGCTCTTTCATTCTCAACATATACCCAGATGGGTTGCAGCTGTTCAGTGGTGTAGAGAAGGCACACAGTTCATGTTCAGAGGCAATAATGTTGCTTTAGGCCTGTTTCTTTAAGAAAGGATGGAGTTGAAATGGGCAAATGTATTCTTGGCTGTCTAGTCAAAACCTGGTATATCTTAAGGATGTAGTACTCTGCCCTGTTCTTTAACAGATATGTGCTTGATAATATTTGTTTATTTCTCTCCCACTTTTCTCACTGTTGGGGACTTACGGAGAAACACAACGATATCGTCAAGACAGCACAGTGGCAACAACAGGGTGTACGGCTCTAATTCCTGGACTGGACATGGATCTACTGGACAGATTCATTCAGAGCCACCCACTGCAAGCCTCAGGTTATGAACCAAGGGCCCTTTGGTCAAACCCTTTGGCTGGTGCCGAAATGCCTTGCCCTTGGCTTCATTTCCTGTAACAGGAAGGGAAACAGAAGCACAGTTACTGTATTACTGTGCAGTTACATTTTGAAACAGCAATTAAAAAATTATCTGCCTCCATTTCTAAAGTTGAGAACTACCAACCAAAAATGGAAACCAAAATAACTCATGTACCAGGTGCCATTAACAGGTAGGCTACTTCACTTTCTCCCACAAAGAATCACATTTTTGACCAAACTTATTGTTACTGCAGCACTCTGGTTATGTACAGCAATTACTCCTAATATTCTTTCCAATTGCCCCCAGCTTCAAAATTGCTCTCTGCCATTAATATTCCATAAGTAGTTCTATGTGAAATTGGCAAAACTGATCCAGTTGACCATGCTAGTTTGTATCTCTGCTTCAATGTTCCATCTCTAGTTCAATATAAGAAAGAGAAAAATATTTTTTAAAAAATCTTTTGAAAATGGAGGAGGAGTGGGAGGAGAAATAGGCTGAAGGGGAGGCTGGTCAAATACATGAAGGATGGATAAGGGCCAGGTGTTTGGAAGCAAAAAAAACCCCTACTGGAGCAGGTGTCATTTGCTGAAGGAACAAAAAACACATAGCCCATCCTCCACTCAAACAAAGAACCACATCTTCCAGTCAAATTAGAGCAGCAGTAACACAGAATCAGCAGCTTTTTCTCAATTCCCTCCTGTAAAAGCAACTTCCCTTGTCAGTTCCTGTAATTCTTCATTGCCATTTCATGTGGCAGACAGTTGCTGCTGCACTTTGGCTTTAGTAGCTGGGAAACGTAGGATCTTACCTGTGTTGCAAGTGCCTGGCGTTTACAAATCCCTGGAGATTTCCATGTTTCTCTGAAGTCTCTCCCCAGCCACAGCCTCCAGATGTCCCAGCTGTTACTTAAATTCTACATTGTTGGGGGGCATGAAGTTGTGTACACACAGATTGCAAGTTGCTTGTTTTCCACTGCTTGGCAGCTCTGCATTTTTGGACGGCAAACCGCTTTGGATCCCTGCCGTGTCTTTTGTGTTTTCCATATTCATATTCTTCCTGCATCAACAATGTGTCATTAGAGGATTCAATCAGCGTTGAAAGAGACAAGGAAAATCTTTGATAGTGAGAGCAGCAACCTTTATGTTGGTAGATTAACCAATTAAGATCTGAGTTGACTGGCGGAACATTCACAGGCATCTGAGCTCCGGTAGCATCTCGAAGCAGCAGGGTTTACAAGAAGCCCTGCTCTGTGTGGTGTGCTAAGGAACCCACAGCGACAAGACACAATACCTGTTGGCTCAGATGGCATTTCACTGTAGTACAGTTCCCCAGTGTTGTGCCCATGGGTGCCCTGACTCCTGTAGATCCTTTGCTGGTGCCCGCCAAATGTTTTAAAAAGTGAGTGGGGTCAAATGGGACTTGTACCCAGCAAGGATTCTGATTGGAAATTGATGATCTGATTGGCTGTGCAGATTTTTTTAGAAGTTGTTTCAGAAGTACCTGCCAACGCAGCCCAAGGATCTTCCTGTGTGGCTGAAGGTAAGCAGCGTATATGCAAGAAAATGTTTTTTTTATATACTATATGCATTCAAAAAGGCATCCTGTGAAACCCAGCTTCTGCTTGAAATGCCGAGGAGTTGCTATTAAAGTTATGCGTGGCCTTGCTCACTCGCTGGATGGCTAGCTAACCCAATCTTGTCAAGATCATGAAAGCTAAGGAGGTCGGCTTTAGTTAGTATTTGGGTGAGATGCTCCCAAGGCAGCCCAAGGTCGCTTTAAGTAGACAATGGCAAATCACCTCTGAATGTCTCTTGCCTTGAAAATCCTACAGGGCTGCCACAAATTCTCTGTGACTTGATGGCAACTTTTACCGCGCCTCACGATCTTGCTTCTTGTCATTTTGTATGTGGTTCTGCCTCTCCTGATAGCCATTTTGTGGTTGCACCAGTGGCGTAGCTCCAAGGGGACAGGGGGTGCACGATGTACCGGGTGCACACTCCTGTGGGGGTGTGGCGAGGATGAGGTGGGGCATTCCAGGGTGGGACAGGGGTGGAGGAAGCTCGAGTGCACCGGGCGCTTTTCCCTCTTGCTACGCCTCTGGGTTGGGCCCACCACCCAGTGTTTAAATTAAAGATGTTAGCATTTCAAAGTTGCCCTTAGGTTCAAAGAAGTTGGTAGAGAAAAGCAGGATATATAAACTAACTCTTCTTTTCATCGAGGTGCAAACTACTGCCAACTAACCAGATGCCGGAAACAAACACATGGTGCACTAGAAAGAACACCCAGCATGGCGTCGTGGTTCAGTGGACTCCAATCTAGAGAACCAAGTTGGACTCCCCAGTCCTACACATGAAGCCTGCTGGGTGACCTTTGGCCAATTACAGTTCTCTCAGAACTCTCCAAACCCCACCTATTTCACAAGGTGCCTGTTGCAGGGAGGGGAAAGGAAGGCAATTGTAATCTGCTATAAGACTCCTTTTGGTGGAGAAAAGGAGTGTATAAACACTAACTCTTCTTCTGCACAATGACGTCAAACTGCCTCCAACTCACCAGATGCTGGAAATGAATACATGGCGGGGGACTTCGTACCCTGCTTGTGGATATTGCAGAGGCACCTGATGGGTATGGCTGGAAAAAGGGAGAAGATGGGTCCCTGGATTGCTCCAGCAGGGATTCTTCCACTGACTTGACCCAAAATTCTTCCAAGGACATCTGTACGGACTTTACCAGGCTGCCCTCCTATACCTGGCAACTCAGTGTTGGGGGAGGCGGCATCATTCAGTATGTACACATGACCATAAGAGTGGTGCATATCAGCCTCACCTGAATTGTCCCTCCATTGGCCACAGCTAAACATGTCAAGCAGGTGGGGGTGACAGGCTGAATAAACAACACCATCACTGGCACAGCTGTATGCACTTGTGAGTGTCTCAAAGATCACACCACGGAAGACTGGATAAAAAGGCAGGAGGAGGGAGCAGAGAGAGGGAGATGCATCGAGTCAGCTTAGATGGGGAAAAAATAACTTGCCTTTGAACATGGCTTTCTTTTTGAGAAGAAGAGTTTGGATTTATACCCCACCTTTCTCTCCTGTAAGAAGACTCTGAGTGGTTTACAAGCTCCTTTTCCCAGATAAGGCTCTGCCACTCAGCTGGAGGAGTGGGGAATCAAACCCGGTTCTCCAGATTAGAATCTACCTGCTCTTAACTGCTACACCACACTGGTGCGTGATAGGGTTGGCAGATCTGGATTAGGAAATACCTCGAGTTTTGTGGGATAGAAGAGGGCAGGATTTGGGGAGGATACAAGGCCATGCCGTCCACCCTCCCAAAAAGCCATTTTCAGCTAACTCTATTGTCTGCAGATCAGTTGTAATAATGGGAGATTTCTGTGACCCACCTGGAGGAATAGGGATGCTGGGGACTGAAAGCTGCTGCAATCACAGCATTGTAGAGACACACGCACATATCTAGGCTGGCCTTGCTTCTGAGTAAACCCTCCTAGGGTCGTGATACACCCATTCGAAGCGTTGCATGGTTGCTTCACCAAGCTTACTCCCGAGTGATGCATGCCTCAGAGCAAACTGTTTTTTTCTAAACTAAAACCTCAGTATTCAGGTTAAATTGCCATGTTGGCACTTTGCGATTAATAAGTGGGTTTTGGGTTGCAATTTGGGCACTCGGTCTCGAAAAGGTTCGCCATCATTGGTCCATGCTGTAGGGCATTGCATTCTTGCTGAGTTTCCACCCCTCCCCAGGTTCTGGACCGCCAAATCTCCAGGAATTTAGCAACCTGGAGTCCTCCGCCCCATGGGAAACAAGGCCCATTTCTCAACCCCTGCGAACTGAACTTGGCGCCATCAAAACATTCTCGCTTGTCACATGCAAACTCAGCGTACAGTTGTTGCCAGCAAATAGGCGTTGAAGGGTTTTTTTGAAGCATTTCTTTAAAACCTGCCCAGTCTGTTTGGCCAGAGGGACAAAAGAAGTGAATCACAGGGAGTTATTGGGGTGGCTGACCTCCAGGTGGCGGCTGGCGATCTCCCGGAATTAAAGCTATCCAGAAATCACTTCCCCTAGAGCAGTGGTGGCGAACCTTTGGCACTCCAGATGTTATGGACTGCAATTCCCATCAGCCCCTGCCAGCCTGGCCAATTGGCCAGGCTGGCAGGGGCTGATGGGAGTTGTAGTCCATAACATCTGGAGTGCCAAAGGTCCGCCACCACGGCCCTAGAGCAAATGGCCTCTTTGAAAGATAGACTCTATGGGATTATGCCCCACTGAAGTCCTTTCTCTCCCCAAACCTCACCTTCCCCGACTCCACTCCCCAAATTTCCAGGTATTTCCCAACCTGGCAGCTCCAGAAGTGAAGCTTGTGCCGAATTGCCTTCACCTCCTGGAAGAGGGGAAAAAAGACGGCCTCCAGCCCCAGCCTTTCCTTGCCCTGCACAACAATTGATTGCTTCCACCCAGTGCAAATTGAATTGTGAATAGCATTAGCAGTCAACAGCAAAAGCAAAGCAGGTCATATATCTGGCCTGTTTTCTTGGTCCCTCACCCTTCCAGATGCTGGGCGGGGGGGAGCCTTCCTTTTGAACGGTAATTCTTGCCCTGGAGCTGGAAAGCTGTAAATCCTCAGCAGGCACACAGGCCCTGAAATTAAACAGCTCACGCCTCTACCTTCATATTGTTAAAGGAATACAAAGTGGGATGCCCCTTTTGCGGGCCTGAAGGGTGAAGGGAGAAGAAGCTGCTGACAGCACATCTGAAGTCAGGGATGCTTCTGAAATTCGCCGCCTCTGAATTTCTCCCCAGGCTGGGGAGTTTTGAATTGGCAGCTCTCCTTTCTGAAGTGGAATCCTCCTCTGGCGTGTGTGGTTTTTTTATGGCCGAACTGTGTGGAGAATGCGGCACTGTTGCTTACTTTTGTTTGCAATGTCTTTATTTTTTTCCCCCCTTCCTCTGCAGTGCAGGCCTGAATTTCTCCTCTTTTTTGGGAAATGAAAATCTCAGTTGTTGATTTTGCCTTTTACTTTTATGAATCAAACCCACAATTGATTCTCTCTCTCTCTCGTCTCTTTCTCTGGCTTTCTTTGCCCCACCAAATATTTTTCTCATATGCGTTCTTTTTTGATATTAATTCTTCCTTAAGAAATTAGCGTTCTGTACCCTAGGTCCTCATTTATTTAACTGGATGTTTAAATTATTTATATACGTATAGCTGGCTGTTTTCTAACAGCAGAGTCGGGCACAAGCTAGGTAACAATCACATTTATACAACCACCGGATAACAGAATCAAAGAGAATATGAAAATGAGCACATGTCAAATATAATAACTGCCGGTTGGATTGTTCAGAATCTTCCCACAAGAGGTGACATTTTTCTTCTGCGCACAGATCTTTTTCTTTACGCAACTGGCCTTACATTAGGAAAGCGCCATCACAAACAAAAGGGATTCACAGGATCCAGATCAATATTTATAAGTATTACTTTTGACGTTTATGATGACCATGTAATGCTAATTTTTACTGAGGCACCAGTTTTGAGAGATGAGTCTGCAAGGGGAAAAATGGTCCAAGGTACCAGAAAATAAAGCATCAAGATTTTGAGTCACACACCTAAACGGCTTGGGCCCTGCCTACCTAAAGAAACACCTATGTCTGTATGCACATGCCCAGGTACTTTGGTCACAGGGGGAAACTCTCCTTCTAGTATTCCCCCCTGCTGAGATACGTGGGACATGGGCACATGGGATGGCTTTCTCTGTGATTGCCCCCCGGCTTTGAAACAATCTCCCCTCAGACATTTGCTGGGCACCTACCCTTTATGGGTTTAGGTTAAGGTGACCAGATGGTCACCTTTGTGATGTGGGACGGGGAAGCAGCCGCGCACGTGCGCGGCCGCAGAAGCGCACGGGCTCCTGGGGCTTGCCGTTTGCCGCCCTGTGACAGAGCAGCAAACGGCAAGCCCCAGAAGGCCATGCGCACCTGTGGCCGGGCGCACGGGAGGCTGCCGCACTGCCTTGCGCCCCCAAGGCAGTGCAGCAGCCTCCCAAAAATTGGGACAATTTGTAGCACCCGCGGGGCGGCTGGTCAGCCTAGTTTAGGTGCCTGGTGAAGACTTTCCACTTCACTCAGGCATTTGATTAGCCTCCTTGGATGGCCACTCTGTGACACTGCCAGTTGGGCAGGGGAGAGAGAGGTTGGGATTTTAACTTTTGTATTTTGTAGTGTTTCAATTGGGATATTTTAATGTTGCATGTTGTAGTATTTCAGTGGGGGTGTTTTAATGTTGTAGCCCCCTAGAGATCTTGCATATAGACGGGATAGAAATTCAAACAAACAAACAAACAAATAGAACAAGGTTTGAGTCCAGCAGCACCTTGAAGATCAGGGAAGAAGAAGAAGAAGAAGAAGAAGAAGAAGAGGAGGAGGAGGAGGAGGAGGAGGAAGGAGGAGGAGGAGGAGGAGGAGTTTGGATTTATAACCCACCTTTCTCTCCTGTAAAAAGACTGAAGGTGGCTTACAAGCTCCTTTCCTTTCCTATCCCCACAACAGACACCTTGTGAGGTAGGTGGGGCTGGGAGAGCACAGAGAGAACTGTGAGCAGCCCAAGGTCACCCAGCAGGAATGTAGGAGTGCAGAAACACATCTGGTCCACCAGATAAGCCTCTGCCACTCAAGTGGAGGAGTGGGGAACCAAACCCGGTTCTCCAGATTAGAATCCACCTGCTCATAACCACTACACCAAGCTTTCGAGAGTCAGAGCTCCCCTTACTAAACAAAAGGTATCCGTCAAAGAGTGCTTTGGCTCTTGAAAACCCTGGAAATCTTTTAAGTGGTGCTGGACTCCGTTGTGCTCTTCTATTGCAGACCAACGTAGCCAGCCACCTGAGTGGCAGAAGAACTTAAATGAAAGTGGGGAATTTCTGATCAAAACAATATGAGTAAGAAATTTAAAACCATCAATTGTGGATATATTCATTCATATTCCAACTTTTTCACCGAGTTTGAGCCTCCACTGCCCTGTTGGTGTACAGTAGGGTCGCCATCCTTCAAGTGGGGCCTAACCAGTGGTCGGATTCAAATAATTTAACAACTGGTTCCGGTGGTGGGAATTCAAATAATTTAACAACTGCACTACATCCCATTTCAACCAACAGTGGGAGATTGCATCCAGGGAAAACCCAGAAAGAACAACAGTCCTTTCTCCACATGGCTGGAAACTCTATGGTTTTACCACAGAGTTTCCAGTAATTCCTAGAAAGGCATAATGTTGCTCCTGGATTTTCCTTGGTAGTAGTGTCACATTGTCACTGGCTGCATCCCCCATGCCTCACCCTTGTGTTTCTCTGGTTGCCAGGTTACCAGGTAGCAGCTGGTTGCCAGGTTACATGGGAATTATGTTTCACGCCTGGGAATTATCTTTCAACACAGAACTCCGAGTACACTTCTGGTCAGCAAGAAGACCCACAATGTGTGGCCCTGCAGATCTCCCCCAATTTCCAGTTGTGTGCATTGCCATTCTGTGCCACCTCACAGACGGCTCTCTTATGTCCATACAGGAGTATGCGAATTGCCACAGATCCCTAACTTAAAACGCCCCTCTTCCATATTTTTCCAGCAAACAAGTTGCTCTTGACTAAGCATGTTCCGAATCCCAGCTTTTTACCAATTGCAGGTCCCTTCCTGTTTTGTTTTGTTTTTACTCTAGTTGCAGCCACATTTCAAGAGGCCTCTGTTGTTTTCCATCACAAAGCCACGGTCCCTTTTGCTGCTCTTTCAACACCAGCAAGAAAATCAGCATCTCCACCCCCACACCACCTTAATCTCTGCCATCAGCAATACACAGAATTCACAGCGCCAGCCAGTTCAGGGCAAGAGTAATCGTTTCTCCACATGGCGAGTGACACAAGTTGTTTTTCCTGGAGTTTGGCAAGGGGTTTCCTTCAAAAGTCCAGGCTTCTCTGTTCTAGCTGACCTCAGTCATTTTCTTATGCTCCATCCCCCGCCCCCATCCGAGGTTGTGTATTCAATACATTTTATCACTGGTTGATGTTACACGCAGCCAGAAACATTGGTAATTTAATACCAAATTTTACTGTGAGCCAGTTTCAACGATGAAAGACCCACGATAATAGTTAATATCAGGCTACACAAGATCTAAGGTTTTCTATTTTCAAATAAAAATACCTTGTTATTTTATTTATTATTTATTATTATTAATTGTATATGCCGCCCTCCTCCTGAGGGCTCAGGGAGGTTCACAACAAGGTTAAAACATACATTAAAACATAATTTAAATATTAATTACATAAAAACAGTACCCATTTAAAAATGTGGATGGCGTCTGGCTACCCCCCTCCCCCCCTTGTGCCCACGGGAGGCCAGATGACAAGGTAGATGTATTTTTAATCAGGCTGGCCAAACGCCTGGCGGAACAGGTCCGTCTTGCAGGCCCTGCGGAAACTCTGTAAGTCCCGCAGGGCCCTGATCTCCCTAGGGAGCCTGTTCCACCAGGTAGGGGCCAGGGCTGAAAAGGCCCTGCCCCTCGTCGAGGCCAGCCTGATCATTTTTGGGCCAGGGATCACGAGTAGGTCCTCCTCCGAGGAGCGGAGGGGCCTACCGGGGCAATATGGGGAGAGGCGGTCCCTCAGGTATGCAGGTCTGAGACCGCGAACGGCTTTGAAGGTCAAAACCAACACTTTAAACATAATCCGGAACTCTATCGGCAGCCAGTTCAGATGGTAAAGGATCGGTGTAATTCGATCCCTGCTCAAATTACCAGTAAGCAGCCTGGCTGCTGCATTCTGAATGAGTTTTAATTTCCGGATCATGGCCAAAGGCAAGCCTGCGCAGAGCAAGTTACAGTAGTCTAACCTGGAGGTGACTGTTGCATGGATCACCGTTGCTAGATCAGAACGTTAGCTGTGTTTCGGATGTGAGGGCGATCTGGCTGCGACATCTGCCACCCCATTGATCACCAGGGTTGATTTGGCTGATCTGGCTGGCTAGGCAGGTGTCCCCTACCTCCCTCACCGCTCCACGTGCGTCCTTCCCGAAGCTGTGCGCTCGGTGGAAGAGGACGACCATCCCAGAAAGAAGGAGTGTACCGTTCTTCCGTCAAGGGTATGCGATAGCTGCGCTCCCCTGCTAGAACCTCCAAACAAGCTCAAGCTGTGTTTCCAGTTGTGTCTTTAATAATCTTGTTTTGTATTTGGGACCACTGAGGAATGTCAGAAAGGCCGAAACCAGTGGTAGGATCCAAAAATTTTAGTAACAGGTTCCCATGGTGGCGGGATTCAAACTGTGGCGTAGCGCCAATGGGGCTGGGCGGGGCATTCCTGGGCGGGGCTGTGGCAAGGACACAGCCGCTGTGCCAGTCCTTGGGCGGGAAACGAATGCACGCAGGCGCAGGCTGCCACGCACGCCGGTGTACCTCCTGCTAGACTGCTTCAAGTTCTGCGCGCTACTGCTGAGCGGAGGGGTGTAACTAAGCAAAAATCCCGTGGCAAAATCACCAATTAGTAACCCCCTCTCGGCACACACAAATAATTAGTAACCTACTCTCGGGAACCTGTGAGAACCTGCTGGATCCCACCTCTGGCTGAAACGCGTAGGATCCTGCATTGGACATTTATAACGAACTATGTTTGAGATCTTCATAACAGTTTACACTAATTTTTAGAATATGTAGCCTGCATTTCAGGCCCAGTGTTTTTAACTAATTACTTTTTTGCATACCGTATAATAAATATCATTATTTTGTTACAGATTGTATAGGTTTTAGCTCAACCTTTGAGTCTCCCTGTACTTTTCGGGTTGAGTTATTGTTTCTCTTTTTCGTCATTTAATTATATATTTCCCCCAACACATACCTGTCAAGCTGGCCTCCTTAAGAGCCCACCTTTGGCGTCCTTTTAGAAAAGTACTGCTCTCGCTCCCCTCCCAGGTCAGGGCAAAGCTTTCCCGGTCTCACGGAAGGCATATTGAAAAATCACTAAATTCATGAACACGCAGTTATTACTTAGCAGACAAATTACTTTTCTTCTGAAATGTTCCAAAATGAATTCATTTTCAGAGTACATTACTTTCCTAACACTGCCGAAGTGCATTCAATGAGATTTTTTTTCCCCCAAGCTGGCTCCAACCGGTGTTTTTCTCTCTTTTTTTTCATATTTCACCGCCTGACACAAAGCCCGGGGTAAGTAATGAAATTCTTTTCGGAAGCTGACAATCTCTGCGTACAACCCAGCCCCGTCGAAGAGATTGCAACATAAAACAGGCGAGTGCCCTGCCTGACAGCTAATTGTGTCTGCCTTAATTACAACAAGAGGAATTTAATCGGCTGTGCAGAGCAGAGGGTGAGGATGGGGAGCCATCTGGAAGCTACCTCGCTGCGTCGCCGAAGCCCACTGGAGAGGACAATCCGGCTGGGTGGGGCAAGAAGAAGGCAGCCTAGAGTGCAAAACGAGACATTGAGAGGCCTGGTACAGCTTCCTCCATAACCTGGAGACTGCACACCAAAGGTCCAGACAACTGTTCCAAATTGGGACTTGAATTTCACTCAGCCTCCCTTCTGCAGTGCCTAGCCATGTTCATGTCTCTGTTTCTTTTCGCAGCTCCCTTCATATCTTAGGGCAGTGGTGGCGAGCCTTTGGCACTCCAGATGTTATGGACTACAATTCCTATCAGCCCCTGTCAGCATGGCCAATTGGCCATGCTGGAAGGGGCTGATGCGGATTGTAGTCCATAACATCTGGAGTGCCAAAGGCTCGCCACCACAGTCTTAGGGCCAAACTAGACTTTCACTTTTTTTAGGAGTCTGGCCCTGTTCTTCTGTTTTCCCTGCTAGTAACCTGTTGTCACTTGAAGTGGCAGCGAGTGAGGAAAAACCCTTCGGTGCTGCATGCCCTATGACAGTGGTGGCGAACCTATGGCACTCCTGAAGTTCATGGACTACAACTCCCATCAGCCCCTGTCAGCCCAATTGGCCGTGCTGACAGGGGCTGATGGGAATTGTAGTCCACGAACATCTGGAGTGCCATAGGTTTACCACAACGGCCCTATGACGTCATTTCCATGGAAACCCCAGAAATGACAGCAGGTAGATCTAGCAATTGCTAGAAACTCTATAGTTAAACCTGCCTCCCCAACTCCCAGATGGGGCATCGAGGTCTGCTAGAATCACAACTGATCTCCAGACTTCAGAGATCAATTGCCCTTGGGAAAATGACTGCTTTGAAGAAGAGGAGGAGTTTGGAGTTATCACTGGCTTAATCATAAGGAGTCTCCACGCAGCTCACCAACTCCTTCCCTTCCTCTCCCCCAGCAGTTATCTTGTAGCTAGGGCTGAAAGAGTTCTGAGAGAACTGTGACTAGCCGAAGGTCACCATAGTCCAAAAGGTATCTCAGGTCTCAGACCCTTAAGCCAGTAAACGGACTCTGAAGTGTCGATCTGCAGTATTGATTGAATAGCCATTGAAGCACCATACTGGTGAAGCCAATGCTGACAAAACTGGCATTCATAGTCCCCTTTATCCACCGAGCAAGCCCCCCCTCCCGTTTTCCCAAGAATTTGTGGAAAACGGTCTTTGGAGCTAAGGCACCCCAAGGTCACCAGCAGATAGCAAGAGAAGGCCACCTGGCTTCTGCCCATGAGGTGATAGCGAATGTAGCATTGTTCCCATGGAACAGGAGGGCTGGGGAAGCCTAGTTGTCTACAAGCATGTGAAGCCATAAAGATCAAGGAAAGAATGTGCAGATGGCGGTGGATACATATAGCAGGCTGGTTACATACATCTTAACAGCAGCAGCAATGTGTTATTTTAAGCAGTTACACGGTTCCGGCAATGCATCTCAATCACCTAGATAGCATCCCCCTAACACACAGTCCACTGAGGTCTGTCCCCCTTCTCCCTAAACCCAGGTTCCCCCAAATCTCCAGAAACCTCCCAACCAGGAGTTGGCAACCCTAATTCCTCCCTTTGGCTGGCACCCAGGACCTTTATCCCCCATAGACTTCTGGTTTTTATTATGCAAGGGTGATTTCTGCTTTACAAGATGATTGTCCGAAGTCCTCATAGATGGAGAGCCAGGGTTTTTAATAAAGCATTGCTGGAGGAGGGGGGGGGGGAAGAAATATTTCCAGGTTGCTAGGATGCTCCAGCAAGCAGAGTGACACTCTTGAGTTCAAGGTGACTCAGGGCTTTTAAGAATGTTTCCAAGTGGAAGCTGTTTCCTCCGATTATCTCAGTGATGGATGAGTCAAATAGCCCGGGAAGCATTAATGTGTCCCACCAGGAGTGACGGGTGGTGTCAAGCTAGGCCATCAGGAGATGGAAAGGCACAGCAAGGCAAAGGGAGGGCACGGCAGCTGAACCAGGCCTCTCCTTCAGTTCTTGCAGCCCACGTTTTGCAAACTGAAATGTAGGTTGATGAGACAAGCTCAGCTTTTGCAAATTTCTCTCTCTTTCTCACAATACTAGAACCAGGGGGCATTCATTGAAAATGCTGGGGGTGAAGAATGAGGACTAATCAAAGGAAACACTTCTTCACGCCACGTGTGATTGGTGTTTGGAATATGCTGCCACAGGAGGTGGTGATGGCCACTCACCTGGATAGCTTTAAAAAGGGTTTGGACAGATTTATGGAGGAGAAGTTGATCTATGGCTACCAATCTTGATCCTCCTTGATCTGAGATTGCAAAGGCCTTAGCAGACCAGGTGCTCAGGAGGAGCAGCAGCAGCAGAAGGCCATTGCTTTCACATCCTGCAGGTGAGCTCCCAAAGGCACCTGGTGGGCCACTGCGAGTAGCAGGGTGCTGGACTAGATGGACTCTGGTCTGATCCAGCAGGCTAGTTCTTATCTTAACCAAACAGAGGCACGGTCAGTTTCCACTATATTTTAAAGCAGGGCAAGAGGTGACCTGCAGACAGAGATGTGGGGTGATGGGATCCTTTTAGTTTTTCATCTTGTCCCTCTTCACAGCTGTGATTGGACAGGGCCAGCCACTGGGCATGTAGATCAGGAAAACTTGCAAATCGATCATAATCCAGCGTGGTGTAGGGGTTAAGAGCAGGTGGATTCTAATCTGGAGAACCGGGTTTGATTCCCCGCTCCTCCACCTGAGTGGCAGAAGCTTATCTGGTGAACCAGATGTGTTTCTGCACTCCTACAGAGGAAGGTTGGGATTCATGCCCAGATGACCCAGCAGGGAAACCGGCTTGTGAAGGATAACATTTACAGGGCTAGTAAAGGCTTTCAAATTTGACAGTACATGAATCAAGGTCATAAACTCCCCACGTTTTAGCAAATACTCCCAAATCCTTTCCCATTATTTATTTACAGGCACGCTGGGCTGGCAAATTTGCTAACTGTTTGGCTGGGCCAACATTAATTTCTTTACACCCCCCGTTGGCCCTTGTCCCCCCCCCCCCTGATATTGTAAAATGTTTTACTTCTGCATAGAAAAATACTTTGGATAGGACAGGAGCAAGAAAAGGCCATAAAATGTTTATGGAAATCATCAAAGAGAGCGATTTTTATAGAGAAACGGAATGGATTTTTCATCCCCCGTTTTTCCAGTGCCGCTTTCCGTGCTCCCCCCCCCCCCATAACATCTGCAGAGACTGGTATATCCTTTCCATAAAGATATCAAGAATAGCAGGGCTGTGTTTTTTTTCAAGGAAAAAGAGAGAGAGAAAGAAATAGAAGCCGCATTATGCCTTCAAATTGCTCAGAACCGATGAGCTTTCCTTGGAACCATGCCTGAATGAAGGGCAGGCATCTGAGTGGTGTCAGAGTTGGATGTGGGGGTACAGAGGGAATGGCCACAGGTTGGAGCTAAGGGGCCCCATAGATGAGGCAGACAAGATCTCAAACGCTTCCAATGGTGTGCTAACATGCAACTGGAAGCGAACTTGCAGCATTTTTCTTCAAGCAAATCGCTGAAAGGAACAGCATGGTGTAGTGGTTAAGAGCAGGTGGATCGGAGGCAGAACGAGGGGAAACTGCACCCAGGATGCACGCGCGCCTTGAGCCGCTGCTGCGGCGCTGCCCGCCCCCATCCCAGAACGCCCCCAGAACGCCCCAGAACTATCAGCAGAGTATAAAGCGGAGTCACTCTGGTAAGATGAGAATGTTTAGTCTTCTTGCACTCACTGCAACCTTCTACCCCACTTGGAAAAGAATGCTCTTCACACAAGATGTTCTTTCCATAGGAAGGCTTTTGCTTTAGCAGTTGCAAGGTTACACAAGTCTATTCTATACAAGACTATTGTACTATACAGAGCTCTTCAGCTATAACAAAGTTCAACACATACAGAACTCAACTCAGACTCTATCTGTATCTCAACTCAGCAAAGTAAACTTCGGGATACTTCCCCCCGCCCATGCAACAGCGTCTCGTTGGTCTAGAATTACTGTTGAATTCACCAATCATGTTAAAGGTTAATCTTTGCTACTTTTGCCCCTTGACTGACTGTCTCCGTCCCTGGGTTTTTGCAAACCTTCTGTTAACTTGAAATGACCCTTTATGTGAACTTTTCACTCTTTTGTATATATCATGACATATATCAACGCCCCTGCCACACCCCCTTCACGGCCTGGCCATCCCTCCACTGCGGATCTGCCCAGGGTGTCATCCCCCCCCCCCGCCGCCTGTGAACTCTAATCTGGAGAACCAGGGTTGTTTCTCCACTCCTTCACATGAGTGGCAGACACTTATCTGGTGAACTGGATTTGCTTCCCTGCTCCTACACACAAAGGCTGCTGAGTGACCTTGGACTAGTCACAGTTCTCTCAGAACGCTCTCATCCCCGCCTAACTCACCAGGTGTCTGTTGTGGGGACAGGAAGGGAAGGAGTTTATAAATCCTTTAGAGTCTCTTAGAGGAGGGGGTGGGGTTACAAATCAAACTCTTCTTATTCTCACAAATCCTGTGGACTAGAAGAGTTCATCGCACCATTGGCTCTTGTCAGATTACGTTTAGCACAGCGCCAGTGTTCAGATTCTGTGTCAGTCCCAATGTTTTAGACCAGATCTACATCAACTGCAGAAGAGACAGGGAAAATGCATTTATGTGGCATCTGATGATGGCGAAGGTGAAATGTTTGCATGGCCCCTGCTTCCCAATGGGAAGAAAGAACACAGCACTTCAGTAACTAGTATATTAGAGAAACGTCCGTGTTAGAACCTCTGATTTTTAAAAACCATGCTAGCTTTTAGACTCCCGGGACGGTTTGTATAGAGAAAGGGTTTATGCATGCAAACACCACACATATAATTGGAGTATGGTTGCCAGCAATGGGTTGGCAAATTCCTGCAGATTTGGGGGGTGGAGCTAAGAAAGGGTTGGGAAGAGAAGTAGGGAAGAGCTGCATTTGGGCAGGGGGAAGAATCTCAACAGGGCACAATGCCATAGAGTCCACCCTCAAAATCAGCCAGGGGAATGGCTCTCTTTTATCAGTTACAATTTCAGGAGACCTCCAGGTCCCACCTGGAGATTGGTAACCCTAAATCTGAGGCCCAAAACAGGGGGGATGCTGGGAGATTCATAAGCAGCTCTTCTCTCTTTTGGAAGGCTGACAGCTCCTGTGTGGACTCAAGGTCTGAGGGCAGAAGGGGCTCAACCTGACCACCCCCACCGGGTCTGGTTCATTGAAATTGATCCCCGCCCCCACCATTGGGATTGACCAATAGAGGGCAAATTTCCCCCACAAAAGCAATCCGGAGGTCCTCATTTGGTTAATGAAATTGTGCAAAGGGTGGAAGGATTAAACTTCTCTCCAGTGCCTCACGCAAGCCCTGCACAGAAATAATTAGTTCTTAGAAAAACAACAATAACACCGGAAAGATCTGCAGTTGGGTTTTCTTGTTCCATCTAGACAATATTAGCATTGATGCACCAGAGGGAAAAGCCACCAAATGGAACCCCCAGGAGCCAGCCCCCAGTCAGTGATTTGTTAAATCTGTTTTGATTTTGAAGTGACACAATTCCAGAAAAAGAGCTAGATTGAAGTCCAGTCACCCCTTAGCAAAATTTTCAGGTTATAAGTTTTGGGGAGTCAAAGTTCCCTTTGCCAGATAACCGATGAAGATATCTAACGAAGAGAGCACTGAGTATCGAAAGCAGGCCCGGGAGAGATCTCAGGAGACAAGCTGCTCAGCAAGGAGTGAATGCCTCCTTGGGTGTAAACAGAGAAACACGAGGAGACCCCTCTACAAGCCCACTGCCCAGTAAAGAGCCCCGAGGTAAGCGCTGCATGCATAATGGGCCTCTGTATCCTGGGCTAAGAAGGATCGTTCCAAAGGCACACGATTTGCCTTCTCTGAGACTTTATCCTTCTCAGTCAGACAGAGACTGCTGTGCAATCTGATCTGCAGGCACGATTCCCCTGGACAGCAGCATTAAGAGGTGGTGGTGGTGGTGGTGGTGGAGGAGGAGGAGGAGGAGGAGGAGGAGGAGGAGTTTGAATTTGTATCCCCCTTTCTCAAAGGGGCATACAATCTCCTTTCCCTTCTTCCCCCCCCCCCAACAACATACACCCTGTGAGGTGGGTGGGGCTGAGAGAGCTCCAAAGAACTGTGACTCGCCCAGGGTCACCCAGCTGGCTTGTGTTGGAGTGCACAACACACACACACACACACAGGAAAAATATAAAAATAGCCCCCTACGCAGGCTCACGGTCACTCCTGACCCATGGGGTGACGACAAATTACATTTACTAGGCAGACTGTGTTTACAGGGGGGTTGCCAATTGCCTTCCCCAACCATCTACTTTCCCCCCCAGCAATCTGGCTACTTGTTTTACAAACCTTGGAAGGATGGAAGGCTCTGTCAACAGTGAGCCGGGTACCTGAAACCGACTTCCTTCAGGATCAAACTCAGGCCGTGAGCAGAGTTTTGACTGCAGTACTGCAGCTTTCCACTCCGCGCCACGGGACTCATGAAAACACAGGAGGAGAGCCCTTTCCTCGGATCAGTTTTTTTTCCCTTCGTGCGTCTGGCTGCTGCCACTGATAATTTACTTTTAATAAACCATCTCCAAATGGGATGGAAAACTGCCTCGCCTGCAGTGTTCTGTAATCGCTTCGCTTCCCTGGCTCCCTCCCCTCCCCTTCCCCTTCTTTCCCTCCCCCACCCTGCCTCCGAGGCATCTCACAAACAGTAAAGGAACGTTCAGAAAAACACTAAAAACTCTTTATCTGTCAAGATTCAAGGATCAGCGCCGGGAGCCAGTCAATAATTAATGGGGCATGTTTGCAATACATCACTACAGCGAAGAGCGTGAATTCTCACTGGAAGAATTTCCAGGGCTTTGTAGGAGGCGAAGGAAGAGCACGGATTGCGCATCAACAGCACATCAGGGCCGGTGTTGCCTGCCGGATTTGGACTCTGCAGAACCGGGTCCAAATTCCATTTTAGCCATCTAGCATTTTTTTAAATGGAAAGACCATGTGCAAACATCCCCTCTTAAATCAATCTCTGTCTCTCAGGCTTCTTGTGGGGATGAAATGTAGGAAGGGAACCCCACATATGCCATCTGGAGCTTCTCCCATGAAGACAAGGGGTGCAGAAATATGTACAACGCACAAAGTTGGCATGTGCATTGCCCCCCCAAGGGCACTAAGCAGCTGAGATTGGCATCAAAGAATCTTCACGTTCAGGATGTTTGGTTATTTTTTACTAAACGAAACAAGCACGTTTCTAGTCCACAAGGGTGGCAAGAGATGCTTGAAAAGATAGAAGCTTTGTGTTGGGGAAGCCATTCAGTTTTGGTAAAAAAAACACTCCACATCATCAGGTCGCCAACCTGAGCTCAGCGAAAACCAACAGGGGACAGCATCTTTCTGGAAAATCTCCCAAAGTTCTCCTGGGCCCTGGAGATCCCTTGGGAGGACCAATGATCTAAAGGCTACAGAGATCAGTCCCCCCAGATAAAAGGGCTGCTTTAGAGCCTAGACTCTATGGCCATGGTGACGAACCTATGGCACTCCAGATGTTCGTGGACTACAATTCCCATCAGCCCCTGCCAGCATGGCCAATTGGCTGATGGGAATTGTTGTCCATGAACATCTGGAGTGCCATAGGTTCGCCACCACTGCTCTATGGCATTATACCTGTTGACGTCCCTTCGGAGGTGTATCTAGGAAAAATGTAGCCCCCTGCAAAATCTGAGTTTTCCATCCCACCCCTTTGGGTGGGCGCCCTCCCCCACCATGACCAAACAACATTTTTTTTGCACCAGATCATCAGGGAAGGAGGAGGGGTGTGGAGGCGATTTTCCACCCCCCACATGACTAAATGGCCGCAGCCTGGGGACATTTGACGCCATATTTGCCCATGGGCAGTATGCCCCTGTGTCCCTCCTCTTTGCAAACCCCACCCAGGCTTTCCCCTCCAAATCTTCAAAAATTGGCCAACTTATTTTTGTCACCAGGTACGCACAGACTGCAGAATTCAGGCCCCGCCAGCAACAACAGAATCACATCTGCAGTCCTCATATTATTTATCAGCATTGCGAGAGAAAAACCTCAGGAAATTGAATGGAACTGATTTCTATGGACCAGAAGACCACGCTTATCCACTTCCTATGATGGGCAGGAGGCTAAAACCAGTGCATATTTCCAGTTTCTTCTTCTTCTTTTATTACACCCTTCCTTCAGGGAGCTCAGGGTACATATATATTTCCCCCTTTTATTTTCCCAACAATCTTGTGACATAGGTTAGGCTGATAGAGTGTGACGTATAAGGCACTGTGCGGCTTTGGTCCCTCATATCTGCCAAACCCCATTCCCTTCTAGGCTCTGACGCAAAATCTTGGTCTATCCGAGCAAAGCCTTCAACAAGTGTCACCCGGCAAGTGGATAAGACTGACAGCCGCCCATACCGGCACATTTTCTGTTGTGGCCCGCAACTTGTGGAATGGCCTGCCCAAGGAGGCCAGGAAGACTCCTGTTTGGCTGGCATTCTGCAATTGTTCAGGAGGGTGCTAATAACAAGTCTGTATTATTGCAGAATGATTCAGGAAGGTGCTTTTAGGAAAGGAATGGGACTGTGAACTATAGCTCTGCCTGCAGCAGGGATCCCCAATACAGTGCCCAATTCAGTGCCCACTTTTCCTGGCACCTGACATGTGTTTTTAGAAAGCAGGTGGGGCCAGGTAAGTCTTCTGATTAGCCACTGGAGATACAATTGTTGATGTACATTTAAATAAGGCTTTCTTGGTGACAGCCATTGTCACAGTGATGGGTTTATTCACTTCTCTCTCTCCTCCTTCCCATTTTTTTTAAAAAAACCCTTCTGGTGCCCTGCACTAGGGCTTCTTTTGTGTGTGGCTCCATGTCTCAGAGTGGCCATTTCGTGGTTGCGGCCACCATTTTTTGTCAGAGTTCCAATGGCGCCTATAGGCAAAAAAAATTGAGGTCCCCTGGCCTATAGAATGTATTATTTGTTTGCTGTTTTATTGTCCCGCTCTCTCTGCATCGTTTTGCAGCCATATAATCCCCTCTACTGCATTGTTTAACTTATCACATCTAACACTTTTTTGCTTCGTTGCAATTTTCTGTGGTACTGCTCAGATTGCTTTGCTTGTTAGATGTCACCTCTTATGGGCTGAATTGATTGACTTTTGTGTAATCTGCCTCGAGTCTCAGGAAGGAAGGGAGACTATGAATAAAGCAAATAAATAGTGAACTGCAAGACTGAGTGGAGATTTGAACCCAGATCTCTCCTGAGGCTCTAATCATTACTTCCACCAGAGTGGTTATGTCCTCTGGGTTAACACTGTTGAATTCAATCCTACAGTTTTCTTACTTATATCTCTCTATCTCTACCACTAACTATCTATCAACAGACAGACAGACAGACAGACAGACAGACCTATATCTCTCAGAGGCGTAGCTCCAAGAGGACGGGGGGGGGGTGCGACACACTGGGCATGCGCCCCTGTGGGGGTGTGATGAGGGCATTCCGGGGGCATGGCAGGGGCGTTCTGGGGGCGTGGGGGGGGGTTCTGGGATGGGGGCATTCCGGGGTGGACAGGGGCAGAGGACGCACCAGTGTATCAGGCACTTTCCCCCCTTGCTACACTTCTAATATCTCTACATCTATATCGAGATAGAGATATCACCCACTACAGTAATATCTATAATTGGAAAGGTCAACAACTATTTTTTTTTAAAAGTACCAGTAAATTTGACTCTGTTTCTGGCACATGACAGCAACAAAATTAATGTTAAACCTTTACATCTCAGCAAGCAATATTTCCTTTGATGCCTGTCCCTTGCTAGTGGGGGGTGGGGGGTTTCCGTCCCAGAAGAAGCTGGTGACTTGATTAATAATAACATCACCTATCATTCCACCTTTCGGCCTGAAATCCAGAGCCCTGGTTGACTGCATTGTTACGTATAAGCAATGAAAACACAATCCTCCACTACGTTAAAACCCAAGCAATTAAATCAGCAGTGCTCCATCACACCTTGCTGTAACCCAGAAAGGGAAGCTGGGATGGAATATGCAGATAGGGTTGTACAAAGATGGATTGTCTACATTTTCAAAGACTGTGGAGTCATTGTGCACAAAAGGGAGGCAGAATATTGTCTACCCACATGGTGCACCCTGTTATTTCCTCCCATATAATTTTTCATCTGAAAACAACTAGTGAGAAGGCACAGAGATTTTTGTTTCTGGAACAAGGGTCATGGGCTAGGTGGCCACTACTGAAAAAGCCATATTCCTCATGGATGCAAACTTGACCTCTGAAGACCATGACATTTGGAATGAAATCTCTTTAGATAATCCAAGAAGGCCACCAAATAGAACATAAGAACATAAGAAAGAGCCTGCTGGATCAGACCAGAGTCCATCTAATCCAGCACTCTGCTACTCGCAGTAGACCACCAGGTGCCTTTGGGAGCTCACATGCAGGATGTGAAAGCAATGGTCTTCTTCTGCTGCTGCTCCCAAACACCTGGTCTGCTAAGGCATAATGTGTTCTCAGACCAATCTGGTCCCAGGCTGTTCAGGAGCCTGATGGGTAGCAGCTGGTAGTTAGGTCGATCGCTCTGGGAGCAGGCAGGCAAGCAGAATATGGATCCACAAGCAAATGCATCAGGACCAAGGACAGCTCCACAGGACCAAGGACAGCTCCAAGGGAGCATACACATTGCTCCATCAAGGTGAGGCATTTCAGCTCACACCATGGTATTTAAGGCACCACTCATGAGATCATTGGTATGGGTCAACTGTTGACATTTATTAAAGAGTCGACTTAAAGGGGCAGCAATCTGGTTCTGCATTTTATGCTCCTTTGGCATTTCATGTTGGGGTTCACAAGGAAGTGATGAGACATGGGCATTCACCCAGCATCCTTCTGAGGCTGTACTTTCTGTTCTGCATCACAGCCAGTATGGCACAGCAGTTAAGAGTGTTGGACAAGGATCTGGAAGACTCAGGTTTGAATCCCCACTCTGCCATGAAGGTTGGCTGGGTGAATTTGGGCCAGTCACGTGCTTTCAACATAACTACCTCACAGGTTTATTATGAAAATAAAGTGGAGGCAAAGAGAGTAAGCCACTTCAAGTCCCCAGGGGAAGAAAATTGGGGTATCAAAGAAGTAAATGAACATAGACCCCCCAACCCATTGCTTGGGACAGGGGTTATGTCACAGACATTTGGGGCCCAAGTAGGGTTGCTAATCCCCAAGAATTGCAACTGATTTCTAGAGGAGGAGGAGAAGAAGAAGAAAAAGAAGAAGAGTTGGAGGAGGAGGAGGAGGAGGAGGAGGAGTGGTGTTGGGTTTTATATCCTCCCTTTCTCTCCTGTAAGGAGACTCAAATGGACTTACAATCTTCTTTCCCTTCCCCACTCACAACAAAAACCCTGTGAGGTAGGTGATACTGAGAGAGCTCCGAAGAACTGTGAGTAGCCCAAGGTCACCCAGCTGGCATGTGCTGGAGTGCACAAGCTAATCTGGTTCACCAGATAAGCCTCTACAGCTCAAGTGGTAGAGCGAGGCATCAAACCCAGTTCTCCAGATTAGCGTGCACCTGCTCTTAACCACTGCACCATGCTGGATCTCCAGCGATCATTTGCCCTGGAGAAAATGGCTGCTTTGGAGAGTGAACTGTATTATATTAGATCCTGCTGAGGTCCCTCCCTTCCCAACCTCTGACCTCCCCAAACTTGACATCCAAAGTTCCAGGAAGTCAGGTGCCCTCCAAGAATTCTCCTCCATTAGGTGACTTCCCAAGAAGACGACTCTGGATTTATGCCCCACTTTTCTTACCTGAAGGAGTTACAAACTCCTTTCGCTTCCTCTTCCCACTATGTGAGGTAGGTGTGGGTGAGAGAGTTCTGAAAGAGCTGGGACTGGCCCAAGGTCACCCTCAGCAGGCTTCATGTGGAGGAGTGGGGAAACAAATCCAGTGCTCCAGATTTAAAGTCCACCAATCTTAACCACTACACAAACTGGCTCAGGAGGAGGGTAGAAGTGCTAGTGGTCTTTTTAATAATATCTCCATTTCACTCTCAACCCAGATTCAAAGCCAGAGCAGCCAGAGGGGGAGGGTGGGTGGGATGAAAGGGGGCATTTAGGGCAAAAATCTGCTGCTGAGCGGAAGCCACAGAGCAACAGTTGCCTGCCTTCGGAGGGAAATCAATACAACTGATCTGTGTCTGTGCTTGTGTGGGGCACCGCTCCGAACCGTCAAAGAGTTCTGGTCCGGTTGGGCTCTGCTGTTAAGGTGGAGGGAAAGGTGGGGCGGGGCGGGAAAGCATCCCAGGCAATTTCATGCATGGCGCATCTTAATTAGCACTGGCGAGGAAGAATGAACACAAATAAAGTAATTGATTTGTACATCCGTATCTGTCGCGTACAGGCTTGCGGGGAGGAGGGCGTCCGCTTCATCTTCCCCTTTTATTCTCGTTGGGCTTTCATGTGCTTTCTGGCGGCGGGCGGGAATGAAAGCAAACAGCCTGGAGCAGTAATTCGTAAACTGAGTGCCAGAGCACACCACTGTGTGCTCTGAGAGCATTGTTTCTACAGGGCGAGAAAGAAATGAAGTCATTAAAGGCATCTGTGAGTCACAGACAGCCACCAGTGGGGAGGCTGCCTGCTACACCTCTTCATGATTTACTACTCTTGCCTTACTCCCTTCCAATGGTAGAGACATTCTGTTGCTTCTTAGTATGCAGTGCGATTGCACAGGTCAATAATTCCCGATATTGAGACACAATGGAGTGGCCTGCCCTCAACAGTAGGCAGTGTCTCTGCATGAGTCCCTGGTCTGGCCTTAAATTTTTCACTCAGCCTCTGCTGAAGGTAGGTAATTCTACTACTTCTTTGCACAGGAGTGATTAAATTATTTCTGATGCAGAAATGTGGAAGAATTAGCCGTGTTCATAGGAGGCTGCCAGTTGTCTCTCTGTGTGAATAACTGCACTGGGCTCAACTTCTAATCAGCAAGTATGGAACACTGAGGCCCACATAAGCTATCCTGAGCTTCTTGGAGGAACAGCAGGATTTTGAAAAGACTACTCAATAGATTGATAAAGTGCGTCAAGGAGAAATTTTCATGTACCCCTCCCAGTTCTGTTGCCCTGATCTGCAGCTCTCATCCAGCAACAACCCTCAAACCCTCCCCTCCCCCCAATATCTACCAATTCCTTGATTTCCATTTGTTTTGTGGTCATACTGCACAGGAGCTTCCAGAGCAGGAACCAGTTCCGTACAGCTGCGGGGGCAGAGGTGGGATCCAGCCGGTTCTCACCAGTTCCCGAGAGTGGGTTACTAATTATTTGTGTGTGCCGAGAGGGGGTTACTAATTGGGTCCGCTTTTCCATCTCCACGCCCTCGCCTCCCCGAGAGGCATATTGCCTTTGAACGTGAAGGTTCCATATAGCAATTGCAACTAATAATGTAACTCCCTGAACTGGGTTAATCCCTTCCAGGTACTGCAATTCATTGATTCTCAGCCTTGCAAATGCCTCAACAGACCAGGTGATTGGGAGCAACAGCCGCCGAAGGCCATTGCGTTCACATCCTACATGTGAGCTCCCCAAGGCACCTGGTGGGCCACTGCGAGTAGCAGAGAGCTGGACTAGATGGACTTTGGTCTGATCCAGCTGGCTTGTTCTTATGTTCTTATGTTCTTATCTCCCCAGTCTCTATCAAAGAACCTGTGTGTTTCACCATTGCTGTGTTCAGATTTGTGAGTTGGGGCATTTTCTATAATGTGATGATGATTTAGAAATGACCTGGTGCAAAAAAATTTGGGGGGGTCATGGTGGGGTGGCTGCCCATGGGGGGGGGGGGCATCCAACTCAGGTTTTGCCCAGGGCTCAGGTTTGCCTAGGTACACCTCTGCCCCCTTTGCTGAGGGGGGGCTGGCGAGGGAACCTGTTACTAAAATTTTTGGATCCCACCACTGTGCAGGGATTTCCAGGGGTGGAGAAAGATACCATTTTCATTCTTGCTTGTGCACGCTGGACTGTTTGTTTCACCCTCTTTCATCACTGGGGGTTCTCCAGTTTTGTTTTGCCTTTTTAATTTTCAGCGCGATGCCATTTCTTTGCAAGTTTGTTTCACGGTGATGGCAAAATTACACTGTTCTTTCCCCCTTTTTTTAACTGACATGCCACACGGCAGATAGGTGCAGCTTGTATGCAACCAACCTCCAAAAAAAGTATACTTTAAAGGGAAAAGAGGGAGAAAAGGTTTGCCTGAGGAAACAGAAAAGACCCCCCCCCCAACACAAAAAGATTAAAAACTCTCAAGGCCGCTTTACAAAGAAATAAAAAGGGAAAATGAAACAGGAATTCACTGCCTCGGAGAGTGATGGAGTCTCCTTCTTTGGAGGTTTTTAAACAGAGGCTGGATGAACATATGTCGGGAGTGCTTTGATTGTGTATTCTGACAGGGCAGGGGGTTGGACTTGATGGCCCTTGGGGTCTCTTCCAACTCTATGATTATATGGTTCTATAATTCTAGGAGTTTTGGAGTAAAAAAAAAGAAAGGAAGAAAAGTGGAGCTGCTGCTGTTGCCAGTCTCCAGGTGAGGCCTGGCAGGCTTATGGGATCAGAACTGACCTCCAGAAGCAAATGGTTGCTTTGGAGGGTGAACTCTACTGCACTATATTCTGCCAAGGTCCTTCCATTCTCCAAACCCAGCCTGCTCAAGCCTGATTCCCAAAATCTCCAGGAACTTTCCAAGCTGGACTTGGCAACCTTGGAAGCTACAGAACTTGGGAACATTCCTAATTATTCTCTGGCAAGAGGGGCATTCCCCACATCTTCTGCATGCACAGGTGGGGTGTGGCAGAGTGTGCTACATGGGCTATTGTTCTGTTCCGCAAGTAAAACAGTCTTAGGTGCCCTGTACTTAGCCAGAACAGAGTGGGACACTCACAAGCAAGGTGTAACAGTTCAAAAAAAAGATTCATTGCTACAAGGATTGAGAACCTAACTCTTCCCAGGGTCTGACTAAAATAAAGTATTTGCTTGACTGGAACAACTTGAAGCTTGAGACTTTGATTCTTTCTTGACTTCTTCCAAGGAAGTCTACTTTTTCTGTGCTTTCTCTTGGTTCCTTCAGTGTCCTTTATCTGGATTCTACTTTCTGCTAAGAAGAAGAAGAAAAGTTTGTATATCCCCCCTTTCTCTCCTGTAGGAGACTCAAAGGGGCTTACAATCTCCATGACCTTCCCCCCTCACAACAAACACCCTGTGAGGTGGGTGGGGCTGAGAGAGCTCCTAAAAGCTGTGACTAGCCCAAGGTCACCCAGCTGGCGTGTGTGGGAGTGCACAGGCTAATCTGAATTCCCCAGATAAGCCTCCACAGCTCAGGTGGCAGAGCAGGGAATCAAACCCAGTTCCTCCAGATTAGAATGCACCCGCTCTTAACCACTATGCCACTGCTGCTCCCAACACCTTAAACTTAATGCTCTCTGTACACCATAGACTTAGACGTAACAGATATTGCAGCCTTCCAATTCCCCTGGCACCTTAGACTATCTGAGCTAAACAGGGGCACTACTGGATAATGAAAGGAAGGCTGCTGCCCCTAGGGGGCTTCTTAAAGGGGCAGGGTCTGACTGAAATCCCCTCCCTTAGAACACTATACAAAAGAACTAAACCCATAATAGCTATAGGGACAACTGAGACTTAATAATAAAACAATAAGAACTTCTCCAGGGGCATGACAGCTATGCTTAATGCATCCTCAACTTAGCCCCCACCACCAAAGTCCAAAATTAATCCCCACCACCACCCTCCCCTCTGTTTCAATTTTATATATTTTTTCAGGGGAAAACAACCCTTTTGTTTTAAAAGCATTGTGGGATGGGGGAATGTCTGTTTTCTGAGAAAACCCTTCAGTGCATGGAATGATGCGAGATCCCGGCCTTTGCACTAGGGTTCTTACCCAGATACTGGCTCTGATTTCTCTCCTCAGGCGGTGATTTTCAGAGGCCAGCTGCTACTGGCTCACACGGCTAAATTAGGTCAGAATTGGATGTGAAGCCAGCAAAGGAGGAAAGGATGGAAAGGGAGAATTTCAGACTGAACAAAAACCAAGCACAAAGTCCTATTACCATCACATTAGAGTCCGGCTCCTTGGGCTTAGAATACCCAGGACATTTCCCCAAGGGCTGCCCGGCAATGAAGCAGGGCTCCTGCAATTTTCCCCTCTGCCGAGCCAATCACTTTGGGATATACTCTGGAGGAGCTGCGGAAAGCGATCGTCTGCATCAAGCATAACACCCCCCAAAATGAGATCATAAAAGAAGAAGAGGGATTTCTTTGGGGAGAAAAGGCTTGGAAAGCCGAATAATGTTTGGCTATGTTGGGTAAGAGAAGAAGCTTCCTAATCAACATTTGCTTGAAATGGTTGTGATGGGTTTTCCAGGCTGTGTGTGTTCTGCCCCCAAAGTGAATCTATTTTGGTGCCCTGTACTTGGCTAGGACAGAGTGGAAGAGACACAAGCCAGGTTCAACAGTTCTTACAATGGGTTTATTACTTGAGAGACAGGACCCTAACTCCTCTCTTGGGTCTATCTAAGTAGTTGCTTGTCTTGAGCAGGTTTGAAGCTGTAGACTGTGTCTTCTCTCGGTTGCTTTCAAGAAAGTCCACTGTGTCTTGCTTCCTTTCAGCTCTTTCAGTCTTTTTCTAGTTCTAATTACTATTAAACTTAACTTGTGCTGTATGGACCACCATATAATAATATGGACGTCACGAATATTCCGGTCTCCAACTACCCTTAGCACCTCACTGTGACTGACTGGCTAGAACGAAAACAGGGATTGCTGGGTAAAGAAAGGAAAGTGCCTATTGGGAAATAGGGACAGGGGCTAACTAAGATACCCTCCCTTAAAAAACTTAACAAAGAACTACAACCATGCTAATTATGGGGAAACTAAAGTTTAATGGGGAAATAACAAAAGCCTCTGTGGGGGCATGACAGTGTGGCCGTGGTCTGGTAGATCTTGTTCCTAATGTTTCACCTACATCTGTGGCTGGCATCTTCAGAAGTGTATCACAGAAAATGCCAGCCAGAGATGCAGGCGAAACGTTAGGAACAAGATCTACCAGACCACAGCCATGCAGCCCGCAGTCACGCAGCCTGGAAAACCCATCACAACTAGTTGAATCCGGCTGTGAAAGCCAATTGGCCATGCCATCAAGGGCTGATGGGAATTTTAGTCCATGAACATCTGAAGCCCCAGAGTTGGACACCCCTTGCATATTTGTACAAATGTAGATACTTATTTGTGAAAATGGGAAAGTCCTTTCTTTTGATGAGGTGCAAAAGTTTTGATGGGACCAATTCAGGGGAAAGGGCAGCTGCATTGCAAGGCCTAAAAGGGGAAAGGCAGTATAAATAGCCAATAAAATAAATAAATAATAAATACATTTAAGAGGTTCCTGCATCTTGAAAATATATTTCCTTAACATACAAATGTAGGGTAGGATTATTGGCTGCTATTGTTAATGCTTCCTAGCAGGAGACCAACATTAAAATGAGTTATTATTGCAAAGGTGACGCTCCATCCCGGTTTACCTTCAGCAGCAGGTTAATTGCTTTTGTTCATGGAGGTTCCATTTAAATTGTCACAACCACTGACAGTCCCGTTGCCCCTTGAATTTTTCCAATCCTTTTTTTAAAAAAAATGAGCCATTTACGCTGGAAGTCATCCCCTCATTATGTAGAGAAGAATCCTATAAGTTAATTATGCAGTGCATAAAGTATTCTTGTTGGCAAGGAGGCTGACCCAAAGTTCCTACAAATTGATTTCATGTGGCAGCCGTAGGGTGCTTTAGTGCTAATAACTATTATTTCTCATTATTGGAGTATTCCCAGGGAAACATTGTGGTTTGCACAAAAAGCACTGTGGATTCATATACTCAAGTGGATAAGACAGCGTCAATCTAGTTATCAGTTTAAAAGAGATACTTTGGAAGGTCACTGAACCCAGCGCTTCAGCCATTCATATCCTAACTGGATGCGGCTGATATTTCAAAGAATCAATTTTTCAGCAAATAACTTGCCACTCAGAGCAACTGAGCGGGCGATTTTATATATAACTCTATTTTCCCGCTCATATACACTCAATCTGCTTTGGTGTGAAAACAATTGGCTAAGATATGTGCAAACAGACAGGCAGGGGAGCATAAGAGTGACAATCATGAGCTATGAGCTATAAACCCTTGGGTTCAAATCTCAGCTCAGCCGTAGACCCTTTGTGCACTTACCGTTTGCGGCACTGCTGTCCGTGTGCTTCGCAGTGGGGTTTCCCTGCGGCTTCCTGTTTTCAAGGGAAGTCTCTCCTGCCACAAAGCATCCCCAGTTGAGTTGGAATTATCTGCCATTTTGCCACTCTCCCCTTTTTGGCACCTTTTTTTGGAGGGGGGGTCTCTCATCTTGAATTCAGTTGAGTTTAAGAGGGCCCAGAGAAAGATCATGACTGCTAATAATGCTCAAAAATGTTTAAAGAAACGCCCTTCAGATTGCTTTGTAATGTCAGGGCAGAATTATTGCCTGCCCACCACTTCCTGTTTCTACTGCCAGTCACTTTTCTTTTTTGTTTTGTTTTGCTTTGCTGACTTTTGTCCAGTGTTCCTTCACTGGCAGGATCCTTTGCTCCACTGATAGACCACTGGACTACAAACAATTTTTTTTTAAAGTCCTTCTAATCAATTTGAAATGGGGGGGGGGCTAAGGTGGGGAAAGGCAGGGAAGAGCAAGAAAACCTATGAGTAGTGCACACCATCTCCTTCGCATTCTCTGCAGAGGGAAGGGGGAAAGTTTAACTTGTTCCACTTTTGGAAACTGTGAGGATTCTCTCATCTGTAGCATGGTGAGTTCGGGAATGGGGAAAATGTGTGTGCAATCAAGAATCTGACTCAAAGGTAATGTTCACTCACTGTAGCTCTGGCCATAAGTGCACAAATGGCCACAAACTCATATAGGTATACATGCGCCTAACTTACAGCAACTCAACAAGGGGCTTTCGGAGCAAGTGTAAAGCAGACTCAGAGTTTCCATAAGTGGTTCTCATGTCTCAGCTTCAGCATTCTCTGGAATGGAGTAAAGAGTATTTACTGAACTGACAAGATTGCTGCATAAATTAGTGAGAAGTTGGATTATTAGATCTGCATGGCAGTTGGGCCCATTGGAACCTCCAAAGCTCGTAGCACACCTGGTGTTTCCCCCCCAGCTGATCTTGATAAGCCAGACTTGGTGGAAACTAAGTCATCAGCTTCAGGTGCCAGATAGGTAACAGCTTTAAAGGTAGGAGACAAGAAGAAGTGAGATACATTCAAGCACTTCAGGACCTCGGAGAGCCCCCGAAGAAGTTAGAAGTTAGTCATTTACCTTATGCAGGTTCATGCTGGTCTATGACCGCCATAAAGATTCTGATTCTGTTCCTAGGATTGCCAACTCCAGGTTTTGAAATCCCTCAAGATTTGGGGGAGAGGCTGGAACTTGGTGATGGGAGGGATCTTGGTGAGGTATAATGTCATTGATTCCACCCTCTAAAGCAGCCATTTTCTCCAGGGGGCGGGTCTTTTTCCTCTGGAAATCAGTTGTGATTCTGGGAGATTGCCAGATCCCACTAGGACGTTGGCAACCATCGCTGCAAAGATCTCACTCCTGCAGAAGAAGCCAAGCCTGCCTTCCCTTCAGATCACAGGAACCACAGTTTTCAGATGCCAGCCAAATCTAGAGGAAAGCATGCCCTAAATCATCTCTTCAAAATGGAGAAGCTTAGAGGCTTATATTCTGTGTGCTTCCAGAGGGGTTTTCCTCTCCGAGTCTTCCTTCCAGCTATTATTAAGACAGTCCTTGCTAATTACTGCTGGTCTTTGTGCTGAAGAAAGATCTGCTTTGTGAACTCCCAGGATCCCCTCCTCCATGGGTGCCGTCTCGCTGGCTTGCTCACTCTTGCCAATAAAAACAGTCGTTTGCTAATTATCAGGAGAGCAACGTTCATGCCAACAGAAAAGCAGCCCTCCCTTAAGCCAAGAAAAGAAACACACATTCTCATAGGCACTTGCCTCATAGTAGAGCAGGGTGCTAAGGATGCCAGTCTGTGAAGGGCAACAGGTATATTTGGTATATATAAACCCGTCAAGCAAAGTAACGGGCGGAAATGTGGATTGTGCGGCACATCAAATTAGAATAGTTATCTGTCAAAAGCTCAGCCGTTTTACCTCAGAAGTTCATGGAAACATAAGCAGAACTTTACTTGAACTGAGAGAGAAAACTGAGAGAGTTAATGTATATACACCAGGGGTCCCCAAACTTTTTAAACAGGGGGCCAGTACACTGTCCCTCAGGCTGTTGGAGGGCTGGACTAAAAAAAACTATGAACGAATTCCTATGCACAAATGATTGTAAAATGTTTGATTTCACCTTTCAGCCTTTCTGTCATGGTCTATTTTTAGAACAGTGACCAAAGTATGTCAAGTACAGGGTGGGCTCCAAATATTGTTGGGGAGGCTGTAAAAAAAAAAAAAAGCAGAAATTTCCCAATGAAGCATTCCATCTAACCCAGGATCAGGTATCTTCCTGGGTTCTTTCCTCCCTAGCAGCCAGTGAGCGATTTGCCAGCCTGGCTGATGCCAATGGGAGTGAGGTGGAACAGAAAGCCTGAGAGCAACACATGGAGTAGCTGAGAGGGAAGGGTGGAGCAGACGTTGCCACATGTAAGGTTTCCAACTCTGGGTCAGAAAATGCATGGAGATTTGGGGGTGCCATCATGTAACTGCAGCCACAGCCGTTGGGGCCAGTTCCTCCTCTCCCTCGAACCCCCACTGCACATGAATGGAGCCATCGCTGCCATGCCTGGCGGGCCGGATAAATGCCTTCAGGGGGCCACATTTGGCCCCCGGGCCGTAGTTTGGGGACCTCTGATATACACTAACAAAGTATCACAAATATGGTTACATGCACAGCTCATGGTTAGTTACAGTTTGGTTGTGTTACGATATCTTATAGTTATAGTCACAGCACTTTCTATATATCATTTGGTTTTAACAGAGCACATCTTAGTTATTCAGTCTGCTAGAGTGTGGTGAGGGAACAGAACACTACCAACGGATTTTAACTGTCACCTTTAGAATGTTCGTGCAGCTTCCCAGAATTCCATGCTGCTCTTGCTGCTGCTGCTGCATGCAAGCAAAGGCTGGAAATTCCAACAGTCTGCAGGTGGCCTGCAGTCTTCAACTGAGTATAATGACATAAAGCCCACTTTACACCTTGCCGAATTTAGTTCAGACTCTCTCACACTCAGCTCTCTCCTCTGCTTCCATGTCCTTCCATTTGTAGACATCTCAATGACCGTGACCATGGGCTGCTGCAGGAGGTGCCATACTGACTTTCAACTCCAGCCCTGCAAGGCGGCACCAGAATTCTCTAAGGCTGACAATCTCCAGGGGATAACATTTTTTTTTTAAAAAAAACACATGTGTGTCAGGCAACAGTGTGATGTCACTTCCAAAGCAAACCCAGAAATGACATCGGTCTGCTGTGATCATTGGAAACTCTATGGTTTTTTCCATAGTTTCCAGTGATTCCTAGAGAGGTGTGATAGCACTTCTGGGTTTCCTCCAACTGTGACATCATGCCATTGTCTAACACAGTGGAGGTGAACCTATGGCATGGGTGCCAGAGGTGGCACTCAGAGCTCTCTCTGTGGGCAAGCGCACACAGAGTTCTTCATGTGGGGGGAGGAAAATCGCCCCCTCACACACACATATCTAGGCTGGCCTGGGCTGCTGGGCATGACATGTGTGCACTGTGGCGAGCAAGGAGGACTCAGCTGGCGGGCCTGGTGCCTGTGCTCCAGGTGGCTGCTGCCCAAGGGGGGGGGCAGAGGCAGAGGAGGCGGAGATGCTAGAGTGGCACAGAGTGGCGCTCACGGGACTTGCTGGAGGCTAGAGCAGGCTGCCCCTGCTTGAGGGGGTGGGTTGGAGGCAGAGGGGTGGGGCGGAGGCACTGGAGCTGGAGCTACGCAGGACCTGCTGGAGGCTTGGGCAGGCTGGCTGATGCTGCTCGAGGGTTTGAACAAACAAAATGTGTGCCTTTCCAAATACTGGGGAAATGCTCAGACCCAAGTTTTTTGCCAATCGCCTGGGCAGATCAAGCCTAGGGAGGAGAAACCGAGATGCGTTTAGGATTTTTTTAAAAGCACACCAAGGTCTTTGCTAGAACTGCTTTTATTTTTTCTGTTCCTGTTGCATTTTTGTGGGAAGTCAAGTGCTGTGATGACATGTGAAAGAAAAACCGCAGATCAGATGACTGCTTCACCAATTTAGATTTCCTGAAGTTATCCCACCCCTGGCACAGCATCATTGCTTAGGATTGCCTTCCTTGACTGCCTTTTTACTTCTATTTTGTGGTGGGGGGGTTATTGGGTTTCGAAAAGTGAAAGTTTTACTTCCCTCTCCCCACACAACCCTCCCCCTTCCCCCACCAGGCCCCCAGTGTGATAATAGTGTAATTATTTCAGGGAGATTATTAGCAGTAAACCTAAGGCCTAGTTTTGGGGAAGCAGTGTAGGTAACCCTGTTAAGTGCTGTTAAACTCCACTGATTTTCATAGGAAGAACTAAAGCGTGATCCTTTACCTGGAAGTAAGCTTGGTTGCTGGCACTGGGACTTGCTTCTGAGTAAACCCATTTGAAGCGTTGCATAGGTGCTTCAAAACAAAGCCACTGACTACCACCAAGCTTACTCCTGAGTAATGCACACCTCAGAGCCAACCATTTTTCTAAACTAAAACCTCAGTTGTGCTTTCCCCAAAGTGAAAGTCCGGGGGGCCCTGCTCCGTGTTCGGTGCGTGGTTTCCAAAAGGTGTACTTCCGACCAGAATCTGAAATGATGCATGCTGAGGGGTGGGAGGAGCGGCAGAATCGGGGTGACTGCGTTGTCACTGCGTTGTCACTGCTGATGTAGTGGGGAGTGCTGCAGGACCCTGGGGTATTTGCCGTGAGGAGCGCGCATCTAATGGTGGGTGGGGAATCGACCAGTATTCAGGTTAAATTGCCGTGTTGGCACTTTAAGAACATAAGAACATAAGAACAAGCCAGCTGGATCAGACCAGAGTCCATCTAGTCCAGCTCTCTGCTACTCGCAGTGGCCCACCAGGTGCCATTGGGAGCTCACATGCAGGATGTGAAAGCAATGGCCTTCTGCGGCTGTTGCTCCCGATCACCTGGTCTGTTAAGGCATTTGCAATCTCAGATCAAAGAGGATCAAGATTGGTAGCCATAGATCGACTTCTCCTCCATAAATCTGTCCAAGCCCCTTTTAAAGCCATCCAGGTTAGTGGCCATCACCACCTCCTGTGGCAGCATATTCCAAACACCAATCACACGTTGCGTGAAGAAGTGTTTCCTTTTATTAGTCCTAATTCTTCCCCCCAGCATTTTCAATGAATGCCCCCTGGTTCTAGTATTGTGAGAAAGAGAGAAAAATGTCTCTCTGTCAACATTTTCTACCCCATGCATAATTTTATAGACTTCAATCATATCTCCCCCTCAGACGTCTCCTCTCCAAACTAAAGAGTCCCAAACTTTGTGATAAATAAGTGGGTTTTGGGTTGCAATTTGGGCACTCTGTCTTGAAAAGGTTCGCCATCACTGGTCTAACAGTACCCCTCATGTGCCTGCTGCCCTCCCCATTCGTGCCAGGTGCCAAACACTTGCTGGCAACCCCACTACTGCTTCTGAGGATGGACTTTATGACATTATACCCTGCAGAGGTCCCTCCTGTTCCAGACCCCCTCCCCCCCAGTTCTGCCTCCAAATCCTCAGGAATTTCCCAACCTGACACAAACTCAATTCTTTTTTAAAATCCAAGCTTTGGCAACCTGCTTTTTTCCTCTGAATGCAATCCTCCACAGCAAAACACAGGGAAAACAGAAATGAGCCTTCGGACATAGTGCTCCACTCAGCCACTGTCTTGTTCCCCATCTCTCAGCTTCATTTATTTGGAAAGGTGTTAAGCCCAGCGTTGCGTGGAAGAAGCAACAGTTTAAACAGGATTGTGGCAAGAAATCGATCGAGCCCTCTTCCGATCAGGGGCCGTGATGGGCGGCTCAGTGGCAGCGACAAATTACACGCCGGATTCCGAGAGTTTTTCCTCTGGCAAGGCATCCGCCAGAGCTCCATTGCAGAACTGAGTTCTTCCTGTAGCCAACAAAAGGTACAAACCCTTTAAAAAATATCAGCTGTCAAGGCTTGCATTCGGTGGCTGTTAAAAGTTGCCAGAGACACCTGTCCGATCCTCTGCAAGAGGATCAAAACCCACACTGCCAAACTATTAACATTCACTGACAATTGTAATTTTAGAACAGGGGAGAAAGACTGCAAGAATCCACCGACCTAGAGGAATTAAAAAAAACCTGATGGACTTTCCACAAAACAGTATCTGTTCCTTTCGATGCAGGTGGTGATTTCTCTACCCAAGGCTGCCTTCTTGCTACCCAAGCAGCAGCAGTGGCATAGTGGTTAAGAGCAGGTGCACTTTAATCTGGAGAACCGGGTTTGATTCCCCCTCTGCCACTTGAGCTGTGGAGGCTTATCTGGGGAATTCAGATTAGCCTGTACACTCCCACACATGCCAGCTGGGTGACCTTGGGCTAGTCACAGCTTCTCGGAGCTCTCTCAGCCCCACCTACCTCACAGGGTGTTTGTTGTGAGCGGGGAAGGGCAAGGAGATTGTAAGCCCCTTTGAGTCTCCTACAGGAGAGAAAGGGGGGGTATAAATCTTCTTCTTCTGTGACACAAACTCATTTTAGACCCTTTTAGTGCACAATAATGCACTTTCAATCCACTTTCAATCCGCTTTGCAACTGGATTTTGGCTCATTCCGCACATGCAGAATAATGCACTTTCAAACTGCTTTCAGTGCTCTTTGAAGCTGTGCGGAATAGCAAAATCCACTTACAAACAGTTGTGAAAGTGGTTTGAAAATGCATTATTTTGTGTGTGCGGAAGGGGCCTTTACTATACAGAATAGCAAAACCCACTTGCAAACAATTGTGAAAGTGGATTGAAAGTGCATTATTCTGCATGTGCGGAAGGGGCCTCAGTCTGAACTGGTTATTAAAGCTTTTATTTTATTTTATTGGAAAAAAAATCTGTCAAAGATGGCACATACCGAGAAAGGTAAAGAGGCGAAGGGAGATGGGGTGGCAGTGGATGTCACCTGTCCTGAGGAAAATGGTAATCAGGAATTAGAAATTATGAAGATAAAGCTTGAGATGGCAAAGGTAGAGAAAGAAATAGAAGTTGAATCAGCCAGAATTCAGGCTGAGGAAAAGGAGCAGTTAGCCAGAGTTATACTGATGAAGAAGAAGAAGAAGAAGAAGAAGAAGAAGAAGAAGAAGAAGAAGAAGAAGAAGAAGAAGAAGAAGAAGAAGAAGAAGAAGAAGAAGAAGAAGAAGAAGAAGAAGAAGAAGAAAAGAAGAGGAGGAGGAGGAGGAGGAGGAGGGGGGGAGGGGGAGGAGGAGGAGTTTGGATTTATATCCCCCCTTTCTGTCCTATAAGGTGACTCAAAGGGGCTTACAATCTCCTTCCCCTTCCTCCCTCACAACAAACACCCTGTGAAGTGGGTGGGGCTGAGAGAGCTCCGAAGAACTGTGACTAGCCCAAGGTCACCTAGCTGGTGTGTGTTGGAGTGCACAGGCTAATCTAGTTCCCCAGATAAGCCTCCACAGCTCAAGCGGCAGAGAGGGGAATCAAACCCTGTTCCTCCAGATTAGAATGCTCCTCCTCTTAACCACTAGGAGAGAGTGGGAGGAGAAGAAAAAGACAAGACAAGTTAGCTTATGAAAAAGAAATGTTTGCCTTAAAAATGCAAGAGATACAACTTAGGGCTGAGTTACCCAACCCCCTCAGCAATGCAGAAATTCCTTCAATAGATACAAAGTGATTTCCAAAGTATCAGAAAAGAGATAACGTGGAGGCCTATTTATTTAATTTTGAATGAACTTGCCAGGTCTGGGAGATACCCGAGGGGAAAAAAATGTTGCTTTTAAGTCCACTATTATTATGTGGAATATCGAGCGAGGTTTATGCTGATTTAAGAGAAGAGGAAACCTCTGATTATGATTTATTTAAAGAAAGAGTCAAAGTTAGATTTGGCTTGACAACTGAACAAAGTCGCAAAGCCTTTAGGGATATAAAGTGCAAACCAGGTGAAATATATTCCCCGGTGGGGAGTCTCCTAGACAAAGCCCTGGATAGGTGGGTGGAAGAAAGCAAGATTACTGCGTTTGCAGAGCTGAAGCAACTGATCATCTTAGAACAATTGTACAAACAAGTCCCTTACCAACTCAGACAGTTCATCAAACATAAAAAGTTAAAGTCGGTGGCAGAAGTTGCCTCCTTATTGGATGAGATTGGGGATTACTTGCGGGGAGATCTATTCCCAAGTTCTTGTAAGAAATCCCGAGAGTGGAGTCCAAAAGAGAAAGTTGGGACTACATACACCAACCCTGTGAGGTGGACAAGCCAAGCCTGGAGGGATTGTTTGCTTTCATTGGCACGAGGATCAAAGTGCTGCAAACTAGAAGAAGAAGAGTTTGGATTTATATTCCCCCCTTTCTCTCCTGTAGGAGACTCAAAGGAGCTTTACAATCTCCTTGCCCTTCCCCCCTCACAACAAACACCCTGTGGTAGGTGGGGCTGAGAGAGCTCCGAGAAGCTGTGACTAGCCCAATGTCACCCAGCTGGTATGTGTGGGAGTGTACACGCTAATCTGAATTCCCCCAGATAAGCCTCCACAGCTCAGGCGGCAGAGCTGGGAATCAAACCCGGTTCCTCCAGATTAGATACATGAGCTCAACCGCCTACGCCACTGCTGAATGCCTACTAGTACTTACTAGAAAGCTAGAATGCCTACTAGTACCTAGAAGTGGCGTACCGTTAATGGGGACACGGGGTACTGTTTTGTCACGTGGGGGGGCGCTGGGCAGGGCCTGGAAAGGGCAGAAGCCAGCCTGCAGGGAGGGTGGCAGGGCGGGGAGCTGTGGCGCAGGCCGGCCCAAGAGTCCAGGAGCTGGCCCAGATGCCGTCCGAGCTGCCCCCGAGCTCTGCCCTCCCCTGCCCTCCCTGCTGGCTCCCATAAGTCGGGGGGAGCCAGGCGGGGGCGGGGGTGCAGGGAGGTGGTCATGCCCCCAGGTACCATTTAGGCCCGGTACGCCACTGGCACCAAGACTGTCAAATTAGTTCAACAAATTGAGAACAGTAATGGTCAAAATACCAAAACTGTAACTCCTGACTAAACCCCAACAGACAAAGCTGAAAAAGTTTTAACAGTCTGGAGGGCAGAAGAAGATCTTAGTAAAGACTTTTGGGAAGCCGTGACTATTAATAAAGAGAATCTTATGGAGTTAAGAGACACTGCTGCTAAAGTCACCTTGATAAAATTGGAATTAGTGGTTCCTGAACAATACGTTAACCACAGATTTTATCACATAAAGGGCACAAGTGGGCCAGAGTTCGAGATTCCAATTGCTGAAATTCCCATCAAATTTAAGCATTTTATTGGAAAATGGCTTATGGGAGTTTTCGATGAGACGGTAGTGCCCTTAGTTATTGGCCAGGTAGTTGCCATATTAATTGGCAACTACCTGGCCAAGCATTGCACAAATATTAACACTGTAACAAGAGGGAGAGCTCAAGTGAGAGGTCTAAGAAAATACCTCAGAGACTGTAACAGAGACTCGAGCCGTTGATGAGGCAAAATCCAGATAGACACATTTCATGCTGCACAGTTTCAAAGTGAACAGAGAGATGATGAGTCTCTTCAGGAACTGTGGGATGCAGCTGAACCATCTGGCACTGATATTATCATCAAGCATCCCTGGTTTTTTTAAAAAAAACTGTGGCCAATAGACTTTATAGAGTTGCCAGGAGAAAGAAGAGTCCTGCCATGTGAGAAAATAAAACACAGCTGTTAGTCCTACGTAAATACCGGATTCGGGTTTAAAACTGGTACACAATACCCCTTTAACATCTTAGTATTAATAAGACCTGAGACCATATTCAGTCCAGGTTCTACTGACCACATATGGAGAAGGACATAAAAGCATTTTGCCATTCCTGCAAAGGCCCGTTCCGCACATGCAGAATAAAGTACTTTCAATCCATTTTCCCAACTATTTGAAAGTGGATTTTGCTGTTCCACACAGTAAAATCCAGCTTCTAAGTGGATTGAACGTGGATTGAAAGTGCATTATTCTGCCTATATATACGGAAGGGGCCTAAGTCTGTCAGCCGGAAGGGAAAGCACAGAACCAGAGACCGGGAGAACTTCAACCGAATCCTGTTGTTGCTGAATACTTTTCAACAACTGGAGAGAACATGGTGGTTCCTGTAGCACAAGTTGTCAAGGAGTGGACATTGAACCAGTCTTACTAAGTGCCTGGTGACTGAAGCTGAAAAAGTCTAGCAAGGGTCGAATCCCCACTTGAAATTTGCACGCAGATCCCAACCTGTTTGTTGTGAAACCGTGTCCTCTTCATCGGAGTTTCTCCCTCCCCACTGCAGCAAGCACACAGCAGACACACCCGGTTGCAGAACTCTTAGCAATCCCCATTACCAGGTGAGCTCGCTTCACTGGTCTCCCCTGATTGGCTGGTGTGCCTTGATGGGGCGGGATGTAGGGGCATGATAAAAAAAACAGCATGTAAAAGTTTAACGTTTCACTGTTTAACTGTGCAAACAGTTAATCGTTACCTGTGTAAACCATTAATGATTCAAAGTTACACGTTTGACTGTTTAACTTTTGCATCCCCTTCTGCTGGCCGATCGCAAAAGCGGAAACAAAACCAAGGAAAGGCTGCGCGCACATCGCAGCGCTGATTGGTTGCCTAAATTCCGCGTCATACTCCAGGGCGGGAAACAAGTCAGGGCTTCAACCCTCATCTCTCCCCTCGGATCAGTCTGAACCGTGCTAATGGGGTCTATGCCATTTGCAACCAGGTCCTGCCGGAACACGGATTAACGGGAAGAACGAGCACCAGAAACGGAATCTGCCATGCAAGCAATGGAGAAGTCATTCCTCAAACCTGGTTAGTTTGTGTTCTGAAACCTGGCTAAGACGGTAGTGGGGATTCGACCAAGGAAAAGAAGAAAAGGAGTCCAGAAATAGACCGAGAAAGAGATGGACATTTTGATAGAGACCTGGACTGAACCAGAGCACACTGAATGCCAGGACATTGCACATGATCTACAAGACCTGCAGAAGAATCTTAAAGAGACTGTTTCAGATCAGATAACAATTGCAAAGACCAACGTCAGGGACAAAGTAGTACAATTTCAGAGCCAGACACCCCATCTTTTACTCAGAAGATCAAGTGTTAGTCCTTGAAGTTTCTTGGGAGGGTCCTTTCACTGTATTAAATAAGATCTCTAATGTAAAATCTTTGCTGAATGTAAACCATGAAAGTGGGGGAAACAAAATGTTTCAGGTGAAAATGTTAATCTTCTATTAGAATTGGGGAAAGAGGGTCTCAAAATGACAAATGGGAAGAACAAAAGTTCTTGAGTGTAAGAGTTCAACAAAGGTAAATGCAGTTGCCAAGCTGAAAACTTTCCAGTGGAGGAAGTTCACCTTGTGTACTGAATTTAACTTTAAAAGTGTACCTAAAAATATAAATATGAATCCTCTGGTAAAGAGAATGTAATGGCAGACATGTTATCCAGAAACATTGGAAAAGAGCTGGATGGTAAAAAAAAATAGGGTATAATTGAATGAAAACAACTGGTATTGAAATTAAATACTGTTATAATGTGTTGAAACCCTTTATTTCAGTGTTTGAAGTGTTGTAATGCTGTTGCAAACTGTAATTGGTAAGTATAGTATGATAAGTGATGCATGCTTGAGAATATCAATGGTTCTGTTTTATAGACTTAGTTCTCTTTCATGAACCTGAGCACTGCTGCAACGAAGCTTGAAGGAAACTTTGTTATATGCAGTGATATGTAAGGGTGGAACATGTATACAGACACTTTGGCACATTCAGGCAGTAGAATGTTGAGTGCCCAAAGGATTAACATGGAACTTCGTGTGATTGGCCAGAGAGAATTGCAGTGCATTCTTAGCCAAAGCTAAGCTGAGAATTTTGAGGAGAAAACTGATTGGAGTGCCAGAGTGAACAGTTGTTCTATTGAAGCTCTGTTCTCTGGAGGCGGAGGGCCAGTTCTAAGTGAGCTGAGGTATTCTGATTAAGAGTCAGGAAGGTCCTGGAGTAAGACTGATTAATCACACTGGTGGTTTGGTTGATTTTCTTTGAGGAGAACCCATTCAGGTATGGAGCGGTGAAGGTGGTTTGGTTAGATTAGGTTTCCTGGAGGAAAGTCACAAGTCCTTCTTTGAGAAGCTTCATGTGACATAGACACGCTAGAGGACTGTCTTAGAGTTAGTGTTAGAGAAACTGTGCAAGTTATACCTACCTAAGGATAGAAATTAAGGTTTTGTCAGCACATTAACTAGAGAGCCAAACAGAAAACTGAACACCTATCCTGGTGGGTCCTTAGTTTGTGGAGAATTTAAGTGACTGTAGCAACTTGGAGGCACTAAAGGTGTGAATCTTGTACCAACAATAAATTGTTCCTGATTTATTTTTAAAAAACCCTTTTGATGCTTTGTTTAAACTTTACAAGCCTCCAGTGTCAGTTTATTATTTTTTCCTGATGGAAAGGAAAATATTATTCTAGAATCCATACAGAACTGCTAATCTTCCCATCTGTAAAGTGCCCTGTTGAACAACTAAAAACCATTCTTACTGTTTTATTTGATTTACAAAAGTGGGAAAATATACACACAGAGTCTAAATTATCACATTCACATTATTGCATTGTGTACTGACAAACAAAAGGGCTGCTTAGTGAAAGCATAATTGACCATTAGAATTTTGGAGGGAAACATTTCCTCAGGGCACAAGTCAGTGGGAAGGCTTAAATGCACCAATGAACCTCCCTCTCATCATACCCTCCCTCCAGAGGTTTGCTGTGTGTCCACTCTCTTAAAGTTTCAGCACCTGGCAAAGATTGTCCTCTTCACCTGGACATTTAGCTGATCCCTCCCCTTACTGGGATGTCTGTACCCTCCTCCTTTTATGGTGGGTGGGTGGGGACGGTAAGGGAGATTTTAGATCATGTCTGGGTTTTTAGAATGTGCTTTTATTGTGTTTTTAGAATGGCATTTTTAGAACGGCGTTTTATTGTGTTTTTTGAGAATGGGTTTTTATTGTGTTTTTTGAATGGGGCTTTATTGTGTTTTATTGTGTTTTCACTGTCATGATTTTAATGTTGCATGTTTTATTGTAACTCGCTCTGAGACTGTGGTAATGGGTGGGTAATAAATGTAAACAGAAATAGAAGAAAATAGAAATAGATGTCACAGCCAGATCACCCTTACACCCAGGTACTTAATTCAGTGTGGCACCCACCAGCATCTATCCTGATGGTGCTCAGTATATGTAGAAAGTGGGCAAGGCCAGGCAGGGCTTGGCCCAGACAAGCTTCTGATTGAATGTGCAAAAGAAAAAGCTTCTCTGCCTTCAATGTTGGAATGGGAACTGTTGGAGTTATGTATAACCTATCAGCAGAGTTTAAAGCGGAGCTACTCTGGTCAGATGAGAAGGTCTATGTCTTCTTGCACTCACTGCAGCCTCCTATCACTCTTGGAAAAGGATACTCTTCACACAAGTTGTTCTTTCCATAGGAAGGTTTTACTTTAGCAGCTGCAAGGTTACACAAGTCTATGCTATACAAGACTATAAAGCTATACAGAACTCTTCAGCAAGAACAAAGTTGAACACATACTGAACAATGCTCAGTCACTATCTGAATTTAGGATATACAAAGCATTGCTTATACATCCAACAGGATACTTTTCCCCGCACCGGCATCAGCCTCTCATTGGTCTAGAGTCACAGTTGAACTCACCAGTCATGTTAAAGGTTAACTGCCACTTCACCGTTAGGCTGACTGTCTCCGGCCTTTGCTGTGTTGGGCAAACTTATGCTGGCTAGAAGATTACCCTTTTGTGAACCTTTTTACTATCTCTTTTTTTATATGTCATGACATAACCCTACTCCCTGATATTTTGCAGTTGGCTCTGTCTCCTGTGGAAACCATTTTGTGGTTGCATCCACCCCCATGTATCAGAATTTGAAAGGTGATCACATCCTGAAAAATGCTGGTGACCCCTATTCTAGATTCTGAAAAAGGCTGGGGACCCTCTGCCACGCCCCCACCCCCGCCCCCACCTGCCACACCCTTGGAATGCCCCCGGAACGCCCCCACACCAATGCGTACCCGGGGCAAGACAGCCCCTTCCCCTAGGAGCTACACCACTGGTGTTCAGTGCTGTCAAATTGCTTCCAGCTCACAGTGGCCGTGTAAATCAATGTATTGCCACACATCCTATTGTTAGTGGCTGTCCTCAGGCCTTGCAAACTGTGGGTCGTGGCTTCCTTGACTGAGTCAATTCACCTCATGTTTGGTCTTCCTCTTTGCCCTGGAGTGCCTGAAAACGAAGCCAAATTCCTGAAACGTTGGACCCAGCTTAGAGACTTGGCTGCCCTTAGATCTTGTCCCGGCTTCTCAGTCAGGCGTGCTCGCTGGTTTGAGAAACTAAACAAGCTCTTCTCTTCAGATCTGCAGACAGCCTTCCTTGTCCTGCCCTCGACAGCCCAGGAGCCGGGTCTGCCAGTGGTTCAAAGGAAAGAGAACAGAAGCAGAAGAAGTCTAATGAGTGGGGAAGAACCGTGGCACTGCTGGAAGTGACAAATACAGCTGCAGATGCTCCACTTTATGCCTGGAATGACCCACAGAGGCATTACAAAATGCACTGAATGTTCTTATTGCCCAGTCAGCAACACAGGAGAAACAAACGTCATCTTTAAGAGGCACAGGAAATCTTTTTCCGTTGCAAATTCTGCCTGCAGTTAATTCAGTTATGACCAACAGTGCAGAATGTTAGCCTTTCAAATCCATTGAGATATCTGTGTTTTGCCTCCCCCCCTTCCAACCATGGGGGCTTTCCCCACTCACCTTCTGCTGTGCGCCGCTCTCGCACCCCCTCAGCGCGCGTCATTCCTGGCACGCTCTCGGGGTTCCCCACGACCCCCGCTCCGCGCGGGGTCATCAAAAGGTGCCGTTTCTTCAGCGCCAGGAATGACACGCACTGAGGTGGTGCAAGAGCGGCAGCGTCGGGGCGCACAGCAGAAGGTAAGTGGGGAGCGCCCCTCGGGGATAGGGCGGTATAAAAATCTAATTAATAAAAAAAAATACTTTCCCGGAGTAGCGCGCAGCAGAAGGTAAGTGGGGAAAGCCCCATGGTTCCTTGGTGCTCCCCCCACACCCAGCCTCCACCATCCCACTGTGGAGGCCACACTGGGGCAGCAGAGTCCACCTTTTTGTGTGTGTGTATGTGTGCGGGGGTGCCATTTCAGTACTTGCCCTAGGTCAGTGGTGGCGAACCTATGGCATGCGTGCCAGAGGTGGCACTCAGAGCCCTCTTTGTGGGCATGCGCGCACAGAGTTCGTCATGTAGGGGGAGTGGAAAATCACCCCCCTACACACACACATACACACATGCATCTAGGCTGGCCTTGCTTCTGAATAAACCCTCCTAGGGTTGTGATTCACCCATTCAAAGCGTTGCACGGTTGCTTCACCAAGCTTACTCCCGAGTAACGCATGCCTTGGAGCAAGCAGTTTTTTTCTAAACTAAAACCTCAGTATTCAGGTTAAATTGCCATGTTGGCACTTTGTGATAAATAAGTGGGTTTTGGGTTGCAATTTGGGCACTCAGTCTCGAAAAGGTTCGCCATCACTGCCCTAGGTGCTATTTTCTGCAACGATGCCCCTGATGGGGAATCAAGGCCTGTTCTCCAGATCAGAGCCCATCATTCTTAACCATTACATCACGCTCTAAGCACTCCTTCAGCGTTAGAGTCAGATAAACTTCCATCAATTCGCACTAGTTAGCTGCCAATAAACCTGCTGTTGTTATACACACATGCACCTGCCCCCCCCCCCCCGCTTTCCCAGCTGGGGATATGGTCTCCCTTTCCAAATTCTCATGCTTGTTTCGAAAGAGCTATCAAGGGAGCAGCAACTAACCGTTTGCACCCCGGGAGGACCATCTGTGTCCTTTGTCGCAGGCCACAAAACCCACCTGGTGTGCCACTTTCTGTCACGTCCAAGGCAATCAAGTCACTCATGTTAATTAGATGGCAAGGCCCATAACTGCAATATTTGTATAGGTTTCTAGCTTATTCTGTGAATTCATCTTTGCTCTAAAGTCCACATGAGGTAGTCTCTTGCTGGTGCAAAAAATGCTCATTCCTACTTTTTTAAAAAAATAGCGAAAGCAAAAATGGCAAAATACCAAGAAGCCTTTCAGCACCCCGGCCACAGGTGGAGAACCGAAAATGCAACGAGGGCTGATAACCAATTAAAGCATTTCATCTGCCTTTCCAACAATCAATTACATTTACATAAATTTGCAAAATTACCAAATTTCACTACAGGTGTCTTTTTGATACATTTAAAAATGTCTTTTTAACATATATTTAAAGAAGAATGTACAGCCTGCAGAGGCACACAAAGGTAACATTAATTGTTGAGAGAAAATGCTATCTTTAACCATTTTTCCTTCCCTGTTATAAAAATGCACCAGAAAGAAAATATGTCCGAAATATAAACAAGACCCTGTGGGGATAATACTACCAGCTTGCCTTAGAAGTCTGTTATAATGATTATTGCAAAATTTTGATTGATCAGGTTTGAACACATGCACACACAAAAACAGTATTCATGTGGTAAATTTTGTGTTTATTATCAGGCAATAAATGACAAATAGTACTGCGAAACTGAAAAGCTCGCTCCCCTCTTGTTCCACTTTATTGTTTTTATTTATGAAATATATTCATTTATTTAGAAAAATTTTTTAATACTGTCTCCCCAGAGACTTGCTTGAGGTAGCTCACAAAGTAAAATAACAATGGGGGGAAAACCCCAACAAAATAACAATTGTCAATATTAAAACAGGTCTAGAAAACCGAAAGGGAAATAAAGTCAGCAGGAAAATAACAACAGCTGCATACAATAATGTTTCACCATCTATAATTGGCTGAGGGTTCGAATGTCCGGCAAAAACCCTTAGCCAATCACAGTGCAGGACACATAATCATCCAAGCCCTATGTGTCCTGCATGCCCATTGGCCCATTGCTAGCCCAACTCCTCCCAAATGGCTACTAATGAAAAAGCCTTGTTCTGCTTGCTCACCTCTGCAGGTAAAGGCAGGGAAAGCAGTTCATCAGAAGAGAATCTCAGTTGGTGGGCTGAAAATATTATCCATATGCAGTGGTGGGATCCAAAAATTTTAGTAACAGGTTCCCATGGTGGTGGGATTCAAACTGTGGCATAGCGCCAATGGGGCTGGGCGGGGCACAACGGGGGCGTGGTCGGGCATTCTGGGGGCGGGGCATTCCTGGGCGGGGCTGTAGCAAGGACGCAGCCGCTGCGCTGGTCCTTGGGCAAGAAACGAATGCATGCAGGCGCAGGCTGCCACGCACGCCGGTGCACCTCCTGCTAGACTGCTTCAAGTTTGCGTGCTACTGCTGAGAGGAAGGGCGTAACTAAGGCAAACATCACGGGGCAAAATCACCCATTAGTAACCCCCTCTTGGCACACACAAATAATTAGTAACCTACTCTCGGGAACCTGTGAGAACCTGCTGGATCCCACCTCTGTCCATATGTGTTCCCCCCTCCCCCCACAAAAATGCCAGCCATAAGGCTTCCAGAGCAGTGCACTGACACTAATAAGAATAACAGACAGGTAACATTTTTTTAAGGGAAAAAAACACTCTGAAAATTACTGCCATTTATTTAATACAGCCAACAACAATTTAAAAAGTCCACTTACCTAATCAAGAAACAGAAATGAGTTCACACTAAAAGAAAGGAAACACCGCACACTTTTCCCCCTGACATCTAAAGTTTACCAGGGAAGGTGCCCGATGGGCTGTGGACATCCACAAGCAGTTCCAGCTGCTGCTTTCCCCAATGAACTAAAAAGGATCACAGACCTCAAGGGAAGAGCAGGCATTTTAGAGTTTCAGGTTTCCACCTTTTTTCACTGCTGGTTTTGCAAATTTGTCGGTATTGTGTCTGCAGCATGGATGGTTTCAAAACACAATAATCTTTACGAATAGGGTTGCCAAGACCCTCTTCACACAACAGGTTGGGGATTGGGGGGGAGGGGCAGGATAAGGTTGCCAGATCTAGTTTGGAGATTTGAGGGGTAAGGTTGCCAGATCCAGTCCTGGAGATCTGGGGATGGGGTTTGGGGAGGACAGAGACCTCAGTGGGATGCAAAACCATACAGCCCACCCATCTGTTTTCTCCAAGGGAAACTGATCTCAGCAGGCTGGAGGCGAGCTGTAATTCCAGGGGATCGCCAGGTCTCCCCTGGAGGCTGGCACCCCCAGTTGAGATGCAAGTCACTAAGCACAAGAATCATGATGGAAAATGTAGACATTTTGCAAGGAAGAACCCGGCGTGAGGAGACAGAATGCAACCCTGAAAGCTGAACTCCTCCTTAATGCTGACACAGAGAGAAAAAAGAATTTGAACAAGGGAAGGTCAAACGAAACAAGAGTCTAAATGCAATTTCTGCCAGTGTCACATGGATTCGTCTCTCTCTCTCTCTCTCTCTCTCTCTCTTTTAAAAAATGAGGATTACAACACTAACGAAACTGGCTGTGACCGAAACCCTCCACCCCGCCCTTCTCACACCCCAGTAGCCTGAAATCCCTCTTTTTGAGCAGGCAGCTGGGCAAAACCGTCCTGCCTGGACCTGTTTTTATCTTTGAGCAAGAAGGCGGTTTCACACACACACACACACACACACACACACACACACACACACACACACACACACACAACAGAGACAGAGGGTGTGACCACAAGGAGTAGATATTATCAAGGTAGCCAGTTGGAGAGACACCGCAGCAGCAGCAGGGACCGGACCTTTGGAGAATCTCTCGCAGTCAAAACACCAATTTGCATGACGAAGCTGGCACGGATTGCAGGCCCGAAGCCTGCACGCTGCAGCTGCCTCTCCTGCTCCTCGCCCTGCAATTTAGCAAAGAACAACAGGGATAGTCAAGCAGGAGTGCTCTGGAAAGAAAAGCCGTCTTGGGCCTAACTAGTTCAGCATCCTGTTTCTAGCAGCCAGACCTGCAGGAATCTCACAAAAAAAGGGAATAAAATGTGTGATGTTACCCTGTTGCTGGTCCCAAGGATTTGGAATTTTGCAGCAGACTGCCTTGAAACATGGAAGCTCCATGCAGTTGTCACAGCTAAAAGAGAGGAATAGTTCTATTTGCTATGTTGGTATTTTAAACTTATTTCTTTAATTTATTTCTAGGCTGGCCTTTCTCCTTAACGAGGATCCAAAACAGTTTTAACGACAGTCTTCCCTGTTCCATTTTCTGCTCACAACAATCCTTCTCACTTAGACACAGTGTGAAACAGACTTTTCTCTGCGGTACACCTCTGAAGATGCCAGCCACAGATGCAGGCGAAATGTTAGGAACTCCTCAAGTGGCTACTTCTTTTTGCTCAGCATTGTCCATTATGTGGTTCTCCAAGACCCTAGACCAGGGGGCAATTATTTTTTCCATGGGGCCGCATAAGAAACAGAAAATATTGTGGAGGGCCAGGCCAAAAGGCAGGGGGGCGAGGCGCTTTTGAAAGCCCCGCAGAAGCCGGCAGCCAAGGCAACCGGCTTCTGCGGGGCTTTAAGATGCCTCGCTCCCCAGCACGGCAGGGGAACCAGTCAGGGTCATCCGGCAGGCCGGATGTGGCCCACGGGCCGTATAATGCCCAGGTCTGCCCTAGACCATGTGATCCTCTTAACTGGAGATCCTTGGATTTGAACTTGGGACCTTCAGCATGTAAAACACTGGTCCATTTCACAACACAAATAAAACGTCTCGAGGACAGAAATAAAAGCATTTTGAGGAGAAATTCTGCACATTTCCCCCCAAAAACATTTTGAAAACCCTTCCTTCCACCCTCAAAACATTTTATTTTGATCCGCTAAACTAGCGATCTTTTCCCCCCTCAAACTGATTTTAAAACATTTCCTGCTTGTGATGCCGAAGTAAAAAAGGAAATGTTTTATTTCTCCTGCCCTATTTTTGAAGCTCTCCGTTTTGTTTCTGCACCGCTTGTCGCCCACCATTTTCTGCCACTTCAGTTTGAATCTCTGTGCTGCCCACCATTTGTTGAAGTGTCCTATGGACATTTCATCATCTAGCATGAGGGCTGCCCGACATTTCTGTGCACTAATAAACTCAGTGTTGCCAATTATGCAAACGTGTCAGTTCTCTCTCTCTCCCTGTGAGGCATCTTCAAAGCTACGTAGACATGATATGAGAATTGACAATATGTATATATTTCAAGTCTCCACAGCTTCAAAGATACAATGCTTGGGGTTTTTTTTTCTAAAGGAAATAATTGTTTTTGCCAGAAACACTTTATTTTTTTTCATGCCATGTGGACAAAAAAGGCCAAAACAGTTATTTTCAAAACGTTTGCAAAACATTTTATATGTTCTGTGCTGGAAAAGGCCCTGGGCTGCAGGCCCACAGGATTTCAATGCCAGCACTGCCTCTACAAGTGCCAGGAGCTTTTGAGGGCAGTGGTGAAACAGGATGGAGTTTGAAGAGAATGGGGCATAACGCTTTAGAAATTTCTCCACATCTCTATGTTAAAAATCATATTCTTAACCTCCGTTTATGTTACTTATAGTCATTGATCTGTGCTTTATGAAGTTGATTTCATGTTGTAATTTGTTTTAGGAAAGAAACTGGCATGGAAAACTGCTTCAGACAGTCCCCCCCAGTCAAAAGGTTTATTTCAATAAATGAAAACAAGATAGTTCAACAGGCTGAACTTTGGATGCAAGAGCCATTTCCGCACGGCCTCGATGGGGGTTGGGTTGGCGTACATGACGCTGACCCAACCCCCCTGGGACCGTTCGCACGAACAGTCCCAGAAACTACCGGGATGACGGCACCGCGCTGCGCCGTCGCCCGATCGACTTACCTTCTCTGCGACCGTCCGGCGCGTCGCCGAGGCCAGGGGACACGCCCCCCTGCCCTGTGTGACCGCTCCGGCGTTGCAGGGCAGGGGGGCGTGTCCCCAGGCCTTGGCAACATGCCGGACGGTCGCAGAGAAGGTAGGTCGATTGGGCAAAGGGGGGTGGGATGGCGCCTTCCAGCCGCTGCCGTTCGCACGGCAGCAGCTGGAAGCCGCCGTTTTCCAAAAAACCTCGCTGGGGAAGCGAGGTGGGAAAACGGCGGCTTTGCACCGCGGCTGCGCAGCAGCTGCACCCCCCATGCAAACAGCTCCCTGGGGACGGCGTTTTTGCCGTCCCCAGGGCGCTGTTTTTGGCCCATGTGGAAAGGGCCAAGGTTTCAATATCTAGTAGAGCAGCGTGGTTTGGGCATCATTTCAGCCTCGGTTAATCCATCTGCAAAATGTTCACAATAACTTTACTATGCAACAAAGCTGGAATCAGTTGCATAGAGATTAATTAAAATGGATTAAAAATGGTCAGGTGGGCAAAAGATTCAGTGAGCTCACACAGTCCCAGTTCTTCATTGATTTGTTCTAAAATCCCTGAATGTTCAGAAACATTCCAACATCTGAGGAGGGCAGCTTAGTCACAGGATGCTGAAAGCTGTTGAAGGTATGGCAAAAAGAAAATCAGCAAAGCTAAGGAGGTGGAAGGAATGCAATCCACCTTTCCAATTTGCCCCTCTCAAATTTGCCCCACCTCAGCGGCTCCATACGCTTGTCTTTGCAGCCTGCCTGAGGCTATAAAAACAGAGTTTTCAAACACCTGGCAGGTTGTAATACCTGGCGGGGTGGTGAGGTGAACACCGAGAACCTACCACACCCGGGCTACCACAAAATTAGAAGCTCGCAGAAAGTATATTGAGCCAGAGTCCAGAAGACAAAAGTTTTAATAATATTGTATTTACATGTTTTACGGTTTTTAACTGTTGTAACTTGCCCTGAGCCCTTTGGGATAGGGCAGGATAAAAAAAATGTGAAAATAAATAAATACATGTGCATCCATAAGATAAACAGCAACAATCATACAGGAGCAACATGCAGGGCAACATAAATACATGAAGCACAAAGATGTGCGTGTCCGATGAGCGCTGTAGAAAAAGAAGAAGAAAGGAATATGCTGGAGAACTAAATTCTGTCCTGCTGCTGCAAAAAAAAAAAGCCTCAAATGCAGGTAAATATTAAAGGTCCTGCAGAAGGTATTCCCTTTAAGGGCCTTCCCCAGAGTTCCTCAGCGATGTCACTGTGCACACGTTACAATTAACAGACATACCATTGATATAAACTTGATTTTTCTTTCAGGGGGAATTGAATAATTCTCATGTGACACTCAGTGCATATACAGCGGCAAATGTGGATTAATGCTCACATTTTTCTGGGTACTGATCCCCGTTTTCAATCAGTGGTGGGATCCAAAGATTTTAGTAACAGGTTCCCATGGTGGTGGGATTCAAACAGTCGCATAGCGCCAATGGGGCTGGGCGGGGGCGTGGCCAGGCATTCCGGGGGCAGGGCATTAATAATTTCTCTGTTACTGTAAAAAACTCTTACTGTAAAAAAAAAGTTCCTAATTTCCAGCTGGTATCTTTCTGTCCATAATTGAAACTCATTATAGCAAGTCCTATCGTCTACTGCCAACAGAAACAACTACTTCTCCTCTAATTGACTGCCTGTCAAATACTTAATACTTTCAAATACTTCATTTTGTTTCTAGAAATCAAAAGAAGGATACTTTCCTTAAACAAGGAACTTTACCGTATTTCTAAAACATGTTTTTAAAACAGCCCAACAGGGAGAATTATCCCGTTTTCTACCTTCGCTAACCAGCCACATAGGAAACAACAGGACTTTATGATTTTTGGACCTAATGGAATTTCTAACGGAAAAGCAGACCCAATTAGGAAACCCCCTCTCGGCACACACAAATAATTAGTAACCCACTCTCGGGAACTGGTGAGAACCTGCTGGATCACACCTCTGGTTTCAATGATAAAGTGAAAACCTATTGTGTCTTTCTTACAAAACAGATGCATGAATATACATGCTGGATGAACATGCGTTCACTGCAACATGTGAACAGGATGATGGTCATAAACAAAATGCAAGTTTTATTGGCTATTTTCTCCACAGCCTGGCCCAATAGATCCAGTTTTCAAGCAATTAGATGTCTCCCAAACCAGTTAGGGACCTCCGGACAATGGACTGTGTGCCCTGGAGACTTTCCACCTAGGATCCTCAGACAAATTCTCAAGATGGCCAGAGCTGCCAACACCTTCCAACTTTCTTCTTATTTCACTGGAAGAAGAAGCCGGTTTTCCTTCCCAGAAGAGAGCAGGCTTTAAAATGCACTTTCAGCTTCATTAATTTGTGTGAGGGAGGGCCCTCTATAAATCATTGCTTAAAAACCTACATATAAATGCATCGTAAGTCAGTGCAGAAACTTAAACGTATTATAAAGTTATTTAAATGTAGTTAATAATTTTAATGGCTCGTTTAAAGCACCTCGGTCCTTGCCAATCATTATACCGTTTGTGCGTTCATTGGCAGGGGTAGCAAAAGGTGGGGCCGGGCTTCATTCTCGTGGCGCAACTGAGCAGCACACTTTCTGTGCATGTACACCTCATTCCTTTCCCCGCCCAAATTCGTAAGCTAAAATCATTGAGGGAGGGGCCTAGAATATCTCTGAGCTCACCAGGTGTCTAACCCTGTTGAATCATAGCCCAGCATCCTGTCTGTGGCGGTGGCTGATCAAAACGCCTTTTGGATAACCCACAGGCAGAGTTGAAGGCAATAGCCCAGTGGTGGGATCCAACAATTTTAGTAACAGGTTCCCATGGTGGTGGGATTCAAACAGTGGCGTAGCGCCAACAGTGGCGTAGCGGGGCACGAAGGGGGCATGGCCGGGCATTCCTGGGGCGGGGCATTAATAATTTCTCTGTTACTGTAAAAAACTCTTACTGTAAAAAAAAGTTCCTAATTTCCAGCTGGTATCTTTCTGTCCATAATTGAAACTCATTATAGCAAGTCCTATCGTCTACTGCCAACAGAAACAACTACTTCTCTAATTGACTGCCTGTCAAATACTTAATACTTTCAAATACTTAATTTTGTTTCTAGAAATCAAAAGAAATATACTTTCCTTAAACAAGGAACTTTACCATATTTCTAAAACATGTTTCTTAAACCGCCCAACAGGGAGAATTATCCCATTTTCTCCCTTCGCTAACCAGCCACATAGGAAACAACAGGACTTTATGATTTTTGGACCTAATGGAATTTCTAACGGAAAAGCAGACCCAATTAGTAACCCCCTCTCGGCACACACAAATAATTAGTAACCCACTCTCGGGAACTGGTGAGAACCTGCTGGATCCCACCTCGGCAATAGACCACTCCATCATCTGGCAATCCTAGGATTCCTTGATCCCTTGCCTGTCCCACATGGATCTATGATTTTAAAGTGTATATTTCTAATTGATATTTTATATATTTTTATAGTGTAATATGCATGTTGTTGGAAAGCGCCCTGAGCCCAACGTAGCTGGGGGTGGGTGGGTGCGTGGGTTATAAATTGAATAAAAATAAATAAATAAAACAAGATACATAGGTTGCAATTAGCTTTGGCCCTGGGATGGGCTTTCCTAATATTCCAAGGAGACAGATCACACTGGATAGTTGTGTGAGTCTGTTTGTACTGGTGGAAAAGAACAAGAGTCCAGTAGCCCTTCAAAGGCTAACAAAATTTCTAGCAGGGTCTGAGCTTTCATGAGTCACAGCTCGTTTCTTTGGATATCTGTATCTGCTACTGAACTCTTGTTCTTTTCTAATATTCCATGAATCTCCCTTGCTTTCTGTCCATTCCTTACCTTTGAATGTTTCTTAAGAGCGTTGGGGGATTGGAGATTTTTGTTTCTTGCAAGAAAGACAAAATCTTCCTTCTGAAGGATGGCACCCTACCGGGCAGCTCCTCAAACTCCTAAGGAAAGCATCACCTGTGTTAGAAGGAGAAACTGTCAGACGGCACATGAACGTCAATCAAAAGCCATCCCCAAAAAGGAAGGAAGGGAGAACGCATTATAGCAGGCAGCCCTTCCAAGCTGCTGGAGAGAAAATCACTCCTTACTGATATTTCTTTTTCCTCTTGTGAAGAAATCCATCAAAACAAAAACAAAAAAACGAGAAAGGCAGACGCCACAGCCATAGAGAATAAGGCGCACTAAAGCATGCTGCGCCGTTGGCTTGGCTAAAAGAAAAAAATCTAGCTGCTGCCAAAAAAGCAAAGCATTACTGCCATTTACTGAAATGTTGTGATGTCACAGAATCTTAACAAACATTCAAATGGGTGGGGGGGAGGAGACACGGCAAGTTCAGTATTATCAGTCTGGAGCAGAGCGTGAAGCAGCAGCCTGCAATGGTGTGGGGCTTTGCCAAGGATGTCACCCGCGGTGATACACAACAGAAACAATAGCGACAGATTTCCTAACCTTGAGTCTCAACAAGAAAAGCGGATGATAAATGAAGTAAATAACCCTGTGGAGCTTGGGGCTGTCCGAAACACAATCCGGATCTTCACACACACTTTTCTGCACGGGCACACTTTTGTGCACTTTTCCACACACCTTTCCGCACGGGCAATATACAGTGGCCCAGGGAAGGCAAAAACGCCGTCCTGGCCAACCAGGAGCGGTGTGAAGCCACTGCTTTTAACCTCACTCAATGAGCGAGGTTTTTGCAAAGTGGCGTCTTCCCATCGACACGGTGCAAACCGCACCGCTGGGAAGACGCCGCTTTCCCCATCGCCTCCACTGACTGTCATGTCCAGTGTCACTCTGGAGGGCTGCAGAGACCCGCCCACACTGCCATCAGACCCCTGGAGGTTGGAGGACAGCGTGGGCGGGTCCCTGCAGCCCTCCAGAGTGACCCTGGGCATGAAAGTCAGTGGAGAGGACCGCTCACACGCTGGCGCGCGAACGGTCCCCGAGCCTCCACCAGCATAAATTATGCCAGTGGAGGCTCGTTTCCACGCATGTGCGGAAAGGGCCATAGCTAGGATCCACACGGCTGCTTCTTTTTAATGGCTAGATGAAACAAACAATCAGAGAATTATGTACCAGGTCTTCAACTTGAAAACAGCAGTATAGGTACAAGTCATGTATACCTACTATATATGTCTTTATACCTATTGCCTCTTGACTTACAGAAAACTGAGTTATTAAAGGATGCTGTCATAACAAAAATAACAGAATTTGGCTTGATTGGCATGATTGGTGCATCATTTTATACAGAGGCGTCTCTAGGGAAAATGTAGCCCGGTGCAAAATCTGAGTTTCCCGGTCCCATATGGACGGCCGCCCTCCCCCACTACAACCAAACAACTTCTTTTGCACCAGGTCATCAGGGAAGGAGGAGGGGTGTGTGGGGGGGCATTTCCCATCCTCCACATGACTAAATGGCCACAGCCCGGGGACATTTGATCCCACATGTTCCCCAGGGTGGTACGCCCCTGATTTTATACTTTTTGATTGGACATCGGTTTCATGTTGAAGATCTGCGTGCCAATGGTGCATCACTCTTTGATTACTTATCTCAGTCATTTAAATGTTCCATTTGTACTTTCTGTTGGGTAGTAACACTTTGTATTACCACTTTTGACCACGGACGAAGGCCAAAGGGCCGAAATGCATTTGATTTTGGATCATAAAGTGTTATATAAGACTTTGTGTGTTAATTTACTGTGATGTTATGCACATAAGGCAGCCAGACTACTATGGCCCTTCTACTACAAAGTTATGATTTGAATGTGAATAAATGCATTCGTATTTTTTGCTATCTAGCCCAAATTCCTTCTTGACCTTTAGGTACTTAAGGTAACTGACATGCACAATTATTGCAGCAGCAACCCTCTGAAACTATCTTAGAGTATCTCTGAAACTATCTCTAAAACTATTTTAGAGTTTGCAGGAAGGCCTGGGAGGAGGCATCAATTGCCCCTTGGACACAGGTGCAACCCAGCCTTCTATGGAAGCCCTTGCTAAGACCTGCTCTGTCTCAAGTTCCTTCTGTTGGGAGGTCTGGGTTTCCTTCTCTTCTGCTAAATACTCTGAGCCAGTTCTAAGTGCCAGAGCCTACCTATGCAAGCATGCTTCATTTCCCAATCAAACAATAACTCTCCGTTCCCCCCCCCCCCCAAAAAGAAACCTGACAGTGGAAGGCCTGCATCTCTCTCACACCCCCACGCCTTTCTCCAAGTTGCTGTCAGGAGTGGCAAGAGAACTGCCTCTCCCTGGAGGGAACATCATGTATCCGTCATCATAACAGCCAGGCGAGCTCTTCTGCCTTCCCGCCCAGTTGCTCCAACCTGCCTACCAGCATGGCTAACTGCCAATTCCATGCAGGGCCTTCCACAAGAGGTCAAACTCCACTCCCAGTTGGTTCCCATTGGTCACACTTGTAGTCTCTCTCCCACCCCCCAAAACACTAGTTTTGATGAAAGAGGGTTTCACCAATGGTAAGAGTAAGAGCATAATATCCAAGAATCTCTTGCTCTACGATGTGGCGGTTGGCCTTCCCTGCATTCTCTTTTTCCTCATCTTGAAGTTCCCGGTGCTTTGCTTTTTTTTTTAAGTTCCACACATATTTTACTCCCTTTAGTGGTCAATTTAATATAGCAGAAGGTTTAATCTTGTTTAAGTCCCTGCTGATTTAAGCAGCTTTTTATTCTTGATAAAATCAGGTGTGATATCAAATCTACCACTAGAGGGAGGAAAAATTAAAAAATAAACACCAACAAAACAGGAACTTGGACATGAGGAAAAAGAATGCCGAAAAACCTATATTTTGGAAACCCAGACCCCTAGTTACCAACAGGTCCCTTAAAGGTGGTCTCAACCACCTACATTTCATGGGGGGAAAGATGTTGGGGCAGCCACAACCTGTGGTGGAGGAATCATCCATTTTGCCCTGCTCAGGACATTCAGTTCCTAGTCTTGAATGTGATTTAATAATTTATCAGGAAGAATTATTCAGGTACCTCGTTGGGAACCCAGAAGGTCTCAGGTTTCATGTCTGCCCGTTGGAAGCTCAGATTTATAAAGTCAAACGCCAGAAGTGGTTAGTGTAAAGTAGTTCAGCCATCAGTTTTATGGCTTATATTCATTTCTGGATATTAGAATCTGATGGAGATCGAGTGTAGATTTTTACTCCGGCTTCTGGATAAGTCAGCTAGAGGAACTCCTAGACCCTAACAGGCATTGTGTTCCTTCATTCCTTTCTACTAAGTAAAGCTACTATATGTTTATTTAAAAGATTGCCATCACTTTGTTACACACTGTGTCTAGTAAATTTAATGACAAGCAGGGATTGGAACCCAAGTCTCCTTAGTTAGATGTGAATTACTACACCACTGGAGTGCCAAAGAGCTGTGATCCAGATGGCAACCAGTTCAAAGTTCCCCTCTGCACGCAACTCCAATCTTTGAAGTCACATACACAACTATTGCTTGAAATCAGATGGCAAAACCAAATTAATTTGAACTGATCAGGATGGGGAGCAAGAGAGGGAATTGGGGTGAAGAAAAGCAAAAGCGGGTGCAGCTGGGTAAACAGGGATCTTCAGACCGTTTTCAAAATCCAGTCCTAAATAATGCCGGCCTACCTTACAGGGGTGTTTTGTGGATCACACCAAGATAATGTGCTTTGGAACACTGAAAGCTCCCTCTTGGCGCTGTCCTGCTGCTATCGATGATGGGACAGTCCGAAATCTCCTGTGAACAGCTCCTTTGGAATTCCATGGCCTCAGGACTCAAAACAACGAGATCTCTGCTTCCTTTCGCTCTCCTCACAGATCCCAGCTGCTTCAAAATATGGCGGAAAAGGTCCTCAGTGCCCACGTCTGTCTGCCCAAGCTGGCACGTGGCAAGGAGCACGCCGAGAAATAGGCACCGAGTGAAGCCGGAGCTGCCAACCTCCCCATCTGCTTCCCTTCAGCCTTCATCACCTCTCTTCATTTCTCACATCCTTCCTTGGCTCCGCTCCGGAGAGAATTATCTGAGGAGGAAACAAAGGTTTTGCTCAGCACGTCAATCAAAACCCAGGCACAGCGAGAGGAAGACAGGCCAGGGGGAAGGAGGAGAGCCATTGCAGCATCAGCGCAAAATCAAAAATCTGAGTTGATTAATCATACGGGTGAGTTGATTAAATCTGCATACATTTGCACATAAAGCAAGACAGTCGCTACCAACAGCAGGGAGTCCACCCTTTTGTTTCTAGACTGTGTGCCAAAATAGAAGCCATCTGAGAAGAGGCATTTCTTTCTGAGCTGGAAGGGAAGCAAACACGCCAGTTCTATGAGGTGGCCCTCACGCTATTTGAGGGGTTGGGAATAATTGGCAAACAACCCCCCCCCCCCCAAACAAGCGCCCAGTTCACTGCAGACACATTTAGAGAGAATGTGACTCAACAAAAGAGACTATGGCCAAATTCCCACTGAAAATTTAATCTAGATACAACCAAGTTGCAAAAGAATCGGCACCTTTTCATCCAGGTTCCAACATCCTCACTGCAGCATGTTTCTAGTGATCTAGGTGTGCCCCTTGTGGGGTGGGGTGCCTGCTGTCAGGGGTGCAATTGTTAAGCTAGCAGCACCAAAATTTCAGAGTATCTTTAGGAGCCCCTCCTGATGATACCACCCAGGTTTGGTGAAGTTTGGTTCATGGGGGCCAAAGTTATGGACCCTCAAATGTGTGGGCCCCATCTTTCATTAGCTCCCACTGGAAACAATGGGGGATGGGGCACCCCCTTTGGGAGTCCATAGCTTTGGACCCCCTGGACCAAACTTCACAAAACCTGGGTGGTATCCGTAGGAGACTTCCCTGATGATACCACCCAGGTTTGGTGAAGTTTGGTTCATGGGGGCCAAAGTTATGGACCCTGAAATGTGTAGCCCCCATCTCCTATTAGCTCCCATTGGAGTGTTTTTTCAAAAAGGTTCATATACAAGCAAGTCCAGGAAAATCCCGTGGTAAGGGCAGGGGAGGCACGCCAGAAATGGGACTGATCTGTGTTCGACTGTGAGGAGATCTAGAGGGAACCTGGATATTTCGGGTGACTGTTCCAGGATTAATGGCCAGTGAGGAAATCACCTATGACTCAATGAAAGAGCCCAGACAGGCATATTCATTTATAATTTATTTATTTATTTATTAAACTTGGTATACCGCCCTATCCCCAAAGGGCTCATATGGGTTCACACATGTGCTAGTGTCGCCAACCATCAAGTGGAACCTGGAAATCTCTCACTATTACAAGCGATCTCCAGACTACAGAGACCACCAGTTCCTTTGGAGGAAACAGCTGTTTTGTAGGGCGAGCTCTATGGCATCATAGCCTGCTGGTGTTGCTCCTGACCCCAAATTCTGCCCTCCTCAGGCTCCACCCCCAAAATCTCCAGACTACAGGCTTTTCCCAACCCAGAGTTGGCTACCCTATGACATGTGTTGGATAGAGTGGCAAGTTCTGGTTTGAGAAATTCCTGGAGGTGTTGAAGGTGTAGATTAGAGAGGGCACAGAGTGGAAAGATTTCAGTGTGGTAGAATGCCATAGAGCCCATCCTCCAAAGCAGCCATTTTCTCAGAACTCGTGATTTTGGGAAATTGCCAGCAGAACTATTTTCCCAACAAGCTGAAAAGACCCCTTTTGCTTTCCCTAGTTCTTTCTTCTGTCCTTCAAGCCAACCTGCACTGGCCCAAAGCCTGGAACCACTATGTCAGACTCCACAGAGAAGCCATTGAAATCCACAAGCACATGGACAATTTCAACAGAAAGGAAGAAGCCATGAAAATGAACAAAACTTGGCTACCAGTGTTGAAAAACACTAGAGTCAAGACAGTGACTAATCAGCTCCACACAAACACAGGATGACTATAGACAGTATACAATCAAAGGGAACAAAGGCCAGGCTACTTCTATTCAGATGCCCTCACCTATTGACCTTGCTATCTTCATTGTTACTCACATGCTAATGGGTGGGTCCCACTCAACACATGTAAATCTAGCTTGCTAATTGCACCCTTTACTTGTTAACAGACAATGGCTCTTTCCCCCACCCTGGACACTCCAACAGGTATATATACTCCACTTGCTTTCCCACTATCAGATCCTTTGAAGATGTCAGCCACAGATGCAGGCGAAACGTCAGGAAAGAATGCTGCTAGAACATGGCCATCCAGCCTGGAAACCACACAGCACCCCAGCTCTCCTTTTGTCTGTTAAATGTTTAACACAACCACCACGTTAGAACAAAACTGGTGAAATTCCTCTACTGTGAATCCCTCCAATCAGTGACCTTTTGTCCAGCAAATTTAGCTTCTTCTTCAGACTTGTAGAGAACCAAAGCAGGTTATTAATTTGCAACTTGCATCCAAATTATTCTCTCCAACAATAATGGGAGTTGGGGCTATGTTGTCCCAGCTGTTAAATATTTCAGGACGAAGGTGACGGCCTCTGAGTCATCAGCCAACAAGCATCGGGAGAAAGTGGTAATTTTTTGTCCAAACTCAGAGCCTAAACCACTGAGGAACATTTTGAACCCCGGGTCACCTCTACAAAAAGAGCATGTCATTCAGGAGAGCCATAAAAGGAAGATAGGCAGTATAGTGAAGTGGTTAAGGGCGGCGGACTCTAATCTGAGTTGGATTCCCCACATTTTGAACCCCGAGTCACCTCTACAAAAGGAGCATGTCATTTAGGAGAGCCATGAAGGGAAGATAGGCAATATGGTGACATGGTTAAGAGCAGCGAACTCTAATCTGAGTTTGATTCCCCACTCCTCCACATTAACAGCAGACTCTAATCTGGACAGCCAGGTTTGATTCCCCACTCTTCCACATAAAGCCCGCTGAATGACCTTAGGCTAGTCACTGTTCTCTTAGGACTCTCTCAGCCCTACCTACTTTAGGGGAAGGGGAGGAGATTGTGCAGACGCCAAAAGCGTGCCAACACCAAGGCCTGCAATGGTTTTGGGAACAGCATCGACCTCCATTACTCTCTTTAAAGGTCCCAGAATCATGGGAAAAGTTTCAGCTCTTCCAGACAAAGTTGGTTGGGCAGGGACCTCAGTGGCACATGCCGTATCAAATTAGGGTTGCCAAGCCCCAGGTGGTGCCTGGAGATCTGCCGCTACTGCAGATGATCTCCAGGCAACAGGGGTCAGTTCCACTGAAGAAATTGGCCACTGTGGAAGGTGGACTCTATGGAATTATACCCCACTGAAGGCTCTCCCCTCTCCAAATCCTGCTCTTCTCAGGCTCAACACCCCCCAACCTCCAGATGTCTCCCAATCTAGATCTGGCAACCCTGCCTCCAAAGCATCCATTTCTCCAGATGAGCTGTTGTAGTGAGAATGAAACGGAGGAGGGGAGAATGGTATGAGCTTCTTTAAATCTCTTTGGGGAGAAAAGCTGGGCATAAATGTCTAACTGAAAACAATGCTGGCTAGATGGACCAATGACCTTGTATAAATAAGAGGAATGGAATGACTCCTCAAGACATCTCTAGGAGGTAGTTTAGGCTGAGTGAGAGGGACTAGCCCAAGGTCATCCAGTGACCTTCATGATAAAAATTCTGCAAAACCCTAGTCCAACACTACATCAAGCGACTTATTTTATATCCATTTTTTTAAATCTCAGGGAGAACTTTGAGAGTGATGTTATAGGTTAACAATGAGAGATGCACCCTTTCATACACCCACCCCCCAAACCCCACACATCCTAAACCTCCAAAAAAACTGTCCCAAAAGTTCTTGTAAAGTCCTTCGGGGCAATTGACCGTATCTTTAAAACATAGTGGTATTTTGAGCATTGAGAGAATTCTCAAAACACCTTCTGACATTTTAAATTCCCACAAGGAAATTCTCAAATTATCTCGAGGAGAGAGGGTCTTCATTCTTCCAGCCTTCTGAATGCTCTTCTGCTGTCCAATACCCAGAATGTCTGGCTGGCAGGAAAGAAAAGTGATGTTCCTGAGGTAAAGAACAAAATACGTCCCCCCCAAACCCAACCGAAAGCAGGGGACAGGGGGCATGACGCTCTGGGCAGAGCTGCGGTGGAGGCGTGGCCAGGCCATGGAGGGGGTGTGGTGGGGCGTTCTGGGGCGGGGTGGTGGTGGGCGGTGCTGCAGCAGGGGTGCAGGCAGCACACCCCAGGCGCAGTTTCCCCTTGCTCCGCCTCGGAGTCTCACAGCCAGAGGTGGGATCCAGCAGGTTCTCACAGGTTCCCGAGAGTAGGTTACTAATTATTTGTGTGTGCCGAGAGGGGGTTACTAATTGGTGATTTTGCCACGTGATTTTTGCCTTAGTTACGCCCCTCCTCTCAGCAGTAGTGCGCAGAACTTGAAGCAGTCTAGCAGGAGGTGCACCGGCATGCGTGGCAGCCTGCGTCTGCGTGCATTCGTTTCCCGCCCAAGGACCAGCGCAGCGGCTGCGTCCTTGCCACAGCCCCGCCGAGGAATGCCCCACCCCGGAATGCCCAGCCATGTCCCCATCGTGCCCCGCCCAGCCTCATGGGCGCTACGCCACAGTTTGAATCCCACCATCATGGGAACCTGTTACTAAAATTTTTGGATCCCACCACTGCGTCACAACACTTTAAGGACCAACATGCTTATTGTAGTAGAAGCTTTCCTGAGTTGTTTCGGCAGACTGTGAGTCAGAATATTTTGGATAACTTTCCCAAAAAATCTTAAAAACATTCCGGCCTTTGTGAGCAAATATTGAGCAATTTCATTTATTACCAAACTGATGATTAAGATAGAAAAGAGCTGCTTGGATTTTCCACCTCAAACAGCAAAATATCCCTGGATAGACCTCCACGTGAATGGTTCTCATTCATTTCAATGGAGCTTGTGTGCTACTCCAGTGTCCAAAGATGTCAAGAGGGACACTTGTGACGCATCCCAATTTTTCTCATTATCATTTCTCCTCCGCTGTTCCCTGTTGCACAACCTACCAAACATCTATTTAAAAACTCATTATTATGATCAAAGAATAAAGTTAATTGCCATAGGTTCAAAATGTGCCTCACCAAGTATATAAAATGGCATATCGCGTACCACCTGATAGTTTAAGTGTACATGCACTGACTATTATGCACCTTGACATTACAGTCAACAAAATGCCTGTTTTCCTTCACTCAACAGATTTATCCACAAGAAACCCCAGGGAATGAGTTAAACGATTCCATGAATAAGTCATACTAATAATATTTAACAAGACATCCACCCAAAATAGATATTTCGCAGGCACAGAGAGAAGAAACGAGGGCCAGCCGCCGGCAAATAAGAACACAACACAAGAACTCTCTCAGATCTATCTCCTGTTCTGTAACCTTTAATGGCACCAAGACCTCAAATCCCAAAGCAAAGGTTCAGAAAACATTCAGCACTGAAATCCAAGGCTAATAATTGGTAGGAGAATCTTTGGCAGCATTCTTAAACAATCAATATTTGAAATGCACACACAAATGTGCCTTTCTCTTAAGCCATAAAAATATACTGTACAAATTCTTCCCTGAAACAATTATCAAGAGGGCCTAGAACAGATTTATGACAGATGGTTCCCAATATGCAGATCTGTATACTTTTGGGGAGACTTTGGTTCATACAGACTGAGAACTGGTGTAGGGCAGCGGCAGAGATACCTAGTGAATACAGCACCCAACTAAGGCACACTGGGAGACCACATTCAATTCCTACCAGCAACGTACACATGCGGAAAACCCTCAGTGGCCATTTCCGCACGACACAATTAAATTGGGGTAGAACCGGGATCGAACATACCGGGGCTATTTTATCCCAATTTCTGCTTCTGAACAGCTCTGCACTTCTTCCCAGGAGCCAAGATAGGATCGGGAGGTAATGCTCCAGTTTTTTTCCATGTGGCCTGGGTCTTTTTATTTACCCCGTGAGTGTATCTGGACATGTGTGTACATCCCCAAGGTGTTTACAGTGGGAGGAAGTAGCGAGGTGGGAAAAATGACCAGTAGCAGATCTATTTTGCAACGCAAGTCATAAGATGTGGCTCCGTGGAGCTCCATCTATGCATCCTGTCCCAGGCAAATGCTTCCTTCTTGTTGCTGCAGTTGGAGCTCAGTCCAACAACCATGGGTTTATTTGCTAGAAAATCAGCTCTGAGTTTACAGTCCCATCTTGCTTTAGATGATTTGAACATGTGTTTACAAAAGACAGAGGGAGTGGGAGGAAGTGGCGAGGAGGGAAAAATTTACCGGGTCTGCTCTCATGGTGTTTGCCCGGGAGCAGGTCACCCTGGGATCTCTGAAAAGAATCACCAATTTGGTGATTGTTTAAATATCCCAGGGTAAAAAAATATCACGGGGCAGCACCAAGGCAGGTCCGCGTTACCACCAGCAGCCATGCAGAATTCACGGCTGCACAGGGATGTTTTTCTCGCTCACCCTGGGATATTTTGACCGTGCGGAAACGACCAAAATGTTGTCGTATACTAAGGTCGATTATGTAGAGGCCCATTACAGCGCACTGGCAACTGAGCCCCATGCAGCAAACTTCCTTGTACTGACATACAAGGAAGTTGCTGCACACAGGGAGCAGAAGTGGGGCGTGGCAAGTTTCCGTGTACTATGTACAAGGAAGTTGCTGCACACCTCTTGCTCTTGGCTTTCCCAGTGGGCAGCAAGAGCACTTCAAGCGCATGCCACACACCACACACCATCCATAATCAGCCCAATAGTACTTTCTGAATTACTTCCCTTCTCCGGCTCTATCCCCCTATTTCCCCAAATTGGAAAAAAAAATCAGGGAATTTCCCCAGCTCTCCTTTGGTGCATTTGCAGGAAAGAAGCCTTACTGGAAGGATTGAGGTGCTAAAGTTCAGATAAATTTTAAATATTATCAGATGCATTTAAGCACTGCTTCATCAAGGCCCACCTTAAGTGAACTTTTATGGCTAACATTTGCAAGTTCAAAGAACACAGCCGAGGAGGGAAGGAACAGCTGACTCAGCCTCTTGCTAATGGCCAACTAGCTGCGAACGCATTTTTTTTTTAAAAGAGGGACGGCTTAATTTTTACCGTTTTCCTTCGGTCCTCCCACAAATAATTTCAAAAGGTGTCCACGTCCCAGATTAATATTCATAGTGGCGTGAGGTCACCCGCCTCGCCGGTAGAAGCGTTGCTGTGTTCCAAATGAACACACAGCTTGGAATCTGTCTCCTAGATTCCAATCGGTGGAGCAAAATATGTTAATTGGGAAGTTGATAAGCCAGAGGTTGCAAAGAGAAAGAACACATATAGGGCAATCCTAGAGAGAGTTATGCCCTTCCAAGCCTATTGGATTTAGAAGGGGATCGATCAATCGACAGTTTATTGTAGCCGTGGCAGAATAAAGCGTACATTGGCAGAGTGGGTATAAAAATACATGCATACACAAAACCTTCACTTCAGACTTAGAAGGATGTCACTGCTAGTTACCTGGCGCTGTTAGTTTCTAAAACAAAAATGAATGATCCTAAACCATAGAAGAAGAAGAAGAAGAAGAAGAAGAAGAAGAAGAAGAAGAAGAAGAAGAAGAAGAAGAAGAAGAAGAAGAAGAAGAAGAAGAGGAAGAGGAGGGAGGAGCGAGGAGGGAGGCACAGAGGAGGGAGGAGCGAGGGGGGAGGAGGAGGGGTAGTTTGGATTTATATCCCCCCTTTCTCTCCTGCAGGAGGCTGCAAGGAGCTTACAATCTCCTTGCCCTTCCCCCCTCACAACAAACCCCCTGTATGAGGTGGGTGGGGAGCTGAGAGAGCTCTGAGAAGCTGCATTTGTTAAAGGTGCTTTAGCTGGCGTGTGTGGGAGTGTACAGGCTAATCTGAATTCCCCAGATAAGCCTCCACAGCTCAGGCGGCAGAGCTGGGAATCAAACCCGGTTCCTCCAGATTAGATACACGAGCTCTTAACCTCCTACGCCACTCTTAACCTCCTACGCCTCCTACCCCTTTGACTTGCAAGATTAGCTATGTGTGGATGCTGGGTATGTTAACTTGCTGCTTCTACTGAGTCCTGGTGTTGAAAAAGAAAACCTTGGCTCAAAATTATGTCATTTATTATGATGATTTATAAACCCGCATTTCTCCCCTACCTGGGGCTTTTAAGATGTGCTCTGTGAATCATCCTACCAATGTAACCCTTCAGAGGAATGTCCCATCCATCGTATTAATCATCGGCTAACCTGCCGCTTTGCCTCAGTCCTCTGATCCCATCTTTGGCATTCAGGAGACGCAACCAGCTAAAAATGGCTGAGTGTCCAATGATGTCATGGAACATGAGGGAACATTCCGGACTCCCAGCGAGAGAAAAGTCAGCGAGAGAATGTGACCTGACAGCGCAGCTTCTCGCAAGAGAAACAAAAGACTGTCTTTTAACGCGGGAAGGAGAAAGTTCAACGCAAGGTTAGGGATGAAAGGAGACAAGGTAAGTGACAGGTGGGGAGGGGGAGTAGTAATTGGCGGAAGAGAAAAGTGGGGATTTGAGAGAAGCAAAAAGGGAGACAGGTAGAGAGGAAGGTGGGAGGGCCCAACAAATTTGAATGTCTGACCTACAGCTTTGACCATCTAAAATCAGTGGTAGAACCTATAGCGCGAGGGTGCCAGAGGTGGCACTCAGAGCCCTCTCTGTGGGCACACGCAAACAGAGTGCCCCCCACTCACATCTAGGCTGGCCTGGGCCGCTGGGCTCGATTATTAGCATTAAACCTCAGACCTAGTTTTGGGGAAGCAGTGTAGGCAACCCTGTTCAGCGCTGTTAAACCCAGCCCAGTTTTCATCTGAAAGAACTAAAGTAGCGATCCCGCGCTTGCAGGAGCAAGCTGGGGTTGCTTGCTGGCAATGGGAGAAACTGCTTCCGAGGAAATCCTCCACGGGCTAAGTGATTCACCCGTTGGAAAGAAGTTACCTGAGTTGCTTCAAAACAAAACCATCCGACTGCCACCAAACTTACTCCGAATGTAACGCATACCGAGGAACAACCATTTTTTTCTAAACGAAAACCTCAGGATCCGGGTTACATTGCCGCGTTGGCACTTTGCGATAAATAAGTGGGTTTGGGGTTGCAGTTTGGGCACTCGGCCTCGAAAAGGTTCGCCATCACTGCTCTAAATCACTTCTGCTCTCCTTATTTATTTATTTATTTATTTATTTATTTATTTATTTAAACTTTTATGCCGCCCCATCCCCGAGGGGCTCTGGGCGGTGTCCAACATAAAAACATGGTAAAACAAATCACAAAAATCTTTCAAACAGCGGTAACAAACACTAATAGTAATACTAATAGGAGGCGTCCGACCAGCCCCGTATTTCATTAAAATTCTCCCAGAAGAAAAAAAGGGGAGGGGAGGGAGGCGAGCCACATTAGATGGTGGCCTAAGTAACAGGCCGACTGGGGCACCTGGGGCACCATTTCAGCGGCTGGTCCCTCCAAAGGCCCCGGCGGAACAACTCCGTTTTACAGGCCCTGCGGAACTCGTTGAGGTCCCTTGGGGACCAGACAACAGGAGGAAGGGTGTTCCACCAGGCCGGGGCCAGAGCCGTAAGGCCCTGGCCCGCGTGGAGGCCAGCCGCATCATCGAGGGGCCAGGGACCACTAATAAATTAGCCTCCGTTGAGCGGAGAGGCCGTGCAGGGACATACGGGGTGATGCGGTCTCGAAGATACGAGGGCCCCAGGCCGCGCATGCCCCAGAGGTGCCTAAGGTCCTCTGCTAGGTTGGTGGGCTTTTTTGGTGATGGCCCCTGTAATGTTTCCGGGTTCCAAAAAACCCCTAAAGAATGAGGAGTGCTTCAAACTGCCTTAACCTAAAAAAGCAATTCCACCAGGTTCATGCAAGCACTCTCATCAAAGTGCTTGCATGAGCATCAGGGAAGGTGAACATCAGGGAAGGTCTTCAAATTAACACACTGAATCGACTAACATGGGCAGTTTATGCACTTGTCCTGTGCACTGAGCATACATTCCCTTCGGATTGGATTCTCAGTTATGCACACGTTTTCCCCTTTTCCAAACACACCGTGCTCTCAGATCAGAGAATCTCTGAGGTTTTCAAAAGCTCTGAAAGTACTACCAAGAAGTAATAGCAAATAGTAATGCAAAGCAAACAGTCACAGGTTGAGTAGTGCATGCAAAAATGGTCATAAGGGAACATCTTGACATGATAAGTTGCAGGACAACTGCCTCATTCCCATAGAGCACCAACCCTGGCAGTAAATTAACCAAATAAATTGGTGTCAAAGTTATACGACTGATCCGTCCTTCAGCCTGGAACTCTAGGCTGCAAACTGGCTCGCCATCTTCCTATCTGGCCCATCACCCAAGTGGACCTACCTAGGAATCTCTCAGATCAGTAACCAGGGACAAGATCCTCCAGAGGCAAGAAGAAGAAAGACGAAGCTGGAACAAACTGCAGCTAGAAAAACTGGCTCGGCTTCTATTCAAAGTGTCTTTAAGCGCTGAGTCAGGATACTGAGCAAGAGGCAAAAATCTTCAGCCCAGAACAGTAATTAGTGTTTCTCCAAATGTCACATGAAGATCATGTCAGACAAAAAAAGCAAAAAACAAAAAACAGGGTGTCTTCCCAGTTCCGTGGATGATGGGGGAAGGGTTAGATTCTCTGGCATGCTATTCTTCACGTGAGCAGGAAAGTGGGTGGGTGTGTTTATTATGTGGGGGGACACTCTGGCATGCAAACCACCCATCCCACTTGCAGCCGGCTGAGGCCATGGTGGACGCCGAAGTCCCTAGGATGCTCAGTTGCAAACTGAGCTTAAGATCTAGAAGCTTATTTGGGGACCAAGGAGCATTGCTCTGGCCTTATTGAAAGTTCCCTGGTCAAGAGGTTCTTTGCATCACAGAATATTCAGAAATAGCAAAATTAACAACTTTATTAAGGGACAGTGATACAGAGAAGTTTGCAGAAAACTGGAAACCTTTAACAAACTGTCTATTGAAAAATAATTATAGAAGAGAAATAATTGCAGAATTAGAGATTGAAAAGAAAACAGCAGATTGAATTATTAGAATATTAGTAATGATACAGTGTGTAATTGATAAATTGAACCTAGAATGGATTAGAATTCAGCAATGAGATAGCGGGAAGTCATTATTTGGGTACTATGGTGTGTAGTTGGTTCTAATAGGGTGAGTCTAGTTATTGTATGAGTTAAGATTTAATTTTTTGTGTGTTTTCTTTTGTATTTCATATTTTTGTTTTGTATTCATGTAATAGTAGTGAGAAAGTGTGTGCATAGAAATTATTTCACAGGTAGTCCTGCAGTTTTCTCCTTTGATCAGAGCGAACAGAAGTGGGAGCAAACACAATCTGAACAATTTTTTTAATGAGGGGATTCCAACTATCAATTAAAATAGAGAGGAGAACTACCCACACTCTTTTCCCCGCTTCCCAAAATATGCCATAATTCGGAAAATATTACCCCTCCACCCCAAACAACAGAGGTCTGGAGGTTTTTAGCCATACTGAATAACTTTCCCACTGACTCCAACAGGATGCCTCTGGGACCCCTTTCCCCATTTTAAAGACACCTGGTATGTAAAAATCACTTTTATAAAGACATTATCACACCCACATACAATAGAATACACAATTTGAATGCATATGTTTATAGGTTACTTTTTTATATGGAACAGATGGATTGAGCAGTCCTCCTACTGAGCAGGTAATAGTTTAGCATCACTGCACCGTCTGTGGAATCAAGCTGATCTTCGCCTTTCTACTAAAGTTTTATCCTATACTTTCTTCCAAAGAGCTAGTAAAAGTTTTATCCCACCTTTCTTCCAAAGAGCCCGAGTTCGTGATTCTCTCCTCCCACATCTTTTCCTAAGAACCCTGTGAGGTAGGCGAGTCTGAAAGACAGTCAGTGGGCCAAGGTTGCCCAGTGAGATTCACGGCAGAGAGGAAATCTGAACGCAGCTTTCCTACATCTGGATTTGACACTATGGCCGTTTTCACATGGCACAATTACACCGGGGTAGAACCGGTATCGTATATACTGGAGCTATTTTATCCCAGTTTCTGCCTCTGCACGGCTCCCCACTTCTTCCCAGGAGCCAAGGTAGAACTGGGAGGTAAAATGCTCCAGTTTTTTCCACGCGGCCCAGGTCTTTTGTATTTACCCCACGAGTGTATCCGCACATGCGTGTACATCCCTGAGGTGTTCCCAGTGAGCGGAAGGGAAAAATAACCTAAAAGTACCACATATATTTTGCAACACAAGTCATAAGATGTTGCTCTGTGGAGCTCCATCTATGCATCCTGTCTCAGGCAAATGCTTCCTTCTTGTTGGTACAGTTGGAGCTCAGTCCAACAGCCGTGGGTTTTTTTGGTAGGGAAATCAGCTCTGTGTTAACATCCCCGTCTTGCTTTAGGTGATTTGAATATGTGCTTACAAAAGACAGAGGGAGTGGGAGGAAGTGGCGAGGAGGGAAAAATATACCGGGTCTGCTCCCATGGTGTTTGCACGGCAGCAGGGTCACCCGGGACCTCTGAAAAGAACCACCAATTTGGCATTTTTTTTATATCCCGGGGTAAGGGAAATATCGCGGGGCAGCACCAGGGCAGGCCCGCGTTACCACTGGGAGCCATGCGGAATTCACGGCTGCATAGGGATATTTTTCTTGCTCAACTCGGGATATTTTGCAGAAACAGCCTTTGTCAACAAGGGGTGTTTTCCCACTTACGAGTAGCTGCGCACTACTGTAGGCAAGTAGCGCGGGGTCCCCCGGCACTCCCCACTACAGGGGCGGCAACAACGCAGCTGCCCGACGCTGCCGCTGTCGCACCCCCTCAGCGTGCGTCATTCCTGGTGCTCTTCCAAACGGCACCTTTTGATGACCCGTCGTGGGGAAGCCTGGGCGCGCGCCAGAAAAGACACGCGCTGAGAGCAGCGTGCGGCATAGGGGGGTCGTGGCAAGTGGGGAAACGCCCAAGGGCTCTCCTACTGTATGATTAAGAATTGATGCTATGTTCAGATTCAGGATACAGGGATTTGTTGTTTTATGTTCTCTGTTTTGTTTTCCTGTATGTTTGTGTGTTTGGAAACTATGTCTATGTAATGATAGATTTATAAGGAAGGATACTGATAAGGGATGCTTCAGACTGATCCTGCATTGAGCAGGACGTTGGACTAGATGGCCTGTATCTCATTCCATAAGATAGATTTATAAGTAGAGTCAGCCTAAAAATACAGAAAGAAGCTGATCTATTTTTTAAATTGATTTCAGAGATGTTGCTTTATGCTCTTTGAGACTCAAACAGCTACTGCTGACACTATTCGGGCCAATGAGATCTGCCAGGGCTAAGAAAACTCCAAGACACGGGTTCTGCTGATTCTACAAAGTGATCCTTTGATATAAAGAATCTGAGCCAGAATATAAGCCCTGAAGCTGGCCACGGGTGGATCACACCCTGAATTGTAAATGTGTGCTACTGCTGTCTGGTCAGCTGAAATTCCATCCTCCCCCCCAATCTACCATTAGCACAGCCCTAAATCAGTGGCAAAGGGCATCTTCATGTAGAGCAGTGGTTCCCAACTTCTTTCACTCGCATACTCCCTTGGCAACCCATTTCCCTAAAATTGTACCCCCATATTAGCAAACTCATTTTGTAAATCGTTGGTATTTTTTGCATAACCTCAAATGCTCTCACTGTACTAGGTTGGGAATCACTGATACAGAGGATGCTATTTTAGAAAAGATCTTTCACATCTTGCTGTCATCTATCTGTCCCAACATATCACATCCAAGAAGCTCAGGACAGAGGCTTATATGGTTCACGCACACAATAACCCTGTGAGGGTAACCGGGCTGGGAGAGGAGTTGAAAGAACATCTGAGCTTGGGTGTTGTCCTAGCCTAACTCAACTTTATAGGTCTGGGGTGGTTAAATAGTATTTTTTCTCTCTTTCTCAAACTCACTACATTTTCCATAGCCTTTTCTAAAGTATCCCTGAACTATAAATGCTCATGCTATACTTGAGAATGGGGTTGCCAACTCTGGGTTGGAAAATAGCTGGATGTTTGGGAGGGGAGTGGAATCCAGGGAGAGAGGGACCTGCCAGGTCTAATTTCACAGAGCCACCTTCCAGCGCAGTTATTTTCTTCAAGGGAAATTATCTCCAAGCTCCACCCACTGCAGAAACACACTTTGGCTGTGACAAACTTCATGGGGGGAATATAAGGTTTCAAACCTGCAAGTGGTGACTGGAGAGCTCATGCTATTACGACAGGTCTCCAGGGACAGGGATCGGTTCTCCTGGAGCAGGGGTCTGCAACCTGTGTCTCTCCAGATGTTCACAGACTACAATTCCCATCAGCCCCTGCCAGCATAGCCAATTGGCAGGGGCTGATGGGAATTGTAGTCCGTGAACATCTGGAGAGCCACAGGTTGCAGACCCCTGTCCTGGAGAAAATGACTGTTTGGGAGGGTGGACTCTATGACACTGTACTTGGTTGAAGCCCCTTCCCTCACCAAACCCCGCCCTCCTCAGGATTCACCTCAGAAATCTGCTGGTAATTCCCAACCCGAAGTCGGGAACCAGTTTGGAAATACCTGGACATCTGAGGATGAAGTCTGAGAGAGTGGGGTTTGGGGAGGGATGGGACCATATTAGAAACCGCCATGCAGTCCATCTTCCAAAGCAACCATTTTGTCCAGGAAAAGTGAGATAGACAGATAGATTGAGGGGTTCACATAATCTGAAGAGCAGTTATGATTCCAGGAGGTCAACAGCTCCCACCGGGGGACTGGCAACCCTAGAGCCATGGTGGCAAACCTTTGGCACTCCAGATGTTATGGACTACAATTTGCCATGCTGGCAGGGGCTGATGGGAATTGTAGTCCATAACATCTGGAGTGCCAAAGGTTCGCCACCACTGCCCTAGAGGGATGGGCTGTGGCTCCTCAGAGTCTCCGACCCTAAGGTTGCCAACCGTCAGGTGTTACCTGGAGATCTCCAACAATTACAACTGGTTTCCAGAAGAACAGAGACCTGGAGAAAATGACTGCTTTTTTTGGTAGTGCTGGTGAGGCTCTATGACGTTATATTTTGCTGAGCTTCCTTCTCTCCCCAAAGGCTGCCCTCTCCAATTTCCGCCCTTGGGATGCCAGCCTCCAGGTGGGACTTTGGGATCCCCCAGAATTACAGCTTGTCTCCAGACTATGTGACTTCCCTTGGAGAAAACATCTGCTCTGTCGGGTGAACTCTATGGCCTCGTACCCCGCTGAGGTCTGTGTCCTCCCCAGGCTCCATCCTTAAATCTCCAGGAGTTTGCAACCTGGATCTGGCCACCCTACCGACACCCCGCATCCTCCACCGGTGGCTAGGGGAACCTGACAGCCCTTCTCTGCCCCAGGAATGTTCTACCTGTCACCCACAGTAGTCCATTGGCCTGTTTTATCACTTTAAACCAGACCAGGGTCTCAGGTCCACAAACCTTCCTCAAGACCTACCTTTCATCATTGACAAGTAGGAGAACCGACCCGTTCTGGATTTTGGCATCCTTCACCGTCTCGTGTTCCCCGAGCTGCCGGGCATTGTAATAAAAAGTCTTTTTCCATGAGGTGACGCCCTCTTTCACCAGATAAGCCCGCAGGTCCATCATGTTGTCAGTGGGCCGCACCGTCAGGGGCAGCAGCACGTCGTCCTCCCCCAGGTGGACCTTGATGTGGTACCTCTTCCAGCGGGAGAAGCTTCTCCTCAGAGTGTCCATCCCTCCCGGCTTCGGAAAAGCAGTTGCCGTGGCAGGCGGCAGAGGCATGAAGCTGGAGAATGAGGGAGCAACCTCCCTTGCAGAGTTTCGGAAGGAAACACCACCCTGTGGGGCTGGCCAAACCGGTTCCTGGCCAGCTGTCGATTGGCATACTTCTCATTCCAGGGAAGAGCCTCATGTCAGAGAATCGTAGGCCGTTTTTCACAATGAACCACTGAACATGTGAGGACATGAAGTCACAAGGTTAAACCCCTGACATTTCCAGTTCATGGGTCTTAGGCATCAGGTGTTGGGAAACAGCCTTCTCCGCCAGACTCCCTGAGAAGCTCAGCTTGGCAGGTCAAAGTTTCCAGGTTCGTTCTCTGGGGTCTCTGCTTAAAGGATCTCAGCTGGAAGGTAGTAGGAATGATGCTTCTCTGGAGAGTTGCTACCTGTCAAAGAACTCCAGGTGGGGTAGCTGTGTTGGTCAGTTGCAGCTAAATAAAACCAAGTTCTGTGGTACCAGGCAGGAAAAGAATTTATTTCAGCATCCTCTTAATTTATTTGAAACATGCATTCTTCCTGACATAAAATGCATAAAAATAAAATGAAAACCAAATAAAACGCATAAAATAAAATGAAAACCAAAATGTAACATGGCGTTAGCAAACTTGACCAGACGAGCCCCTAAATTAAAACAGCCTTCAAGTGCCTGCTACATGGGCCAGATGCACCTTCCTGGCGAGCTTGTTCCTTAATTATGGGGCTGCCACTCAAAAGGCCCTGTGTTGAATATCTGCCAAACAAGCTTCCCTTCCTTCCCCTCCCTTGAATGCCACCCCTCACCCCCTCCCTCACTCCCCTTCCCTTGCATGCCACCCATCCCCTTCACTCCACCTCCATCTGCTAGGGTGGGTGGGCATGCCTGGCCCCTTACCCCTCCCTTCCCTCCCTTGTATGCCACCCCTCACTCACTCACTCACTCACTCACTCACTCACTCACTCACTCACTCACTCACTCACTCACTCACTCACTCACTCACTCACTCACTCACTCACTCACTCACTCACTCACTGATGAGACAGTTAGGAGGACCTCTGTCTGAGATATTAATTTCCAGACAGGAACAGATGGGAGAAGATCAGTGGTGGGATCCAAAAATTTTAGTAACAGGTTCCCATGGTGGTGGGATTCAAATTGTGGCGTAGTGCCAATGGGGCTGGGTGGGGCATTCTGGGGGCATGGCCGGGCATTCCAGGGGCGGGGCATTCATGGGCGGGGCTGTGGCAAGGACGCAGCCGCTGCGCCGGTCCTTGGGCGGGAAACGAATGCACGCAGGCGCAGGCTGCCACGCACACCAGTGCACCTCCTGCTAAACTGCTTCAAGTTCTGCGCGCTACTGCTGAGAGGAGGGGCGTAACTAAGGCAAAAATCACGTGGCAAAATCACCAATTAGTAACCCCCTCTCGGAACACACAAATAATTAGTAGCCTACTCTCGGGAACCTGTGAGAACCTGCTGGATCCCACCTCTGGAGAAGATCGTCCTTCAGATACTCTGGGCCCCAAACTGTGTCCATTTTAATGTCTGCTGTGTCCAGATAAATGTCCAGATTTGTATCTCTTTCGTGTAGGGACTGACCAATGTTAGATTGGACAATAGTGAGCTAGACAGGACAGCAGTTTGACTCAGTGAAAGTCAGCTGCATTTATTAGAAGATCATAAAAATTGAGGGAGCAGAGGACCCAGAAAGGATCTCTAACCTCTCCCCGCCCCCAACAAGGCCTTGGAAAGATGCTGCCAATAAGAATGCACAACAGAATAGAGATTTTTCTTCTCTCTTTACCCTCTGGGAGGTTTTTCTTTCCCAAACTTGTGCGTTCATCAACGTTCCATTGCGGGTACTTTTATTATCCAGAGCAGCCGGAGCCCCATGAACTTCCCTGACTTGCCAGTGTAACCCCTGTGTCAGAATGGGATGACCCAGAAAGGGGTGGAGTGTAGTCGACCCACGTGGTCAGCGCAAGAACGAGACGAGACGCGGAGATAACATCTGGTGGAGATCGCCAGCAGCGGGAGACCGGAGGTCCGTGCTCCTAGCGAGTCTCTCGCATGCCGATTCCTCGCACCTTTTATTGTTATTCTATCGGGGGCGTGTAGGAGGGAGGACCGGGGGGAGTTCCGGGAGAGCGGGAGGCGGGAGGTCGGGAGATCATCATGTGATGCATGATCTCACCTGGCTACGTGCGGAGAGGAGCGTAAGCGTCTGAGCCTAATCCTCACCTGGAGGCAAGACCATTGTCCCTGCGCCCGATGACTGAGACGAACAGTTCATGACCAGTGACTCATAGGGGGATGAGAGGTAGGGGAGTGCGGTCGCGACCGGCAAGGCACGTAGAGTCCGTTAAGCGTCCCAACGTTCTACCTGCAGTGCTGCTGAGTGCGGCCAGTGCGATACTACATCTCCTCACTTTTACATTTTAGAAAAAGGGGGACCGAAATACTAAGAGCTGATTTAAAGGGGCGGCTTGTCTCCCTCCGCCGTCTGGCCAAACTGATTAAGCTGCTTGTGTAACATTAGGAGCAGTTTGCGGGGTAAGGGAAATTCGAGGGGCTTCTTACACACATTACAGGCAATATTAGACGCGCATTGAGCGAAACAAGATCCGATAGCGAGGCATACAATTAAACCAATGCAGAGCTGTACAATAAGCACTCAACCATCCTCCCGGCAGCCAGCTCCAGAGGGCTGACCACCAATGGGGAGCAAAACATCATACTTCAGATTAGATACAACTTCTTGCAGTTCACGAAATTACTTTCATGTGAATCAATTGGGAATTATCAGAAAGATTAAAACAACACATATTATGTACATTCTCACAGCCTTGGTGATGTAATAACAACAAGTAATCAATAGCGGTACGATTGTCTAGAATTAAACTTGGCGAAGTTCCTACTTTCCCGGAGGCCAGGGCATCCCAGAAGCGGTGGGAGGTAGAGTTGATGGACCATGCAGGGGCACAGGCCAGCCGGCCAATAGTCTTAGCATTGTAAGAAGCGGAGTTCGGGGGACTCCCACTAGGGAAGTTGCGAGGGAGGCGAACTCCGCTTCGGCAAGGGCTGACCCGGCGTCATGCCTCCGACCAGGAGGGGTCGAGAAAGGCAGAGCGGAGCGGCGGCGGCGGCGTCCGGGCTCGGGGAGGTGGAGCCTGAGGTAGGGCGATGAGTGAGGCGACTGAGGCAACAAAGAGTTCCGGCAGAGAGTCGGGCGGGAATATAGTCGCGTTCTCTCCCCGCGGGTCCAGAACCAGCCCCTGGGGAGCAGGATGTTTTCGAACATGGGGGGAATATCCTCCCGTGTGTGTGCAGCTCCAACTGGCCGAGCCGATGAATGGGCCAGATTGGGTTCCCCGCTTGGCTGTGCCCGGTGATGCGGGCGCATGAGTGTTAGACTTCGTGGTTAGCGACAGTCTTGGTGACAAGGGAGAGAGCGCCAGCCGGAAGGGTCTGGACAGCGGGTCCCCAGTCGGAGCTCATAGAATTACCTGATGGATGAGGCATTCATGAAGGGGGCTTAGCCCAGACTCCGCTAGGAAGTCTCCGGGAGCTTTACGGAAGCGAGGAGCAGGCAGAAGCTTAGCAGGCTCCCGACTCATAGGTACTGGCCCAGGCAGAAAGATGAGAGCGTTAGCAGCTGACAGCGAACTGCTCCCAGATGGTGGTCTGGTGAAAGCTCGTCAGGGGGTGGCCGATCGCCATAGGCAGGAGGCAGTAGAGCAGGCAAGGGCCGGTGGCCGCCCGAGTTGGTGATGATGATTGCACAAAGAGCGGCACAAGAGGTTCTCGGGTGTCTCGGGGTGGTCTTGCTGGCGCAGCGACTCTAGGGAAGGCAGCTGGTCGAGTGGCGTCTCCCCAGGTCATTCCAGATGCTTTGGGCATTAGCGGCGGCGTTCCTGTTGAGATCGCTGGGGCGGGATCCTCTAGAGAGATGTGTTCCATCTCCGGGATAGGGTTAGTTTCCTCCTAAGCGTATTCCATGGTTTAGCCTGTCATGGCCGAATCCCGGAGTCCACAGGGACCTGTAGGAAGAGGGACTGAAACACACCCCCTTTTCCCAGGTTATGGGGGGGGGGCGAGATCCCTCAGGCTCAATGGTCTAAATGAGGATGGCCCGGGAGATCCGGGATCCCGGAGTTTAGAGTTTAGAATTTAATATAAGAAGGCTTGTTTTGCAGCCTGTGAAGGTTGCTTTTAATGCAATCCTCCTGGGGGGCGCCCTACTCCCTCTTTCTTTAGTTGTTTTGGCCAAGGGAGGGCAGGGGAGGTAGGCGACCCTGGTGGGAGCCAGCTGGGGCGTCATCAGAGTGCGTCAAGGCGAGGGTCCAGGAAACCTCGAGGGGGGAGGGCACAGGCGGGTCCTGGGGCGATTGTGGGTATGCATGCTTAATCAGCAACACAAAAGGGGCTTTTGGAAGCGCCTTTTTGGGGGGGATGGGTGCATCCGAGGGGAATGAAGCAATCAGGCGATTAGAGGCAGATTCCTCGCACACACAAAGGAAAAAGAGGGGGGGGAGTTCTTTGCAAGGGAGTTGCACTTACCGTGACCTTGGTGGCTAATGCAGGAAGCTGGATGGTGCTAAAATTTTTTGGTCAGATTATCTTGGGGAATTACGCCTGCCGGGCCCCGGCTCCTTAAGGGGGCGGCCCGGCCGAAACACTAGGAGCCTGCAAGCTGAATTCATACAGCTGCCCTAGCGGCTTTGGCAAACACCACCCACCCAAATCATGAGTGGATCTGTGTTTGCAGCAACCCCTTAAGTTGGGGCCTGTCCTGACAGTGCTGCGGTATCAGGACGGGCCCAGATTTACTATCCAGGGAGGGCCAGTCAGCCAATGAGTGGCCCTCCCGCCTCTACTGGTCGAAAAACAGAAAGAAGAGGAGGGGAGAGGGAAACAGTTTTCTTCACGGAGATTAGGAAGTAATTTTAGGAAGGCACGATTGGGATCAATGATCTGTAGGCGGCTTTATCCATCCCAGACCAGAGTCGTTTTAACCCCTGACTCATAGAGGGTCCCTTCCCCAGAGATTGACATGGATGTCTAAAACGATGGGGCCAAGGACTGTGAGCTGCCCTTCGAGTCCTGGGCTTTGTTGACCGTGGCGGATGCTCCGTCATGGCGGTTTGTCTCCCCACACCCCAGATGTCTTGGCGGGCAAGCCTCGGTGCGGCCCACTGGGTGAGGTGCCACTCGGCTCTGCTCCTGATGGCCCAGTAACATCAGCGCCCGGTGTCCACCAGGCCGCTTGAACTTACATCCAACTTCTATGGCGAGCTCCAGGTATGCAGGCGGGGAGCTCCCGATAAACGTCTCCACCGCTCACGGCGGTGGGTGTAGACTACTTGCCATATTATTGGCTGCTGGGAGCTCGTAGCACTTTATTGGGTCGGCAGTGGGCAGCGCATTGGGCAAGAGAATCAGCTGAAGCACTTGGCTGGCTCCGGCAGGCAACTCCCTGTGGGATGTTTGTCCAGACCTGGAGATGGATGGGTCAGCAGTGCGTGGAGTCGATCACTCCGAGGGGCGATGGAGCAGTCCCTGTTCAGCTGGCAGAGGCCTTTGGCAGCACCAGCCCAATGGTCCCAGTAGGGATGGGCTCAAATCATACTAGGTTGGAAGTGACAAGGAACCTGGAGTAGGGGAACCTTACAAGGAGATGGGCTGGGTGCATGCAGGCGGGATGCCACTTGAGGAGGGGGGTGGTTTTGGCAGGGGCCTTGGTGTTTGGGTCTGCTCTAGTACTCTCCTCCTTGGTCCCTGGGCTGGGGAGGCGCCAGTGAAGGAGTTTCCCAGCAGGAGCAGTCCCGTTTCTCCAGTGGAAGCCTTTCCTGTAGCGTGGGCTGCGGGTTTTAGGTAGCCTTCTCCTCCTAAGGGAGGACCCTCCTCCATCGGGGGTTGCTAGGCCCCCCCACCGGGCTACCCTACACTCCCCTTGGAAGTGTCCCGGGTCTGCCATAGTTAAAGCAGTCATCCCTAGGGCTGCCTCCCTTGAGTGATTACTTTCTGGCCGAGGCTAACTTGAGTGAGTGGAGGACCCGATGTCCTGTGAAGCCTTAAGCATGTCGGCCAGTTCAGGATTTTTTACCCAGACCCGTGAGTCGCCCTCACGGCACTCCCGATGGAAGCGTTCTCACTTGAGAGGCGCATGAGGAACTCATTTTGAGCCCTCCTAAGCTATCTACCACAGCCTCTTAAGAGCGCTTCCACGGAGCCTGTTTACAAACTCGGCATAGGAGGGCTCTTAGGGGTTTTGCCGGATGGGAGGAGAAACTCTAGGTTAGCTGGCAGTTGGGGACAAACAAATACTTACCTTATAGAAGTACTCAGAAGCTGACCGTAAAGGGTGGCCTCAGGCAGGACAATCTGATCGTTGGGGTTGGTGAAAGCATCGAAGCAGTAAGGCTGTGCGCCGGTGTAGAAACGCCGCCAGAGGTAGCTACTCTGTTGAAGCACTGCTAGAACTTCGCTTTCCCAGACCACAAATTATTGCAGGGCTCAGAGGCATGCTGGTGGTCTTCCAGTCGTCCTGGAACCATTAGGTGGTTCCTTGCGGTAGCCCTCAGCATGCCTCTCACGCATCAAGAATGATGACTCCTACGTCCCGCATTGCTAGAGACTCAGTGAGGATGTTATAGCTTAAAGGGCGATTTTCGACAGCCAGCCGAGATGACGCCACCCTCCCCCTCAGTATCTGTGATGTGGGCCGGGCACAATGCAAGAATCTAAAACCGTCTTCCGTCCAGGTTTCTTTCTTCTGCAGATCATTGGCTAATACATCTGCGAGAGTTTTGAAACCAGCGCCATTATGTAGCGCTGGCCGGAGGAAGAGTCACAGTGGCTTCAGAAAATGAAAGTAGAGCAAGGGGAGGGGGAAGCTGAGGCAGCAGGAGGAAGTTTGAAGTGGGTGAAGGCCCGAGGGAGGGCAGAAGGGAGGACAGAGCGTCCAATTTAATTGGATAGAGAAAATTCCGGAGTTGGAAATTGAAGAGGTGAAAGATCGAAAGGAGGAAGTGACCTATAGCAAAGGAGCCATAGGTCTACCCGGGCTGATGGCGATAAACATTGTCTCCACATCAGTAGCAAGCGACATCGGCAGTATGAGGGCTCTATGCTTGAAGAGTGCGCCCGATGTTTTCCCAGTCCCTTAAGATTCAATGTCCCCCCCCTCTGGAGCCACCATGGACACTGAGCTTCAATCTCCTCAAACCAATTTGCGCAGCTCCCTTCTCTTTACGGGGACCCTGCCGCGCTTAGCTAAGCAGCTTTCAGTTAGATCAGCGTGCTTGTCTATAGAAGCCCTGCTTTTGCAAGCTCCCATACTCACCCGGTGTTCAAACCGGATGAGAGTATCCCTAGGAATGGCGATGTCTCTGGATCACGCCGATCCAGAGGACAGAAGCGATACCGAAACAGTGGTCCCTGGATGCGCCGATCCAGCGGACTTCGGTATCATGGCCCTTCCCCAGGCTGACAGTGAGCAGAATTGGAGGTTCGAGGATTCCCGGGTTTCGGCACCAGCTTGTAAGGTAAATTACGTGGTCAAGCAAGAGCAGGAGACGAGACGCGGAGGTAACATCTAGTGGAGATAAAAGCCAGCAGCGGGGAGACCCGAGGTCCGTGCTCCTAAGCGAGTCTCTCGCATGCCGATTCCCTCGCACCTTTTTTTATTTGTTGTTCTATCGGGGGCGGGTGGGAGGGAGGACCGGGGGGAGTTCCGGGAGACCGGGAGGCGGGAGGTCGGGAGATCATCATGTGATGCATGATCTCACCTGGCTACGTGCGGAGAGGAGCGTAAGCGTCTGAGCCTAATCCTCACCTGGGGGCAAGACCATTGTCCCTGCGCCCGGTGACTGAGCCAGACAGTTCATGACCCGTGACTCATAGGGGGATGAGGTAAAATTAAGTGCGACCGGCAAGGCCATTAGGTCCGGTTAAAAAGTCCCAGCGTTCTACCGCAGTTACTGCTGGGTCGGCAGTGCATTACTACAGTGGAGTCTGAAAAGAAGCAGAAGGCTGCAGAACTCATGAGGTTGGAGGAAGCAAGGCTACCAGGCTGGGACCTTGATTGATTTTATTAAGCCCTTAACACCTTGTTTAAGGGTTTTTGTGTATGTAAATGGTGAGAGTTTTCTGGGACCCTTCATCATCTTGAATCCCGTTCATCAAGCTTCTGAAGTCTTCAAAACCAACCACCAGCAAAGAAGAATTGGACTTGGCAATATCAGTAGACTGTAAATATAAGGACTTGAAAATGCAAACTTAACAGGACTGTAAAGTGTAAATGTCAAATGTTAAATGTTTTAAAATTGTTATTTGTTAAGAGAAGTAAACTGTTTTGTTTAAATTTAGTTCTTTGCAACTCCTTCCAAGTACTGCCCCACAGAACCCACAGAAAGAGGTTACACCAGCATCTCAGCCAGAGATCTCACAGGCAGCAAAAAGAGAAAGAACCAGTTTTCAAACTTGTTGTGGTATATAAAGGGATGTTCTTGTTGAGAGTTGCCCTCGGGGGCCTCATGCTGGAAGAAAGTGCCACTGCTAGTGGAACGGAGCTGCAGGATCCGTCCCTAATTGTGTATGCTTTGTACAGCCTTCAGGGCAGACTCTCATTCATGCAGACTCTGGCTGCTAGCCAGTGCAAGTAAATTAGAGGCAGATCTTCCTGTATCCCTGTAGCCATATTCATTATGCTTGCCTTTCCAAACAGCTTCACTGTCCCCCATAACTCCAGTGGGAGAATATCCCTAGCGTATTGGCTAAATGCAGTTCCTTTGCCCACCCACTCCCACCACTGTAGCCACCGTAGCCACTGATCTGCATAAGCCAGCCTCTTCATTTGAATGGGTCTTGCCCTTATTTCCAAACCTTGGGTGTGGAGAGTTGAGAATACGCTTTGTCACCTATGGACAGCTTTACATTAAGTTTGTCAGCAAACATTTCAGTGGGGGAAGTAGCTGTCCCATATGGTGTTGACTTGATGTGAGCCTGTGGCAGCTGTATGTAATATTACTGCTAACATTCATTTTATTTATTTCCAGCATTAAACCCCAAAATGGTGCCCGTGGATGTCACAGTATCCTCCAACATCTTTGCTGCTGCTAGAGGCGTAGCTCCAAGGGGACAGGGGGTGCACAACACACCGGGCGTGCGCAGTGGTGGGATCCAAAAATTTTAGTAACAGGTTCCCATGGTGGTGGGATTCAAACAGTGGCTTAGTACCAATGGGGCTGCCCGGGGCATCACGGGGGCGTGGCCGGGCATTCCGGGGGCAGGGCATTAATAATTTCTCTGTTACTGTAAAAAACTCGTACTGGAAAAAAAAGTTCCTAATTTCCAGCTGGTATTTTTCTGTCCATAATTTAAACTCATTATAGCAAGTCCTATCGTCTACTGCCAACAGAAACAACTACTTCTCCTCTAATTGACTGCCTGTCAAATACTTAATACTTTCAAATACTTATTTTGTTTCTAGAAATCAAAAGAAGGATACTTTCCTTAAACAAGGAACTTTACCATATTTCTAGAACATGTTTGTAAAACAGCCCAACAGGGAGAATTACCCCGTTTTCTATCTTCGCTAACCAGCCACATAGGAAACAACAGGACTTTATGATTTTTGGACCGAATGGAATTTCTAATGGAAAAGCAGACCCAATTAGTAACCTCCTCTCGGCACAAACAAATAATTAGTAACCCACTCTTGGGAACTGGTGAGAACCTGCTGGATCCCACCTCTGGGCGTGCACTTCTATGGGGGGGGGTGGCGAGGGCATTCCAGGGGCATGGCAGGGCGTTCCAGGGCAGAGGACACACCAGTGCACTTGGCGCTTTCCCCCCTTGCTACGCCTCTGGCTGGTGCTCACCAAGTATTTCTAGAAATTGGGTGTGAATAGGTGGAGCTCCTGTCCAGTAGGGCTTCTGATTGGTTGGGCAGTTTAAAACAACATTGTGGCAGCCATTTTCTCTTTGGCTCCACTTTCTCTGGCAGCCATTTTGTTGCCTTGGCCACCACACTATGTTCAAATTCCAAAGGGGCCCCAGCCTCGCAAAGGTTGAGGAGCTCTAGAATGTTCCCAGAACCTCTCATCACATGGGGGGAAATTTGACTCTTGTCATGCCATAGCAAGTGACAGCAGAAACCAGTAGCAGATCAAGCAGATCAGCAAAACCATTAACAAAAACAGCCATTACATTACTTCACTTTTATTGTGTCCGCAAGTTAGGTTGGGGGTGGCTCTCCCTTCTCCATTTCCTCCCTCATCATCCCTGTGAGGGAGATAGAGCTGAGAGAAAGCGATTGTGCCATGATCAGCTAGATTTGAATCTAGTAACGCTTTAGCGACCGACAAGATTTTTGGGATTCCAGCTTTCAAGAACCAAAGCTCCCTTGGCTGGATTCCAATTATGGCTTTCAGGCTATGAGTTTTGGAGAGTTTTAACTTTCCAGAGTTCATACCGTTAAAATCTTGCTGGTCTCTGAGGTGCCAGTAGACTCGAATATAGCTCTTCTGGTGCAAACCAAAATGGCTACCCTCTAAAACCAAGATCAAGGAATAAACTTCATGAGCAAGCGGGACTTGAACCCTGACTCCCCCACTTATAGTTTAATGCTCTAATCATTCCTCCATGCTAATACCTGGGGCTATGCATGGGATATTTTGGTAAGCTATTTGGCATCCTGTATGTTATTTCGTTTTTATTCCACCCTTCTTCCAAGAAGCTCAGGGTGTTCTATTTTTTTTCTTCCTTTCTCCTCACAACAACCCTGTGCGATATGTTAAGCTGACTAGCCCAGTGTCACTCAGTAAGCTTTAATGTTGTACCAGCAGTTGAACCCAGGCCTCCCTGCTGTCAGGTCAACACTCTCATTCGTATAGCACACTGTCTATCTCGAAACCGGAACAGGGAATAAAAAGCAACGGGTACAGATGGCTTTTCCTTTTGGTGACAAGTACCAGCTTGTGTTTGTCTCATCTCATGTCTTATATTTCCAATACCTCAAAAAAAAGGCATCTCTGCTGAAGGTCTGGAAAATGTACACATTAATTTAAATGTAATCAAATAATGAGGGGTGGGTGTGGCGCAATGGCGGAGTTACAAATACATATGTCTCCAACATCACCTCTGCCAGAAACTCGGGGGGGGGGGGGGACCCACAGTCTGTCAACCGTCATCCTTCCACCTGCAAGAAGAGAATAATTATAATGATCAACCTTACAGGTTTTCAATAAGATAATGAGGGGGAAGGCACAGCTCGGCTTGGTCCTTCCAACAGACCAAAGCACTGCTAAGAGCAAAACAGGTCCACGGTTTCCAACAGCAAATAGATCAGATGAATCTCAACGATGAGGTATTGCTAAAATGCAGGCTAAAAAGGAAAATTACTAATCAGCTAAAAATTCTTTAATTGGCCAGCAAACCTATTAAATGAGTAATCAGAGATCCATTCCAGGCATTTAAAACAATTGATCGTGGGAAGTGCCATTAGGTCGCAGCCAACGTATAACAACTCCATTGGGTTTTGTCAGGTCTGGAGAGTGAAGTCAAGAGGATTCTAGATGCCGGATCAGACGCCTTTATTGATAATAGAAGAAGAAGAGTTTGGATTTACACCCCCCCCTTTCTCTCCTGTAGGAGACTCAAAGGGACTTACAATCTCCTTGCCCTTCCCCCCTCACAACAAACACCCTGTGAGGTAGGTGGGGCTGAGAGAGCTCCGAGAAGCTGTGACTAGCCCAAGGTCACCCAGCTGGCGTGTGTGGGAGTGCCCAGGCTAATCTGAATTCCCCAGATAAGCCTCCACAGCTCAGGCGGCAGAGCTGGGAATCAAACCCGGTTCCTCCAGATTAGATGCACGAGCTCTTAACCTCCTACGCCACTGCTGCTCCTCAAGCAGGGGGCAGCCTGCTCCAGCCTCCAGCAAGTCCCGTGAGTGCCACTCTGTGCCACTCTAGCATCTCCGCCTCCTCTGCCTCTGCCCCCCCCCACTCGGGCAGCAGCCACCTGGAACACAGGCACCAGGCCTGCCAGCTGAGTCCTCTGAGTCTGCTATTTGCTGTTGGAAACCGTGGACCTGAGTCCTCTGAGTCCGCTGAGGCGGCAGAGCTGGGAATCAAACCCGGTTCCTCCAGATTAGATACACGAGCTCTTAACCTCCTACGCCACTGCTGCTCGTACCTGGCTTTCAAAAAGCTGGTTCTGCCAGACTATGAAAATACAGTTGCCTTTATCCCCTCAGAGTTCCCGCCATAAACCCCCCTCCCTGTTTCCCATGGAATGTGAGAACAACACAACGGAAAGAAGGATGTTTGGGAGTTGAGTATCTCAAGGCCAGTGCAGTGATAGTACTCAGCCATCTGCCGCCTTCCCCTGCTGGGAAGAGGTGATGGATATCAATACCAGGGGTGATGGATATCAATACCAGGGGTGAAGCATAGTTTAACATTAGGAATATATTATCGTCCCCCTGACCAAAGCGCACAAGAGGATTCTGAGATGGAAAAAGAAATTAGAGAGGCCAACAAAAGCAAAAATGTCGTGGTAATGGGCGATTTTAACTATCCCCATATAAACTGGAAAAATGCATGTTCAGGTCATAGTAAGGAGAGAACATTCCTGGATTTGCTAAATGACTGTGGCTTAGAGCAGATGGTTGTAGAACCAACCAGGGGAGATGTGATCCTAGATCTAATTCTATGTGGGACCCAGGACCTGGTGCGGGAAGTCAGTGTTGTTGAGCCGATAGGGAACAGCGACCACAATGCTGTCAGATTCAGTATCTCTGCATGCGAACAAGTGACAACTACTAATGTAGTTACATTCGCCTTCAGAAAGGGAAATTTCTCAAAGATGAGAGGGATGAGTGCTTACTTGAAGCTAGAAAGGGAAAATCAAAGAGAGTCAAAATGTCCAAGATGCTTGGAGGTTATTTAAAAAACACAGTCTTAAAAAAGCTCAATTGGAATGTGTTCCACAGGTTAGGAAAGGCAGCGCCCAGTCCAAAAGAAAGCCACCATGGTTAACAAAGGGATGTTGAGGGAAATTATTAGGGGAAAAAAAGATGTCTTTTAGAAAAATGGAAGTCCAACTTAACTGATAAAAGAGATACCAGAAGAGAACACAAATGGTGGCAAAAAGAGAAGCAAGTTAGCTGTAAGGAGAGGCAAAAAAAGGATTATGAGGAACGCATGGCTGTGAACATCAGAACCAGCAACAAACAGTTCTTCAGAGTACATCAAAAGCAGGAAGCCAGCAAGGGAAGCTGGTAGAGCCCGTTAGATGACAAAGGAGGAAACAAAGGGTGTGCTAAAGAGATGACAGGGAGATTGCAAAGAAAAGCTGAATGGAATTTCTTTGCATCTGTCTTCACTCCAAAAGGAAGGAGGTGAGGGGAAAATTCCTGCACCTGAACCAAGCTTCTTAGGAGGCCGAATCCGAGGAACTAACGAGAGATAGTGGTAGACAATAAGAGGAAGAAGTTCTGGCAGCCATTGATAAAGTAAATGCTACCAAATCCCCTGGCCCCAGGATTGCATTCACCCAAAGAGAGTTCTTAAAGAGCTCAAGCATGTAAATTGCTTGATGTTCTCACTCCTTTAATATGCAACTTATCAGCTTGGAAATCAGGCTCTCCATCCCACTGAAGACTGGAGAGCATGGCCAATGTCCACACCCAATCTTTAAGAAGGGATCTAGGGGACCCGAGGAAATTACAGACCAGTCAGTTTGACATCTGTCTCCTGGTAGAAATTAAGAGTAGAGAATCTGTCATTAAAAGAGATAAGAATTTATAAAACATGTAATAACAACAGCAAAACCTGCTGAGAAAGAGTCAGCATGGCTTTTGCAGGAGCTGAACCAATCCTGTCTTACAAACTTACTTTGAGAGTTCTTTGAGGGATGTAAAATGAGGCATGTGGATAAAGGGGGGGAACCAGTGGACATTTGGTTCTACTTGGATTTCCGTAAAAGACTTTTGACAAAGTTCCCTCACCAGAGACTATTGAGAAGAAACTCAGCAATGAAGGGAATAAGAGGAAGTCCTCCTATGGATTAAAACTGGTTGAGAAACAGGAAGCAAAGGAGTGGGTGTAAATGGGAAATTCTCACAATGGAGAGATGTAGGGGAGTGGGTGTCCCCCAAGGATCCATTATGTGGGACCAGTGCTCTTTAACCTATTCATAAATGACCTGGAAGTAGAGGGTGCGGTAGTGTGGTGGCCAAGTTTGCAGATGATACCAAATTATGTAGGGTGGTAGAGAACCACAAAGGATTCTTGCGAGGAGGTCCAAAGCGGACCTTGATAAATTAAGATGTAAGTGGGCTAAGGAAATGGCAAATGCAGTTCAATGTAGCAAAGATGCTAAAGTGATGCACATAGGGGCAAAAAAATCAGAAAACTTCACATACTGCGCTACAGGGGTCAGTGCTATCCAGTCACAGACCAGGAAAGGGATTTAGAAGGCGTCTTAATTGAGTAGTTCCATGGGAATGTCAACTCAATGTATGGCAGCTGTAGAAAAGGCAAACTCTATGCTGGGGATAATCAGGAAAGGAATTGATAATAAAACTGCAAAGATTGTCATGCCCTTATAATAAAGCCGTGGAGTGCGACCACACTTGGAGTACTGTGTTCCAGTTCCTGGTCCACCCACATCTCAAAAAGAATATTGAAGAGATAGAAAAGAAGAAGTGCAGAGAAGGTGCAATGAGGGATGATTGAGGGACTGGAGCACCTTCCTTATGAGGAAAGGCTACAGCGGTTTGGGACCTCTTTAGTTTGGAGAGGGAGGCGTCTGAGGGGATATGATTGAAGTCTATAAAATTATGCATGGGGTAGAAAATGTTGACAGAGAGAAATTTTTCTCTCTTTCTCACAATACTAGAACCAGGGGGCATTCATTGAAAATGCTGGGGGGAAGAATTAGAACTAATAAAAGGAAACACTTCTTCACGCAACGTGTGATTGGTGTTTGGAATATGCTGCCACAGGAGGTGGTGATGGCCACTAACCTGGATAGCTTTAAAAGGGGCTTGGACAGATTTATGGAGGAGAAGTCAATTTATGGCTACCAATCTTGATCCTCTTTGATCTGAGATTGCAAATGCCTTAACAGTCCAGGTGCTCGGGAGCAACAGCCGCAGAAGGCCATTGCTTTCACATCCTACATGTGAACTCCCAAAGGCACCTGGTGGGCCACTGCGAGTAGCAGAGAGCTGGAATAGATGGACTCTGGTCTGATCCAGCTGGCTTGTTCTTATGTTCTTATGTTCTTATGAAGGCGTCAGGCTCACTTCTAGCTAAGCTGCAGTTACTAGCATCAAAGGAAAGCGAAAGAGCAGGGAAAGATCCATTAATATGTCAGAAGGTGAAGACAACTTCCTCCTCCCCATAGCTAGGTGTGAGTCTTTGCACCTAAGTCCCACTCACTGATGTCAGGAGGGGCAGATCCTGACAGGTTTCAAGGCAAGAGACATTCAGAGGTGGTTTGCTGTTGCTTGCCTGTGCTTGAATCCCAGAACTTCCTTGGTGTTCTCCCAGCCATGTAACAACCAGGACTAGCTCTGTTTAGCTTCCAAGATTATTACTGTTATAAACCCAGAAACAAGCAATATAGAATGATAAATTTAAAAGCCAACCATTTTCAGTCCTTTTTAGAAAATAATACTTACGGGGCTTTCCCCACTACAGAAGGCAGCTAAGGTCGACTCGGTTCCCTTCCAGTGGAGGGCGATTCCACAGCAACTGAGTTGGCCCCCTGGAACTGAGCTAAGTGGGCAGGATCATCTTGGGTGCCCTGTTGCAGCTCCCTCGAATACATGATTTGGTGCTTGTGTTATGGCGGGGAGAACAAGGGCGTTCTTTTTTTTTGCATTTTTTACAGTTTAAAGTTAGATGTGCCTTCTGCCCGCCGCATGACTCTCCACGTTCTCGCGCATGCACCACAAAAGCTGGCTCGTGGTGGATTGGTTGAAACCGGATGAGGTGTCGATTTCGATGCTTCCCCCCACTTGGCCCAATTGCGAGGTATACGACCTTGTAGTTCATAACTTTCACGACAAAGGATGTACGCCCAGTTCTACGAGAGGGAAACTGAGACAAAACAATGTTAGGCTTCAGAGGTGGCAGTAGAAAGGGATTCACTTTGGGCCCGAACCTAGGTAGAAACCAGTTCAACTCTGTCAGTGGGGAAAGCCCCATAGTCTCCATAGTTAAGGGTTCTCCCTCACCACCACCATATGGAGCATTTTCCACAATCAATAAAAAATCAAGTGGCTGGACATCACCATCAGATTTCATATTTTCATTGTCAAAATGAAATCCATTTTTTTTCCCTACGAACTCGTTTCCTTTGCTGGTCTTTTGAAGAACTTCAATTTAGACACAAAAGCAGTTGACCAGGCTGTTCTTAGCCAATCTGTCAAAGGGCCACAAAGGGCTTTTTAAAATATATTTTAAAGGAAAAATTGCAAAGAGGTATGTGAATGTGATTCATCCATCTGCATAACACCCGTGTGTTTTCCCTGTATGCGCGTGCATGAAAGCATAATTCCGTTGAGTCACATTCCAGGCCGCTGAAAGGCCTACACAGAGGGAGAGAAAATCTTCAGAACTGGGAATGTGACAGAACCCACAATGACATTGGAAACACTTCCCTTTTTCAGCATCACATTTTTGGGTCCATTTGCATGCTCAAAGCAAAGAAAGCAAATCCAGCCATTCCTAATGTGTACTTCGTTGGATTCAAAGAATGCAAAACCTTCCTATGAAAAACCTTGCTTGATCGCTTGATCCCTCTTCCAGAAGGGAAAGCTTTACCTGTTGAGTTTCTGCCAGATGGGAGGAAAAGAAAGCCATCCGATTCTGCAGGTTGCTCTCCCAACCTCTATGAATCCTGCAAGGCCTCCACCTCTCCTCCTGGCTATCTCGTCTCTTGAAATATTGAAAGCTCGCAAAGCCGAGCGCGACTTCGGTACGGAATGTCTACCGCCAGTTCCAATTAATTTTGAATTTTTCATTAAGCCATTATTAAAAGCAAGAGGACAGCCAAAAGAAGGGGATTTGAGTCTGGCAGTATATTAACTACCCTCGTCTTGCCTAAGGACTTCTTATGATCTGTCCAAAGCAATTATGTCAGGCAGGCCTGACGGTTTCCCATGTCAACTGGAGGTAAGTGCAGCGGTCGGGGAGGGGAGTAGCAGCTGCATTGGTGTAGCTTGCTGTTCCCGATTATTTTAAATTTGGGGATTTCTGCAGCATTCTAGAGACCACCATATATCTAGTCATCCTTCTTTCCTGGAAATTTGTCGCTGCCAGTGGTCTTTCCTGCACACTTTTCAGTTCATGGGAGGTCAACAATGAATCCAGCATCCTTGCAAGCTGACTGAGCCACAAAATGAGCCCCGCTGCCAAATTCTCTGCAGTGCACCTGGGATGCAACTTAAATGTGGAAAAGACTTCCTAAAACATGAGACACACCAAGACAGACTACCCCAGACGAGTTTTATTTAGCTACATTTCACCCTGCCCTTCCTCCAGGATGCGCAGACCAGAGCACACTGTCTTGTCCCCCAAGTGTTTTTAACATTGCAGCTTGGGGATTTTAACAATGGATAATCCAGCACTCTAACCCAGGGGTTCCCATATTGGTTCCTGTGGGCAGCGTGGTGCCCATCAACACCTTTCTTGTCACCCATCAAGTTGTTTTTTAAAGCAGTCTGGTCGGGCGGGGCAACTGCCGAGGAGAGTTTCTGATTGGCCACTGGAGATATGACAGGCTATGCAGATTAAAACAACAATATTTCAGTGGAAAAGACTCCAACAGCTTTGGTTTGATTCTCTCACACCACTATTTTATCAATTACTCCGTTCTCCTGTGCACTTGGACTTCCTCTGTGTGCGTGGCTCCATTTTGTGGTTGTGCCTCTCAACCTGTGTCAAAATGCTGTAGGAGCCCACAGGCTCAAAAAAGTAGGAGCCTCTCTTCTAACTCGTCCCCTATGCTGGTTCTCACTTATGTCGTGAAGGTAGCGTGGAGATGGAAATTTCTCTGTGTGGGGCCGAAGTGCTGATTAATTAAAAACATTAGCTACAGGATCTATTCTAGGCAAAGGTTACATATATACAATACACAAACACAAAACACACACAAATCTAGTCCTGGCCCATTCCTTCATATTTCAGGGAGTGACAAAGTGACTCAGGAAAATGTATTGTCAAAGACTTTCATGGTTGGAATTAACTGGCTGTTGCGGGCTTTCCAGGATGTGTGGCCATGGTCTGATAATTTTTGCTCTTAATGTTTTACTCACATCTATGACTGGCATCTTCAGAGGAATGTTACAGTAAGATGCATTTCTCTCCATGGCACAATTTCACCATGAGGCTTTCCCCACTACAGAAGGGAGCTAAGGTTGACTCGGTTCCCTTCAGTGGAGGGCGATTCCAGGCTGTCCCCACAGCAACTGAGTTGGCCCCCTGGAACCAAGCTAAGTGGGCGGGATCATTTTGGTGCCTGTTTCGCTCCTCGATCGTGATTGGCGCTTGTATTACGGCAGGAAACAGGAGCATTCTTTTTTTGTTTACAGTTTACAGTTTACAGTTACATGCGCTTTCTGCCCGCCACGACTCTCCCATTCTGCGAATGCCACAAAAGCAGCTCATGATTGGTTGAACGGATGAGGTGTCATTTCGATGCTTCCCCACTTCAAAGCTTCAAAGCGTTATCGACCTTGTTCCGGCAGAAAAGTGTAGTTCATAACTGTGACAAGGATGTCACAGTTCTGAGGGGAGAGAGCTGAGACAAAACAATGTTGAGCTCGGTAGCAGTGGGGATTCACTGAGGCGAACCTAGGTGGAAACCAGTTCAACTCTGTCAGTGGGGAAAGCCCCCATGACATGTCTCCGAAGATGCCAGTCACAGATACAGGTGAAATGTTAGGAGCTAAAACCAACTTATCACAGCCACTCAGGCCAGAAAACTCACAACAGTCAGTTGACTCAGGAAAACCTATGCTAGAATAAACAAATAAATATATACATATGGAATAAATTCATCTTTAAGATGGTGCTGGGTCTTCTGTTTCCTCCTACGCACATATTTAGAAGGTACACTACAAACGTTTCTTGATTCTGTAATTTTTTACTCTTTTAGAAAATGATATATTGCCTTTTCTCAGATATATATCCGTAGTTATGCACATGTTTACCCCATTTACCATTGTCTATGCCAATAAAGGCTTGTTGCTTCTGGTAAAAAAAAAATGTTTACCCCTCTTCAACAGTCACCCTGGCTACAGATCAGAGAATCCCCACAGTTTCCGAAAGCTCTGAAAGTGTGACTTTTTCTCTCCCTTTGCAGGGAAAGCAAAGGAGATCAGCATGTCTTTAGCTTTCGTTGGGTTTTCATACTTCCTTCTTTCTTCACCTGCCCACACCACAACAGTTCCTTCTACTCTTTGGACCACCATTTCAAAAGCATCAGAAGGGCTTCCTTTTTTATTTTAAACTTTCACTTTTGAAGGTCTATTGCTGAAGTGAAATTGGCAAGAAATTGGCATGGTCTAGCAAACTAATGCTAGACCAAAGATGACGGCGGGGGGAGGGGCAAGAAGGTTACACAGAAACAATGGCCCTTTCCCCACTTACTGTTTGCTGCGCGCTACTCTGCCCAAATAGCGTGGGGTCCAGCGGCGCTCCCCACGAGTCCGGGCGGCGACAACGCAGCCGCCCTGACTCTGCCGTTCTCCCGCCCCCTCAGCGCGAGTAATTTCTGGCGTTGATAAAACGGCACCTTTCATGACCCCGCTCAGAGCGCAGGGCAGTGGGGAACACGACCCCACGCCAGAAATGACTCGCGCTGTGGGTAGCGCGCTGCAAACGGTAAGTGGGGAAAGGCCCAATGAGGAAGTGGTGGGTGGGCAAAATGGTGGGTCAGCTTGGTTAAGGACACTTTGCTGGAGGAGAATCCCTGGGAAAACCAAAAAACTGTGGGAATACTCCGCTCCGAAGCAAACAGCCGGGGGTAAGTAGTGCATGCACAAATGGCCTCTCGCTCCCTTATTTTAAAAAAATCTGATTTAAAATGAAACCTGAACTTAATGCACATTTTTGCCTTAAAGTTCAGAGCTCATTGGTTATTTTAGAATTATATTTACTACAGCCCAATTTTTTTTATAAAGCAAAAAAATCCATTTCAAAATTCAGCTACAAGATCCTACTTGGAAAATAAACCTGCTTGCAATGAAAACTGAATTTGTATTCAGTTTAGATGGCTGTAGTTTAGATTAAGTGTATACATTTGTATTAAGTTTAGGTGGTTTCTTGAACCAGATTTTAAAATCATGACATTATGGCTGAAACTTTTTTTAAAAATATAAAACAGCAGTTTTTAAAGAGCAGAATTAAAAAAAAAAATCTCTGCAAGCTTGGGGAGTGTTGCAAAGTCCTGAAAAGCTGCCACAAAGCCGTGTAATAGCAGAAATGCCATTTGGGGCTTCCTTCCTCTTCCTGCTCTCTAGAGAAGAAGAAGAAGAGTTTGGATTTTATATCCCCCCTTTCTCTCCTGTAGGAAAGTCAAAGGGGCTTACAATCTCCTTCCCCCCTCACAACAAACACCCTGTGATGGGGTGGGGCTGATAGAGCTCCGAGAAGCTGTGACTAGCCCAAGGTCACCCAGCTGGCATATGTGGGAGTGCACAGGCTAATCTGAATTCCCCAGATAAGCCTCCACAGCTCAGGCAGCAGAGCGGGGAATCAAATCCGGTTCCTCCAGATTAGAATGCACCTGCTGTTAACCACTGCTGCTCCTAGGTCAAAGATGTGTCAAATATTTGTAGCATTAGAGTCAGCCAAGATCCCCAGAAGCCAATGCGATTGTATGTTTCTGGGTGTTATTTACAAATCAAATCTAGCCTTATTGACTTTACGCTTTACCCATCTGAAAGACAAACAAGAGCCATACCAAAGAAGCACACATTAGGAGAACAAGAAAAGCAATTTAAGAAAGAGGCAGGTCATATACAAAGGCGAAATCAGAGAATCCATATTTATAAAAGTGTGTTCTGCATGCCCACTCCCTCTGTCTGTAGTTCACCATTATGTGGAAAAGAGAAAAAAAAGGCATTCAAGACAAACACACAAATTATCAATTAGCTCAAGGATTCCACTGAGTGTGCTTAATTTTCCAACCACCAAGCCACAAAGTTGCTCAAAGGTCCAAGCTTCTCCAGCGTGGTGTAGTGGTTAAGAGCAGGTGGATTCTAATCTGGAGAACTGGGTTTGATTCCCCACTCCTCCACATACATCGGGGCCTTGGCAGCCCTAGTTCAGACATAAATGCAAAATCTGGGTTATTTTAACCTATGGTTATGAAGATTACCAGCTATCTATGGCTTGGGAATTCCTGGAGGACTGAGAGTGGTACCTCAGGATGGTAGAGTTTAATGAAGGGATGGAGCCAGAGGTGGGATCCAACCAGTTCTCACCACTTCTCTAAAAGTGGTTACTAATTTTTTCTGAGTGCCAAGAAGGGGTTACGAAAGCAACCTCCCTGCCCAATAGGGACTGGAGGGGCGTGTGTGCGCCGCTGCCACTGTTTGAATCCCACCATCATTGGAACCTGTTATTAAAATTTTTGGATCCCACCACTGGATGGAGCTCAGTAAGTATATGACAAGAAGCAGGATTCAACTTGCAGAAAAATAATTCAGATGTGCCTTGATAAATGGGGTTTCTTCACTTTGGGCAGACATCTCTATAGTAGGCAAACACATTGTGGGGAACAAATAAAGTTTAAACCAGAATGGCCATGTTTATTCCACCAATAAACTCTAGTTAAGCCTAACTGTGGTTTGTAAGCCAACTTTAATCTACAGTGAAACAGACTTTTCTCTGTGATACACCTCTGAAGATGCCAGCCACAGATGCATGCGAAACATTCAGAACAAGATCCACCAAACCATAGCCATACAGCCCGGAAAACCCACCAGAACCAGTTTAATCTACAGTGTCAGATCCTGATTCGAAAGATCCTAATTATCCATCGTTAACAGTGTTGCCCGCATTCAGATAATCAAACGATGGTTTGTTTAGCTAAACCCTGGTTTTGTGATATGTCTGAACTGAGCCTCAAATCTCACATAGCAATGTAAAAGCTGCTGGACCAGAACCCAAAACATCTACCTGATGGAGCATCATTTTTTTCTCCAAAAGGCAGAAGTCCACAAGCAAATCACAAAAGCTTACTCCTGCTGTGTGTTACTTGGTGGTAGACTGTCTCTGAACTTGGAAGTTCTATTTAACTTTCATGTCTGATAAACTTGTTGGCATGAATGTGATCTAATCCTGATTTAAAAACTAATCCTGATTTTAAAAACGTTCCAACTACCCCTGGTAAATAGGGCCAGCTCAAGCTGCACAATGAGACTCATTTGGTCTATCATCCCAATTGCAGCAGACAAAACCTAGATCAATCAGAGTACTCATGGAGTGTGTATAATTTTTTAAACCATTTTTGGGTCCAGCTTTAAAAGACCCAGACATTTTGGGGAAAGCCAAAACTAATTTTTAAAAAGCCAGAACCCCATGCCAACCCCATGCCAACTGAGAAATGGGAGAAAAAAATGGCTACAAAATCACCTCCAAAACAATGACCCCCCATCTCTATACAATTGAAATGATGGGGAATTCCTAGACCGGTGTCATGCCAGTACTGACATCACATCATCTCCAAGCTCTACCTTCTCCAGACAAATGCCAAGGCAGTGCCATAAATGCTTAAGTTTGCCCTTTGCATGAGACATTGGAGAAAAGGTCTGCCACCTCACCATTTTGCCTGATCTCACACATTGGATGTGTTTATAGAATCATAGAGTTGGAAGAGACCACGAGCTCTATTCAGTCCAACCCCCTGCTATGCAGGAACTCACAATCAAAGCAGATGGCCATCTAGCCTCTGTTTAAAAACCTCCAAAAAAGGAGACTCCATCCTACTCTGAGGCAGTGTATTCCACTGTCGAAGTTGTTCCTGATGTTTAAGTGGAATCTCTTCTCCTGCACTTGAATCCATTGCTCCTTGACATAGCCTCTGGAGCAGCAGTAAATAAGTTTGCTCCATCTTCAACATGACATCCCTTCAAATATTTAAACACGGCTATCATGTCCCCCTTCAACCTACCCATTTCCCTAAGCTGCTCCTCATAGGGCATAGATTCCAGACCTTTTGCCATTTGGGTCACCCTCCTCTGGATCCATTCCAGCTTTTCAATATCCTTCTTGAATTGTGGTGCCCAGAATTAGACACAGTATTCCAGGTGAGGTCTGACCAATACAGAATAGAGTGGTACTATTATGTCCCTCTATCTAGTAGACACTGTACTCCTACTGATGCAGTCCAGAATTGAATTGGCTTTCTCGGCTGCCGCATCACATTGCTGACTCCTGTTCAGTTTATGGTCTACTAAGACTCTCAAATCCCTTTCACGTGCACTGTTGTCAAGCTAGGTGTCACTCATTCTATATCTGTGTATTTCATTTTTTCTGCCAAAGTGTAGTATCTTGCATTTATCTCTGTTGAAATTCATTTTGGCCCAGCTCTCTAATCTATCCAGGTTATTTTTAATTCTGAACCCCCCTGATTTGGTATCATCAGCAAATCTGATTAGCATGTCCTCTATTCCATCATCCAAGTCATTGATAAAAATATTGACTAGCACTAGGACCAGGACAAAACCCTGAGGCACCTCACAAGTCACTTCTCTCCAGGCTGAAGATGAGCCATTGGTGACTACCCTTTGAGTTTGGTCAATCAACCAATTACAGATCTATCTAATAGTAGCATGGTCTAGCACACATTTTTAGTAGCTTACTTGCAAGAACATCATGGGGGACCTTGTCAAAGGCCTTTCTGAAATCAAGGTATGCTACGTTCACAGCATTCCTTTCATCTATCAAGCTTGCCACTCTATCAAAAAAAGAGATAAGATTAATCTGGCATAACTTGTCTTTGAGAAACCCAGGTGACTTTTAATGATCACGGCATTCCCTTCTAAGTGCTTATAGTGATCACAGCATTCCCTTCTAAGTGCTTACAGTGATCACAGCATTCCCTTCTAAGTGCTTATGTCTAATTAATTAACTGCTCCAGAATATTTCCTGGTATTGATGTCATCAGGTCCTGGAAATTTGAAATCATTCAAGGTAGCCAGGTATTCCTGTACTACCTCTTTCTTTATTCTGTGCTGAATTTCCCCTACTGTATCTTCTGCTCCATTACCCCCAGCTGAGCACTCCTTTTCTTTTGGGAAAAAACTGAGGCAAGGAAAGTGTTGAATAGTTCTGTATTTTCCCCATCCCTTGTTAGCGTTTTTCCATCTTTTCCACACAGTGACCTTTCCTTATCCTTTTTTTCCTTTCTTTTGCTACAGATATAACCAAAAATCCTTTAAAATTGTTTTAAACCTCTCTAGCAAGTCTGAGCTCATTCTGTGCTTTCGCTTTTCTGACTTTCTTCCTACATGTCCTGGCTTTTTGTTCAACTTCCTTTCCATTTCTTTGTACATGCCCCTTTTAAATCTGAGCTCAGTTGAAAGTTCTGTAGACATCCATCCTCGTTTCCCTAGATACCTTCTGTTTTTCCTCCTCGGAACTGTTTGAAATTGTGCCTTCAAGATCTCACTTTTAAGAAACTCCCACTCATCACACACGTCCTTCTCTTTTAGTATTCTTAACCACAGGATCACACCCAATAGTTCCCTAAGTTTACTGAAATCAGCTTTCTAAAAGTCTAGAATGCATGTCTGACTACACTTGGCATCCCCTTTCCACTGTATAATAAACTTCAAGAGAACATGGGTCGTTTCCCCACTTACCTGGGTGAATGGCTGCTGTGCGCTACTCCCAGTGCGCATCATTTCTGACGCGCGCCCAGGCTTCCCCACGACCCCGCGCTGTGCGTGGGGTCATCAAAAGGCACCAGGAATGTCGCGAGCTGAGGGGGCGTGACAGCGGCAGTGTCGGGGCGGCTGCGTTGTCGCTGCCCCTGTAATGGGGAGTGCCAGGAGACCCCACGCTACTTGGGGAGAGTAGCGCGCAGCAGCAGGTAAGTGGGGAAATGCTCATGGTCACCCCCACCCTACTAATCAGGTCATCATTGTTGGTTAGGAGCAAATCTAAAATAGCCAATGTCCTTGTTGCCTCTTCCACCTTCTGGTCCACGAAACTGTCTGGAGGGCAAGTGAGGAATGTTTTGGACCTGATAGACTTCCATCAAATCTTCCATTACTACTACTTCTCCCCCTTTCTGAAAATGTGGTCATCTGTTTTAGGAAGGCATCATCCAACTCTTCAGTCTGGCTCAGGGGTCTATTACAGAGCAGTCAGATCACGATTGTTTCTCTCCCCCTTAATTTCTACCAAGATGCTTTCAACCTGGCTTCCAGGATTCAAGTCACAGACCTGCTCACAAGTGTAATCATTCCTAATGTAAAATGCTACTCCTCCTTCTTTCCTAGTTGGTTTATCTCTCTGAAATAGGTTATACCCTTCAATTATTACATTCCTACCATGAGACTCATCCCACCAGGTTTCAGTGATGCCTATTATATCATACTTGCTTTGCTGTGTTAAGAGTTCAAGTTCGTCTTGCTTATTTCCCATGCTCTGTGCATGAGTGTAGAGGCGTCTAAGGTCATAGTTCATTGCCCCGGCAGCTTATTTTGGGTTGCCCCCTCCCACTGTTGGATTCTTGAACTATTCACTCAGTCCTCGCTATAATTTCAGGACTACTGCCATCAAACACTTTAAACCAAAGCACATATAATTTGGGTGCTGTGTGGTTTCAGCGGAGCTCGGTATGGCAGAGTGTTCTTAGCAGAACCACTGGCCATACAGCCCGAATAATCACACAACACCCAAGTGAAAAATGTTCCGCCGTGGAAATACCCGACAATACACATATAATTTGCATGTTCTCCAACCACTTTCTGGGAACGGTTGTTTGATCCAGATTCCCAGCACATACCAATTTTATGAATGCCATAAACAAATGCAATCAATCTGTCAGGGACAGAAGTTGCATGCACACTCAAGCAATGGCTTACTTAGAGGGGGACAGAGGGGGCAGATGACCCAGGTGCCACTTTGAAATGTCACATGGGGCACATTCAGCTGGTCTCCCCCCTTCCCCCATAATCGTCCTGCGCCATCACCCACCAACTGCCACCCACTGCTTCTGCTGCCCACTCACCACCTGCCACCCCTGTGCTTGCCTATTGCTTCTGCTCCCCCGCTCCCCACCGCTGCCACCAATCACCCACTGCAATCTAGATCAAACCACTATAAACTCTATGGTTATACCATGGCATTTCTGAGTGATTCCCTAGGTGCCTAATAACTTTTCCAAAGGTAGCTCTAGAAATCATCAACAGTGGTTAGGTTATACCAATGAGTTTCCAGCAATTCCTAGAGCTATCCTTTGTCACTTCCTATATGAACTTTTAGTAAGTTCATAAGACTGTATATATATATTTTTTAATCTCTCTTGACGCTGTGCTCCCACCAAACCCTCCTGCTGGTTGTCCGGCAACCTTCCGTGATTATTCTCAATGGTTTCCAAAGAATTCTGAGGCTGAATAGTCTGCCCTGGAAGCCCAGGGCACTGCAGAGGATTATGGGAAGTTTATTCGAGGTATGGTTGCCAGGCAGTGCTTGGCAACAGTCAGAAGTCCAGGAGTGCGGATATGGGAGGACCCCATTAGTGATGGCATGACAGCACTTCAGGGAAAACCCCAGATTCAGTCTTGGAATCACCAGTTTTCCCCAGAAGTGATGCCACATCTCTAGGGTTTGCCATGATTTTCCCATAGATTTTCTGGTGATTCCTAGAGAGGACTGGTTTCAATTCTGCGTAAGAACATACATCATACATCAAGGGAACCACTGACCACATAGGAAAACTGATGAAGAAGCATAACCTACAAACAATCTACAGACCCACTAAGAAAATTCAACAAATGCTACGTTCAGCAAAGGATAAGAGGGATCCTCTAACTACTGCAGGTGTCTACCGCATACCATGTAGCTGTGGACAAGTCTACATAGGGACCACCAAACGCAGCGCTCAGACACAAATCAAAGAACACGAAAGGCACTGCAGACTAATTCAGCCAGAAAAGTCAGCAATAGCAGAACACATGATAAACCAACCTGGACACAGAATATTATTTGAAAACACAGAAATTCTGGACCACTCTGACAACCACTACATCAGACTATACAGAGAAACCATTGAAATCCACAGGCACATGGACAATTTCAACAGAAAGGAAGAAACCATGAAAATGAACAAAACTTGGCTACCAGTGTTGAAAAACGCTAGAGTCAAGACAGTGACTAATCAGCTCCACACAAACACAGGATGACTATAGCCAGTAAACAATCAAAGGGAACAAAGGCCAGGCTACTTCTATTCAGTTGCCCCCACCTATTGACCTTGCTATCTTCATTGTTACTCACATGCTAATAGGTGGATCCCACTCAACATATGTAAATCTAGCTTGCTAATTGCACCCTTTACTTTTTAACAGACAATGGTTCTTTTACCCCACCCTGGACACTCCAACAGGTATATAGACTCCACTTGCTTTCCCAACATCAGATCCTCTGAAGATGCCAGCCACAGATGCAGGTGAAACATCAGGAGAGAATGCTGCTAGAACATGGCCATACAGCCCGGAAACCACACAGCACCCCAGTAAGACATTCTATTTTGATGAGAGCGACTAGCTTAATCAATTTCTTCCCAACTGACCAAGTACATCCTTCAATGATCACTAAGTCCCAGAGAGAACATCAGTATGGCAAACTCAGGCTAACCTGGATGGCCCAGGCTAGTTGGATGTCGTTCAGATCTCAGAAACTGAACAGGATCAGCCCTGGTTAATATTTGGAGGAGGAGGAGGAAGAAGGAGGAGGAGGAGGAGGAGAAGAGTTGGATTTATATTCCCACTTTCTCTCCTGTAAGGAGACTCAAAGGAGCTTACAAACTCATTTTCCTTTCCCCCTCACAACAAACACCCTGTGAGGTGGGTGGGGCTGAGAGAGCTCCAAAGAACTGTGACTAGCCCATGGTCACCCAGCTGGAGGGCACAGGCTAATCTGAATTCCCCAGATAAGCCTCCACAGCTCGAGCAGCAGAGCGGGGAATCAAACCCGGTTCTCCAGATTAGAGTGCAACTGCTCTTAACCATTACACCACTGCTGCTCCAAAAGTACCAAGAAAGTCCCAGGTCACTTTGCAGAACCAAGCAATGGGAATTGGCAAACCACCTGTGAATGTCTCTGGATGGCTCAAGCTAGTCTGATCTCAGAAGCTAAGCAGGGTTAGCGCGGGTTAGTATTTGGATGGGGGACTACCAAAGAAGTTCAGGGGTGCTATGCAAAGGCAGGCCGCGGCAAACTATCTCTGCACGTCTCTTGCCTTGAAAACTCTGCAGAGTTGCCACAAATCAGCTTTGACTTGACAGTAAAAAAGACAGGGGGAGAACTATTTTCAAGAAAGCTCGTTATTATGACCTTGCCAATGGGCGGGGGAATCAATATGCTTCCAAGAGACCTACCAAAGTGCCCTTCAAAACTGTATCAAACCATCCAAGATACTAATAAACACAGTTCAAAGGGTCTGAGTACTACGAATGCAAGATAAAAGCCACATCTCTTTGCTTCAAAGTTACAAAAGAGGAAAGTTAATGATGTTGCTATCATCGTCATTAGTCTGCCTGCCCAGAAGGACGGGGACATCCACAATGCGCCACGTTCAGCAAAACATACATATTACTGGCCTAAAACCACAACGTCCCTGGGTTGGTTCTCACCTCCACCACTAACTCTTTGGCTGACCTTTGGTAAATCTCTCATTCACACACAGAGAGATTCAGCTACTTTTCATTCACTTTCCATCCCTTACATAGGTCGATTCCCCACTCACGATTAGATGCGTGCTCGTCACTCCAAAGGTCCAGGTTTTCTGCAGAACTCCCCACTACACCAGCGCTGAACGCGCATTCACCCCGTTTCTGTCGCGCGCCCCCCTCAGCACATGTTATTTTAGAACTTGGAAGGAAGTAGACTTTTTCGAAAAACGTGTGGTCAATCTGGAGCAGTGGGGAAGTTCGAATGGTGAATCTGGATTCGAACTACCTGCCCTTGCGAGTGACATGGAGCCTCCCATCCAATCAGGGCGCAGGGGGCTGTGCGCAATGTGTGCACAGCCCTTTATTTTTTTTTTAATTTCACGTAGCTAGAATCCATGTGGATACATGGGGCCCTTCCGCATTGTCAGAGTCGACCTTAGATCGACTTGAGTCCGACCCGAGTCCTCCGCACAGACGTAGCGTCGGACTCGTGTCTGACTCGACTCACCTCCCTCTCGCCATTGAATTTCTCGACTTTACTGGGGAGTTGAGTCGACTGGCGGACTCGGGTTGCGCTCGAGCCAAAGCCGACAGAGTGCGGAATCTCCGTCACTCGACTCTGCCATGTAGCCAATCACAGCTAAGTATTTCGCCCATGCGCAGAAGGGGAGACTCGTGGCGGTGTGAAAAGCTTTGGGCATGAGCAGAACGGGGGACTCAGCAACCAATCGGAACGCAGCGCAGGGAGGTGGTCCCGCCCTCTGAGCTCGGCTCCGGAGTCACGAGTCGGCTGCTGTGTGGAGGAATGGGAGGACTCGAGTTGAGGTACGACTCCGCCGACATGAGTCGAACCTGAGTCGCCTCGTGTGTCCGAAGGGGCCATGGTGATGTGGGGCTGTTTAGAATTATTTTCTGCAACACAAAGGAACGCTACACCTCGTATCCATGCAGATATGAGGAGACAAAGCAGCACAGAAACGGGGCATTGCGTGGAGTTCTTCTGCACATGCTTGCACAGACGTGGTTCCGAAGTGCAAAAAATAAAAAAATTCCAGCCCCAGCACAACGCAGCAGCCAATCAGGAAGCCCCTGAATGGATCGCACGGCAGATCCACGAACAGCGGGGAATTCAGCCCGGCTGCTGCGTCACCTGGAGCAGGGGTCGTTCGGCTGCAGTGGGGACCATGAAACCGCGCTGAAAAGGTCCCAAATCAAACCAAACCGGTTTGTATCCACTTTCATTTTTCCAGTGGGAAATCGACCATAGATAGGCCCCTTCTGCACATGCAGAATAATGCACTTTCAGTCCACTTTCAGTCCACTTTGCAGCTGGATTTTACTATGCGGAATAGCGAAATCCACTTGCAAACAATTATGAAAGTGGATTCAAAGTGGATTATTCTGCATGTGCGAAAGGGCCCAAAGAGCTGCACCTTAAAATATATATCTGGAGAAGAAAAGTTCAATTCTGTGAACCAGATTGCATATCTAGCCATTTAAACAGTAAACAAACAGTAATAATTTTCAGCTTTAACGGTTCCAGTTTCGCTACTTTACTGGAAAAGAGTAAGGATCTGCACAGAGGACTGACAGTTCACATGAAAGCCCTGGAAACATTGTCCAGCCCCGCCCCTGAGATTTATATACATCCCAGAGTGATGCTTGAATATCAGAAGGGCTAGCATCTTGATTTTGTTTTGTTTCTTAAAAGTGAAAGCTGAAAAATTCTTGGGAAGATGGATTCTGAAGCCAGTACCATATGATGTGTGGTTTTGTGGGTGAATTTTAGCAACTCAGATAGTTTCAGAAGACAGCTGCATGGGTTTGCAGGAGAACAGCTAGATTTGAGTCGCGTAGCAACTTAGAAACCGAAAAGATTGGGGGAGGACAGGAGCTTTTGAGAGCCAGAATGGTGTAGTGGTTAAGAGCAGGCGCACTCTAATCTGGAGAACCGGGTTTGATCCCCTGCTCTGCCACTTGTGCTGGGGAGGCTTATCTGGTGAACTAGATTAGCTGGTGCACTCCCAACACATGCCAGCTGGGTGACCTTGGGCTAGTCACAGTTCTTCTGAGTTCTTTCAGCCCCACCTATCTCACAGGGTGTTTGTTGTGAGGGGGGAAGGGCAAGGAGTTTGTAAGCCCCTTTGAGTCTCCTTACAGGAGAGAAAGGGAGGGATATAAATCCAACTCTTCTTCTCTTTCTTCCCTTTTCCCCTCCCCCCTTCTTTCTTCTTCATAGTCAAGAAACTGAGCAATGAATCAGAGACTCTGGTTTGATTGTTACCTTTGCCACAGACCTATCGAGTGCCCTTGGGCAATGCTCTCAGCCTCATCCCCCCGCCTCCCAGTCAGCAATAATACTAGTCTACCTTACAGGGCAATTGTGAGTATTGCAAAGTTATGCACACTCAGTAATTTGCTACGTATCGAGATGAGTCACCTCCTCTTCGGCTCCGACTGGAAAAGAATAAAGAACTTTTCATATTTCTTACCAAGCATCTCAGGCGACCGTTCTGGAAACATTCTTGAATGACTATTTTTGCAGCCGAATGTAGCTTATTTTGCATTTGGAGTGGGGGGGTGAGAGATGCAGAGCATAAGAAATAGGGTGGCTTTTAAAAAAAAAGAGAATCCAATTTGTTAATACATACTGCCATCAGGTGGCTGTGCAGTTCTATACATGGAAGACCAAACCAGAACTTGAGGAAATCATTCCTGATACCCAAGTTCTGAATATACCAGGACTGATCTCCAATGTGCTAAGTTTCAGCGCTGGACAATCCAAAATAATAAGGACGTATCTAGGCATGTGCCAGGGACATTCCTCTAACCCAGGGGTAGGGAACCTGCGGCTCTCCAGATGTTCAGGAACTACAATTCCCATCAGCCTCTGTCAGCATGGCCAATTGGCCATGCTGGTAGAAACTGATGGGAATAACAGTTCCTGAAAGACATCTAGGCTGCAAGGTTCTCTACTCTATATGTGTCAAACTATTTGGCCTCCAGATGTTATGGACTACAGTTCCCATCATCCCCTGTCAGCATGGTGCTGGCAGGGGATGATGGGAACTGTAGTTCATAACATCTGGAGGGCCACGAGTTTGACACCTGTGCTCTAACCACTGAGTGACTACTGTCATCCTGCCACCCTTTCACATCTGGTCCAACACATTTGGGAACAGTCCCCAAAAAGGCCCAAAGGAGAGCCAGTGTGACATAGTAGTTGAGCAGCAGACTCTAATCTCAAAAACTGGTGATAGGCACAGGGCAAAGCCCTGTCCACAGAGCAAAAGCTCTGACTGGTTACAAAAATAACCATCCAAAAGCGTCTTCAGTGTTCAGAGGTTTATTGTTTTCATTCAATTCTGCGCAGAAGAGGGAACTCTCCTCTGTTAGCAGCAGGGAGGAGGTTCCAGGGGCTGTTGCTTGCGTAACATAATTTATACCCTCTTACAAACATCCCTCCTTGTCTTCTGACCAATTGGTTTGAGTCAAGAAGACATACAGACCTGGTCATCTCATCCCGCCTTTTACCACCCCTTGCCCCTTCCCATATTTGGTGAAACTTAAGTCAAAAACACCTTGCGTAAAAGGTTTCTATAACAACTACTGGTTTCTATTTTACCTTTATCTGTATTTGTGAGCTTCTGCTAATTCCTTATCTCCTTGGTGGGGCCCTGTTTTCCCAAATCAAAGCTCAGTGTCAGGCTGCTCTATGAGTTTCGTTTTCTTCCAACTAAAGTAAGCTTCTGAAGTGCTTGGTGCCCAGTGAATTACTCTCACATAACTTGTATGATTAAATACAGTGGCTTAAAACATCCTAAACTATATGTCCATATCACTGGGTTTGATTCCCCACTCCTCCACATGAGCAGCGAACTCTGGTGAACTGGATTTGCTTCTCCACTCCTGCACATGAAGCCTGCTGGGTGACCTTGGGCTAGTCACAGTTCTCTCAGAAATCTCTCAGCCCCACATACCTCTCAAGGTGCCTATTGTGGGAGGGGAAGGGAAGGGAAGGTGATGGTAAGCTGCCTTGACACTCCTTAAAGATACAGAAGAACGGGATACAAATCCAAACTTTTCATCTTCTTCATTGGGCCACCCTGAGCGAGGCACAGCTGCTGCCTCCTTCCAGGCATAAGCCAAGCCCCAGAGGCACTAGCAGTGGACCAGGAACAACTACAAGCATAGCCCATGCGTGCCTCTGCCTCCTGTGCTGTCTATAGGTGGGAGAGAGAGAGGGGCCACATCTGACCTGCAGTGGCTCAGCTAGCAGTTCTCCAGGTCCAGAAGGCCATGCTCAGCATAAGAACATAAGAACTTGCCTGCTGGATCAGACCAGAGTCCACCTAGTCCAGCACTCTGCTACTCGCAGTGGCCCACCAGGTGCCTTTGGGAGCTCACCTGCAGGAGGTGAAAGCAATGGCCTGCTGCTGCTGCTGTTCCCGAGCACCTGGTCTGCTAAGGCATTTGCAATCTGAGATCAAGGAGGATCAAGATTGGTAGCCAGAGATCGACTTCTATCGTAGGCTGCCCAGGTCCAGCAGCAAGACAAGTGTGTGTGGTATGTCAACAATAGCTTGGGTGACTTGAACTGGCCTGGACAACATCAGTCCGAATCGGATCAAACTACCTTTCTCCAGGTGGAGGTGGAAATTGCCATCAAGTTGCAGCTGTCTTAAGGCAATCACATTGGGTTTTCATGGCGATATGCAAAGGTGGTTTTGCCATTGCCTGTCTCCGAGGGCACTTTTGCACATGCAGAAAAATGCACTTTCAATCCACATTCGCAATTGTTTGCAAGTGGATTTTGCTATTTTGCACAGTAAAACCCAGCTGCAAAGTGCATTGAAAGTGGATTGGAAGTGCATTATTCTGCATTTGCAAAAGTGCCCTGAGTCCAGAGGTGGGATCCAGCAGGTTCTCACAGGTTCCCGAGAGTAGGTTACTAATTATTTGTGTGTGCCGAGAGGGGGTTACTAATTGGTGATTTTGCCACGTGATTTTTGCCTTAGTTACGCCCCTCCTCTCAGCAGTAGTGCGCACAACTTGCAGCAGTCTAGCAGGAGGTGCACCGGCGTGCGTGGCAGCCTGCACCTGCATTCGGTTCCCGCCCAAGGACTGGTGCAGTGGCTGCGTCCTTGCCACAGCCCCGCCCCGGAATGCCCGACCACACCCCCATCGTGCCCTGCCCAGCCCCATTGGCGCTACGCCACAGTTTGAATCCCACCACCATGGGAACCTGTTACTAAAATTTTTGGATCCCACCACTGCCTGAGTCTTCACTCTGGCGAAGAGCCAGTGTGGTGGTCAAGAGCAGGTCGATTCTAACCTGGAGAGTCAAGTTTGTTTTCCCCAGTCCTCTGCTTGAAGACTGATGGATGGCCTCGGACCAGACACAGTTCTCTCAGAACTCTCTCAGCCCCACCTACCTCACAAGGTGTCTGTGTGGGGAGGGGAAAGTGATTGTAAGCTGCTTTGAGATGCCTTATGGTTGAGAAAAGCAGGGTATAAATCCAAACTCTTCTTCTTCTACTTGATCTCCCATCCAAATACTGACCAAGGCCAATCCTGTGTATCTTCCAAGATCTGAGGAGATTGGAGTAGACTAGGCTGCCCAGATCAGGGTATCTTTCTTTAGACCCAAATTCAAAAATATCTCAGCAACAAGCCAATTTTTGAGTTCCACAGAACTCTCCTTTCAGACACTGGGTTTATGGGGGCCAGAGAGAAGCAGTGGTGCTGCTGGTAAAACCATAACATAGGACGATTTTAAAATGAAAATTCAGGAAAAAAACAAAGGCAACTTTCTACCTGCCTCTACACATACACATCACTCTCATGTACACACTCTAAATTGCCAGAAGACTAAAACTAATGCAACAAATGAGTACTTGTTCATTTGTTGATGTTTGCAGTCATTCTTGTAATAAAACAGGGGGGGAAAGATGGAATTTTTAATTAATGGAAACCCTTCCTTCCTTCATTTCCAGAAGAATCCATTCCCCCATTCAAGAGCAGAATCTCAGGAGCCTGCCAGGATGGGAAAGACATAAAGTAATTCTGTGGCACATGTCATGTTGGAGTATCTCCAACCTCCCCTATACTTATAAGCAGAACGTTTGCTAATTTTTCTGTAATTCACTTCTGATCATTTCTCTGATCAGTTTTACTATATGTACCCTGTTTTCCCGAAAATAAGCCCTAGTATGATTTTTCGGGATTTTTGGAGGATGCTTGAAGTATAAGCCCTGCTCCAAAAATAAGCCCTAGTTACAGATTCCCCGGCGCAGCTGATTGGGTCACGTAGGGGGCGCAAAATCATGGGGAAAAAAAATGAGACATCCCCTGAAAATAAGCCCTAACGCATCTTTTGGAGCAAAAATTAATATAAGACCACGTCTTATTTTCAGGGAAACACGGTGTCACCTTTCTGGGGATTGGTTATTCAATTGTCCCACCCCATACCTCACTGAAGTAAATGTATAACTGAACCAATTTAAGGAACTGAGGCAATCCGGCCTTCCCCTTTTCTCTCTGTTTGATCTCAGAGATTACCACACTAGAGACTTTTCAAAGTTCAACCATAAAACATTAGAATTTTATTAAACGCCTCAGAGGAATATGATAAGGGCGGGGAGAAATTTGAGAAGAAGCACACCAATATTAAGATGTTCTTAATACAACTCGGAAGGCATTTGGCTGTTTGATAAGGTTTCAGTTGGTTACAGATTTCAAAATCCTTTGAAATAAAATAAGACCTCCTTGCTGTTATACAGCTTTGACTCAGACTTGCACTCAGAGGTTTGTGTGTAAACGCTGATACTCAAAATCAAGAAGGAATTGAGTATTCACCCAACTCCCTTTTCTTCTTCAGACCTCCCCAGCTGTAGAATCAGTTTGGGGTTTTTGAAGTAAAACCATCTCAGAATTAGGGATGGGAATTTTTCTCCCACCCATAGTTTAAATTCCTCTCCTGGCTAGAGATTGGTCCCTCTCTGACACCATTTCTCTCACTCAGACAGCTCCCTCTGTCCTACACACACAGTTCAGTAGACAAAGTGGCTCTGTTTTAAGAACCTGAGCTAGGAATTCTTCTTTCCCTAGAAGTTTATTCTCCTATTTGGTTAGAGTAGGGTCCTTTTCCCCAAAACTCTTTCCCTACCAACACCACTGGTCTATACAGAGACACTAAATATGTCTGAACCCTCCAGTTCTAAGAATTCCCTCCAAAAAAACTGTCAGCAGCTCTGAGTTCTAAACTCAACCTACTCCCAGCATGTCACTCACCCACACAAGCTGTGCGAGGAATTAGCCCTTCAGAGTTTGGTATTTTCCTGCCCCCGCATGATCCTTGGTTTGAAGTAGCATTATACGGATTTGAGTTTTAATATGTTACATTCCTTAGGTGCACTGGAGCACAGTTACCCAAGTTTGCACTACGAAAACCTAGATTTGGCAGATGGTATAAATTCTGTAAATTTGCCTGTTTGAAATCATTTATCCCGGTTTTTAGCTTACTGCTCCATGCATTGCAAGTCATTCTGATTCTGTAAATCACAGAAAGGAGCAAGAAAAAAAAAACTAAGCAGGGTATTCACACCCTGCTGGATTGCAGCATCTCAGAGGCTGCCAGGACACCACTCTGTGTTTCAATGCCACAAGGACTAGAAACTTTTGAGAATGTAACTTCTCAAGATTCTGTTTTTGCGCTTCGCACACAGAAAGAGGTTTAGGCATGCTCCCCTGCCCACATGTGCTCTGACTACGTGCCTGACTTTTTAATACAAAGCCTAACTTCTCCCTAAGATATTTCCCACCAGTTTGAACAAAATAATACCACTGCATTTTGCAAAGCTCCAGTCACCTGCTCCATCTTAGCTGACAGAAGGCGGCCGATTGTATTTTGCAAAAATCAGGAATCCCTGCGCTATTTGGACCCTCGCTCGTTTCAGCCCCGCCCCTTCCCTTCTGCAAAAAGATGAGAATCCGGGCACAAGAGACTGAGGATTTCGTTTTCTCTGAAACAGGTAAGCAGTAATCAAGTTAAGAAATAATCTGACAGCACAGGGAATTCTACACAGAGGGGAGGAAGGGAGAGAATTAGAGGCTTTGCGGGGATTAAAGAGGAGGGGGTTTAGTGGCAGACTAGCCATCTAAAGAAACGCATGCAGCTGCAGAAGGAAAATACTTTGGGTTGCTAGTTCAGAGAGGCTGTTCCATTAGCCCCCCCCCCCTCCCCTGAAGATTTCAGAAAACGCTCGCTGCAACAGTTCTAAGAAGAGCCTTAACACTAGCCAGATTCAATCTAATGCCTTCTATGCTGCTTTATGGCAGATATCAACAAATTGATAAACAGAGGAGGCTATGTCCATGCAGTATGGGTCAGGTGGAGACACTCGATCATACTCTTTTTCATTGTGTAAGGTTTGCAAAAACCAGAATGTTGCAATCTGCACTTATCCCATTTCTGTATAACAATCTAACTGATGCTCTTAAGATACCTATGCTTTTGAACAACATGGATCCCACAGTGTGCGAGAATGTAGCAAAATTTCTGCTAAAGATAATAAGACGTAAGTCTAGATGGATACTAATCAATGTATATGTATTATGACCGCATATAGCCAGCAGTAATTTTTCTAGCTTCTGTAAGTATCCGATGACGTTCAAGTGAGTCAACTTAGTTGAAGGAAGATTCTATAGTTATAGAAGGACCATGTATATATTTTAGTACCATTGTCTATAACTGTGAGCAATAATGGCCAAATTTTGTATGCTTATTTTGTATGTTTATTTTATGCCAGTAAAGGCTTGTTACTAAACAGTTCTAAGACAGACCATCACAAGAGTACCCGGCAGTGGACTGCTTTCCCATGAAAACACTCACATGCCATAGGTGTCAAATCCGCGGCCCTCCAGATGTTATGGACTACAGTTCCCATCATGCCCAAATCCAATTATTAACCTACGGGACCGTCTTGTCCCACATGTCCCAAATTGGCCTCTGCGCTCAGCAGAGGCAAATTTGCTGGTGATCCCTGGCCCCTCAATGATGCGGCTGGCCTCCACCCGGGCCAGAGCTTTTACAGCTCTGGCCCCTGCCTGGTGGAACACTCTACCTCCAGCTACGCGGACCCTGCGGGATCTTAATGAATTTCGCAGGGCCTGCAAGACGGAGCTGTTCCACCGGGCTTTTGGGGAGTCCAGCCGCTGATGCCCCCCCTCCTTTTCATAACATCTGTGGACCCTGCTGTTCCCTCTCTCCCCTTCCCCTCCCCCCCTTTTTGTTAGGGGATTTCTAGTAGGACGCCATCAGTATATTTGATTAGGATGCTGCATTTTAATGGGGTTGATTTTAATATAGAGAGCCATATTTAATGATTATTTACTGACTTTATTTATTTATTTGTTTTGTTCATCGCTCTGAGCCCTTTGGGGGAGGGCGGTTTATAAATACAATAAATAATAATAATAATAATAATAATAATAATAATAATAATAATAATAATAATAATAATAATAATAATAATAATAAAGCAAGGGTGTGTGCTGGTACCTTATCTTTTCATTAACAACTTGGCGTTTTATCTAAGAGGGATTGACTGCCATCTATTTAAGCTAGGAAACCATCTGAAGCCCCCCCTCCCCCCGACAATACTGTAATTCTATCTTGAGCTCAAATCGGTTTAAAACGTTATCTTCGGGCTTCCTGCCACTACTGCCAACAAAATTCACTCACCATCAGTTTTGACAAATCCAAAATAGCTATATTTTCAAGAAGATGGCACCATCCATGGAAAATTGATAATATGGAAATCTTGCAGGTGAAACACTTCCAAGAATCCAGGTCTAAATTTCCATTACAACATAAAACAGATGACCCATAGAACATGCTCGAACATCTTTGTACATCTTTGGCTATTTTGCATTTCTACTTTCATCAAGGGAATCAAATGACCCCAGTGGCAATTTGTATTTTCAGTGCTAAAGTACTTCCACAACTACTTTGTGCAATTCCAATATGGATCCATGCCTTTTCGGATGAAGTGGAGCAAACACGAGCTTGATTTCTACGGCTATTAGTTGGCTTACCAAATTGCGTTAGCTATATGACAATATGTGATGAAACCGGACAATGATTAGTGGAAATAAAAGTTGGGATAGCTCCGGTCACATGTTGCCACCAGCTTAATAAAACACATTAGAAGATATCCCATTTTATAGTTGGTCCAAGAAAATATACGATCAAACATATTGGAATAGACCTCGATTCCTTGGTGTTTTCAGAAATGAACTACATCATAAGGATAGCAGTAAAGCAGACCAAAAGATCATCAGAAACAAATATTACAGTTAAGCAGACCAAAAGGATAGTTAATCAGACCAAAAGATCATGAGAAACAAATATCGCATCCAGTCGAACCAAAAATCTGCTCTCTTCCAATTCCTGGGTCTTTCATCAAGTTATAGACTTAACTCAAGTATCCAACTCAAGTATCCAACAGACCTTGTCTTTCATGTAAGATAGAATGAACTCCTCCCACCTGTCCTGTCGGCCAGATTCCAACAAACTTCTTATGCAGAGATATTGCGCATGCAGACACAAATCTCCTGATTCAGCGAGGCACATTGCTCTGGACCTGCCACCTTTATGAACAGAATAATCATTACCAAGGAAAACTTAAGCAGAGTCAAACTCTTCCAGTTTTGGATGTCTGACTGGGACTTTAACTGTAGCTAAGGCCCTTTCCACACACATGCGGAAATGCACCTCCCCTGGCATGAAGTATGCCGGCAGAGGCTCAGGGACTGTTCGCACGCTAGCGTGCGCGCAGCCCTGACTTCCCCTGCAGCCGGAGAGGCGGCTCCATGCTGCGGGGAAGACGCTGTTTCTCAATAACCTTGCTCATTGAGTGAGGTTTCAGGGGCGGCTTCATGCCGCCCGGGGAAAGCCAGGACGGCGCTGCTGCACAGCAGCAACACATCCTGTACGAACGCTCTCCCAGGGATGGCGTTTTTGCCGCCCCTGGGACGCTGCATTTGGCCCATGTGGAAAGGGCCTAAGTTTTTAGCATCAGTCGTAAAGTGAAGGATAATTATATGTCCCACTCCCAACTGTGTTGTGAGCTTTTAAAATGATCGACATCAATTCCAAGTTTAATATATTTGATGCAATCTTTTATATGTTGTTCTCTACGTACGTATTTAACTTATGCCAATTTTGATTGATTGATGTAAAGAGCTAGTAAAGGCTGGAAAAGGTTAAGGAGCTTAGAGCTTTTCAGTTTACAAATAAAGAAATAAAAACCTAGGTGGTGACGACAGTGGTAAATTATGTGGGAAGCAGAAATAACACTTTTTCTCCTGGCAGAACCCCTTAAACCCTGAGAGGCACCCAATGAAGTTGGCAGTCAGCAGAATCAGGTCAGAGGGGGAGAGACCAGTTTTACATCATGCAAAATTAACTTGTGTTCCCTAACAATGGCCCCGTTCTATACCTAGGGCTTCAGATCTGGATCCTACACTCCCAGGCAAAGCAGGGGGCATTCAGCATTCAACATGAACACCCCACTAAAATGAAGACAGTGCAGAGTCATGAATTTCCTTCAAAATGGAATTGTAGCCCATTCTTTTCATCACACTAGAGATCAAAATTCTGCAGGGCCAGGTAAAAATCAGATTAGTCAAGCAAAAGTTACAGAATAACGGGCAATTTTGGGGGGAAAAGTGTGAATTTAAGTTTGCAGTAAGATAAATTACACCTGAATTAAACCTTTTGTAGCTTATTTTTGATGTGAAGTTGATTACATGCGGCTTTGCCCGCTGTCTGGATGCGGGTTCCAATCACTGCTTTGAAATGCAATTCACCAGACCACTCCCCTACCCCTAAGGTACATAAATCCCACAAAGACACTGCACCCTGAAATATTGTTCCTTCACCCACTCCCTTAGAGCAAGCTCAGTGATAAAAAGTGAGAGGCTGATATGCCCGAACCAGACTACAGTCAAGGAACTTTCTGGGGAGTCTGATTCAGATGGAGGGAGGGGTTGCCATGGCATTGTGGCGGGCAATTGGCAGGAACGCCCCCCCTCTTTGTCCAGCAGGGCCTACATACCAGTTGCTCCTTCCCTTCTTTCCCAACAATGATGCACAGTTTCTTCACTGTGAGTTTATCATTTTGCCAGAGATCTATCTTCCTCTGGTAAATTCTTATCTTGATTCCTGATCTACAAGGCCTCCCAAAACAGCTTTTTTTGGCAAGTTGCACATATATCCCATCAATTTTCCATCATGAGGCTCAACACAGCTTGTATAGAATTCCCAGGAGACCTTTAATCCCAGCCAGACTGACCATTGCCCCTTCGCTCTCAGAAGCTGGGCTGCAGACCGCTACACAGAGACCAAATATTCTGTGCCATTCCCCCAGCTCAAGCCAAGGAGGGACAACCTTCACAGCGGTGGGAGCAGTACAATATAGATTTATTATTTATGGAAAAAGGAATGCTTCCTCTGAAACAAACAAATGGTATCCAAATAAGAACATATGGTGGGGAAGATCTGAGTTCACGTCATCTGCAAGTTACAATAAGGGTGCTGTGGTTCAACTCTTTCCGTGACAAAGAGTCCAAGGAGGTGACCCTGGTTATGAAGTTCTTGCATTAAACGGGAGAAGGATCTTCAATATCGCCGGGCGAAATGAGTATCGTTGGGTCGGTTTGGCCTGTCCTGGTCCATAAAGGTTCCTTGTATGCCGGCGCCTGGTACCGATGCATTCTGGTCTCCGCCTTGCACAAACCCACTACGCCTGAATGTCAAAAAAAAAAAATATCAAGCTTCAGTTTAGAGCCGAGCTACTCCAAAAGGACGCAACAGGTGTTGAGCCTCTTGTCCAGAAATCACAACACCGCAAGACAAAGGATAACACCTCAGTGACAACAGGGAAGGGAATTCACAATATAATAAGAATGTTTACAGGCTAATTAAGGGCCCCACTCACTCTTCACCAACATCAGTTAGCCATGTTTGGGGGTGGAGGCATTCAAAGATTCTACTGTAAAAAAATTGCTGAAAAGGGTCATTTTACACAGTTATCCTTTCCATATTGCTAAGGTTAGGGGCATGGCATCCCCTGCGATCTGAAAATCCTAGTAAAGATTTTTTGGCCTTCCCTTAATACCAAAGAAGTCTGAAATTTTTTTTTTAACTTTAAAGACAAAATTGTGTCTATTTAGAGCATTAAGAAGTGAATACGTTGATATTATACAGTACTATACACACATTTTATGCCTTTCTGGGTTTCTAAACTGTTCTGTCATCTGTCGGCCTTCATGTGTCATCTGCGGCTTCCGCAAAACTCCCCAGAAATTCTCATTTAATTTCTCATGCTGACCCACGATATATCAAAACCGTTGATAGGGAAAGTTGCAACGTGGATAGAAGTTACTTATAGGACATCAGTATAGATATTAGCAACTCCCAATAATCTAATCCAAAGATCCCCAACAGGGTGTCTGTGGGACCCATGGAACCCATTCATGCCTTTCTTGGCATCCACAACATGTTTTTTAGAAGAGGACGAAGGGCTAGCTGCAGGTTTTGCCCAACCAGGTTTCCGACTGATTGAACCAGACCAGGTGCTCGGGAGCAACAGCCGCAGAAGGCCCTTGCTTTCACATCCTGTAGGTGAGCTCCCAAAGGCACCTGGTGGGCCACTGCGAGTAGCAGAGAGCTGGACTAGATGGACTCTGGTCTGATCCAGCTGGCTTGTTCTTATGTTCTTATGTTCTTAACCTGCCACGGTGGCACAAGGACCTTCACTGCTTGACTGAAGGTAAGCTACGGCAGTCATTTCGCAGCTGAATCCACCAAACTGTGCTAGAGATCCAAAGGTGCCTGCCAGCACAAAAAGGTTGGGGAGCCCTGATCTAATCCATCAGGCAAAGACCTGCTTCTCGGTGCTGTTTGTTGGCCATCTAAGGCAGCTAGTTAAGACACTGTGAAAACCAGAAAGCTGGACTTGAGGAACCTCTGGTCTGAACCATCAGGGCTCTTCGGAGGTTCTTAATGTCTCTCGGTTGTTTCTGCCTGCAGGATAGGGTGAAGAGTGGAAAGTGAGAGAAAAGGGTAGGAGGCGGGGTTTTAGTAGGATTAGTTGTGGCCTAGTAGGATGATTGGGTTTTTCTGACAGGATTAGGTGGGTGTAGGAAGGAGTGGACTAGCACCCCAATATTGGGAGGCTGGGCCCAGAAATCAAGAAGGCAATGGCTGAGGTGTGAGGTAGGCATGGGCACCAACCAGCATGGGTGTCCTGTTTCTGATTGGGATCTTGGAGCCCCAGGTTGTTCCCTAGGTGAGAGGTGGAGAATGCACTGCCGTAGAAGGGCTGGAGGTATTAGAGGGGGTGTAGGGGCAGTTCAGTGGCTGAGGTGCAATCATGTGCCCGGGGGGGGGGGAACTGGGGGTGGGGAGGCAGGAGCTCAGTACTAAGGGGATAGAAGGATTGTACCTGACATTGGGTCATAGAGACAGAACAGTGTTGCTGTTGATTTATGGTTCACTCAGCTGCCCAACAGAGTCCCTGTTCGAGTTGACAGGGGCACTCTTGGGAGATGGTGTTGAGGCTCCCAGAATTACTGTCTTGCAGGACTTCAATCTCCACTTTGAGGATGCCTCATGTTCATCGTCTGGGGGACTCATGGCCACCATGACAACCATGGTGTCTCAGTAGATCTTGGGCCCTACGCGTGCGGCAGGCAGGACATATCCTCGACCTGGCATTTGTCACCAAATTGGCACGGAGCGATCCATTAGCGGAGGGATGTGCTGTGCATTGTCATGAATAGATTATTATCTGGCGAAATTCGGACTGAGGCTGCCCCTCCTCTGCAGGGATCAAGGACCCATTCTAATGGTCCACCTTTGAAGCAAGACGGAATCCAATGGATTTCTGAGGGCTCTGGTGGATTTCCCAGCCGACATGTCCAGTGGTGAATAAATAAATAACAATAAATGATAAATAAATAACTTATAAGCTATATTAAAACAATATTATCCCACATTTCTTGCTCAGGAAATACCCTCCCTGAACACATCAGGAAGGCATCTTCACTGCAGACTTCCAGGAAATTATATAAAGCAGAGCCTGCTTGGAAATGTCGAGGGGGAAGGGAGAGGGGGTTTAGTATCGGAGGGAAGGGAGAGGAGGTTTAGTATCAGAATCATTGCAGTAGTTCCGGGTATACTGCGTTGTGATTTTTTTACAGATTGACTGTAAATTCACTGCAACCTACCTTGTGTGAAACAGGTAGGATAAAAGTGTCATAATGACAACAAATATATATTGATTCAAACAAACTAGCACCTTTTTTATCAGAGTGTACCCAAAACTGGATGTTGATTAGAACTTGAGTTTTACTTGCTTGCGAATATGTAGCCTTGGGTAGTCCCCAGGAAAAGAGATTTATTTCCCAGCTTTACGATTGTGGCAAAAGCAAAGAAAAGCCCCATGAAGCGTGCAGGTTAAATTGACAGGGAGAGGGAGGTAGCCTCACAGCAGGGGGGGGGGGGGGGGGGGGCGGGGAAGGTGCAAAGAAAATCATTCAGTGTAGTTTCATTTCAGGGTGGAAGTTCACCCCTTTAGTATTCAGTACCAAGATTACCCCAGAAGAGAAAAGTTATGGAAACCAGATACAACTATACTCCTTTTTGACTAACTACGAGCATCGGCAGAAAGGAGAATCCTGCCAGATCTTTTCTGTGAGCAGCAATCCTCGTCTCTAGTCCAACTACAAGGGGAAAGTCTCTTCGGGCCAGAGGAAAGGCCCATTGCCAATAGAAAGGAACTGTAGAATCGAACCCAATGTGTTGTTCAAGAGTTTTCTTTTGAAAACAGTTTTAGAGCGGTAGCCATGTTTGCGTGCGGTAGAACAGTCAAATTTGAGTCCATTAGCATCTTAGACCAAAAAAGAATTTCATGGTATGCGCTTTGACTCTTGAAAACTTGTACCTTAAAACTCCTGCTAAAACCAGGATTGGTTTTTAGTTATGTCACACAAGGGTACGTATTCGTGCAATGTTTAAACTTTTTTGGTAAATGAATTCCATTCACCCATTCACGATGTCACGCTCTTCTAATGGTTTCTGTAAGATCACTTTAGGCAATTTTTCTATCTAAGCAGGGGTTTCCACTGATTTCTTACAAGGGCCAGATATGACATAAATGTGATTTGCTCGAGCCGGGTCCTGGGCAGGGGCTGTCTTGGCTGGTGATCCCCCAGCAAGCTTATCAGCCCAGATTAGCACTGGAGGAGGGAGTGGCTATGTTGGCCCAGAACGACAGTGGGGGTCAGCACTGTGGGGGGGGGGGGGGGGCTGCCCACAGCAGGGTCACCAGTCCAGATCTGCACCGAGGGGCAGGTGGCTCCCCAGACCAGGTAGGAAGTGAGCTGAGTACTTAGACTAGTGAGCCCACAGTGGGATGGGCTGGATGCTGGGGGGGGGGGGGGGGGGTTTCCTCAGCCTGCTCATGGGCCTAATAAACCCTCTCAAGAGGCTGGATCTTGTTCCTGAACTGCATGTTTGACAGCCCTGATCTAGAAGATATGGTCACAGATGCTTGATTTTGCAGTTATCATTATTATTATTAGTTTAATTTATTATATATTATTTATACTTATTATTATATTTATTATTGCCAAAGCTGTGAATTTGTGTCTGCAGAGATAACATGCCTCTTCTTCACAGTTAAAAATAGTTACATAATAAGCAGAGCTGAGAAAAAGATCCCATTGTTCCTTTGCAAATGTATGCAAACAGAATCAACCCCTTACCTCTTAAGTGCTAAGTTTCAAGACATTCAGTGAATATACGATTGTTTGGAGAGCAACAGATCTGCACAAGAGCTAAGTGTGAGGAGGGTGAAGCAAGTGGTAAAAATGAAAGTGAAACCTTTTGAGTAGAATGTTCCACAAGTCTTAGGAAAATTGTGTGTTTGGCCTGAGGTTTATCATATCGTTCTTTCCCTGGAGAAGAAAATCTATGACAGCAGGCTGTAACAGAGACCCAGTTTGGGAATATTTTAATAAAGTTCCTTGACCTATGAGTAAGGCTGAAAGGCATGCAAAATGCACGCACTGCAACAAAGAAATGCAAGGCCTGGTGGTATGAATGAAACTGGAAATAGATAATAATGAAATTATTGGGAGGTGAACTATGTATTTCTAACAGTGTAAGCAAATCAGCATTTTTTTTATGTAACTGCAAAACTAATCTGAAAAGTTACTGTTCAAAAAATGAAACCTTCATCTGGTTGTAAGTAATAACAATATACCAGGAAGAATGAGTGGGCAACCCACAGAAAATCCCAAGGAAATGCCTGTTGGTGAAATTACTGGCTCCAAAAATACCCAACTGTCTTGTGCAATATGCATAGACGTTGCCACAAAATTGGCCCATTTCCCTCTCAATGGTTTGACACGTCTTTGGCAACCCAAGGTCTTTGCAAACAGACTTCTCAGGAGAAGGAGAAAAAGAGAGGAGCAGAAACAAAGCAAGAACAATTTCCGTGCTCTTACCCAGACATTCCTCCCCTGCTCATCACGTGATCAGGCCCTGCTGGATCAGGGATGCCCCGCTCCCCACCTAGCAAAGAAAAAGCAAGAGATATTGTTCAAGCTTTCCAGGCTTTCCCCCCTGTAAATTAAAAGAAATTAGTTAAAAAGAGTGCAAAGCTAATAGGATAGCTATACATGTGGGTTTGGCCCCATCTCCAACTGGTGGGCCAAACCCCCTCCAGCTTTATCCCACCCCCCACCCTTGGACCAGGCTCAGCTTGAGAAAGTGTAAAGAAGAACACTGCGTGGGTCAGTTAGCCAGACAGCAGTACAGCATGCATTACAACTTGGATTCTACTGCCTGCAAAACTGGAAATCAGTCTTGGCAGGATCTAGAGTAAATGAAGGGTAGGTGTGCCTCTTAAACTGAGAAACCATCATCGGCTACTCTCCTGCAGTGTGACTTGGAAACACATCACCCTGACCAAGCTTATAAAGCAAAAGGCAATTGGGGAGGGGGTTCCAGAGTCTCTTTCCTCTTGGGACCCAAACCAGCCTGGTACCTTGCCACCTCTTGTGGTCATGTTCCATCATCTCTCCATCCTGCCAGGATCGGTCCTGATGGCCCTCAAGCTTGCGCCCGTGATCTCCCCAGTCGCGTCCATCACTGGGGAGGAAAAACCCAGAAGAAAAGGTCGAATGGGGACTCCGGTGCGCAGCCAGAAGACTAACAGCCCCGGCCCCAGCCTGGTGGAACGCTCTGTTGAACGACATCAGGGCCCTGCAGGATCTGGTACAGTTCCGCAAGGCCTGAAAGACAGAGCTACTCTGCCAGGTTTATGGTTGAAGACAGCAATGCTATTCCATCTGTAGGGCCTCCCCTCCCTTACTTGTTCCCTCTTCCTTTGTTCTCTCTCTCCCCCCTTTTAGACCAGTATGAATGGGGCTTGGAGATACACTCTTTGAATTACTTGACCCTTGAATGGATTTTTATGGTGCCAGTATTATTGGAAATGTCTACATTTTTATTATATTTCAGTGTATTTTATGCTGCTAATGTATGATGCCCTGTATCCATATGGAGAAAGGCGACTTATAAATCGAATCGAATGACGTAAAGAAATGCTAGTTAAAAATGCTGAGGAGCCTTCCACTGAACCAAGGGGCTCGCAGAACATTTGGTATCCGCGGAAAGCTCCTCGTGCCAGGGCAAGCAGAACCCCGGTGCTTCCATAAAGACACAAGGGCTTGCATGGCACGCTGCAAAAGAAAAACAGTGAAACATAAAGGATATGAAACAAAAATAATTTGAAATGGATAAACAGAGCAAAAAGGAACACAGTACATCTACCCCAAACTGCATTAATGTAATCATAACATAGTGGACCCCCATATGACATGGTAATTTTACCAGAGAAACCATTACAAAATCTTTAAATCGCTATCTTCTGTCCACCAACTCCACACTGTCTTTACCAGTCAGTTTCTTATATCTTAATCATTATCAAATTAATAATCTTCCAGTTTACTGTCAAAGGTTTTCATGGCCGGATTCAACTGGTTGTTGTGGGTTTTCCGGGCTGTTTAGACACAGTGTGTAACAGATTTCTCTCTGTGATACACCTCTGAAGATGCCAACCACAGATGCGGGCGAAACGTTAGGAACAAGATCTACCAGACCATGGCCACACAGCCTGGAAAGAAATGCAAGGCCTGGAAAACCCACCACAACCAATCTTCCAGTTGTTTTTAATTTTACACGATTGATTCAGTTTCATATAAAAATAAAGTCCCCCCTCTCATCAGATTCGTGATATTTTTGGCTTCCTGTGGGTAACAAAGCCAAGCCTTGCTCGGAACTCTGCAATGCTGAAGACCCCAGATGGAACACCCTTTTTCTTTCTGGAAGGCACTGTTGCACCAGGGCACAGCCACTGGCCATTTCAGATGCTCAACTGGCCAGCAGAGGGCCTTGGACTGCTCACCTGGATGGTGGAGGTCGCCCTTCGCTCAACCTTCGTTCAGTCCCGTAGCCTCCCCAGCTCTCCCGTGAGTCTCGCGAGTGGTGGTCAGGCCCTCCGTGCCGGTCATTGGGATAGTGCTAAAAAAGACCAGAGACAGGTGGGATGGCACTTGAGGTGAAGCAGCGGCCTCTAAAAGAGTTGCCTCAGCTCTCAGCAGCCCTGTGAACAGAAGCGTGCAGGGGTACTGCCACCAACTGCAAGCATGAAGACGTGTCTTTGGGGTGCAAGGAGCAGTCCTGATAAATGGGAGGAAGCAGCAGCCAGGAATCTTTGGATGAGAGGATCTGGTTGAGCTCTGTACAAAAGATGTGGCTGAGGCTATGGGAAACAGGACAAGGCCAACAGCACAGACTCATAGAGAGAAGCAGTGCGCCCCCTCCTCAATTGGTGGAAGCTTTGAGCTTCCTGGAGCTTTCCAATATCTTTTTTTTTCTTCTCAACATGTTGCTGAGCATGGTATAAACAGCCTGGGACTCCTCCTAACCTAGATCCTAAGCCACTGCAGAAGCCTTCCGGGCAGAGCCAAAACACTTTTGACAAATCAAATCAATGTATAGTTCAGACAACAAAAACAACACACTTCTCTGTGACACATGCACACAAACCAAGGCTGCTTAAGAAGTTCATACCTGTCCAAATCGATCGGGAGGTCCTCTTGAACCTTCTCTCCTGGGAGAAGGGTAAGAAAAAGGAATTCAACATGGCATACACAGAATCTTGCAATACACAGAGGGACCTCTGCAGCGGGAGCTAAAAATGCAGAGGTAGCTACATGCAATGAGAACATTTCCTTGAGAGGATCACTGGGATTTGGCTGCCGTCGAGACTTGGCGATTTTTACTAGGATCCAAACCCTCAACTGCTTCGGCAGCTTCAGTCTACCATCAATGCATTAGCTCAAGGCCACCACTACTTAAAGTATTTATTCATCACCATTCTACCTTACAGGAACTCAAGGTATTTTACAGTGTAAATAATAATAAAAAAACCCCAAAATACATGAAAGCCACTAATTAAAATAAATGATTTAAAATTGCCACTAGGCAGAAGAACCAATCAAATGCCATCATGAATAACACTGTCTTCAGCAGCCTTCTAAAGATCGAGAGTCAGGGGGCCAGGCACACTTCCCTGGGGAGGTGATCACTGAACTGCAGAGCTACCACTGAAAACGTCCTGTCTTAAGTACCCACCAAAATGAGCTTGTGTGACAGAAGGGAATAGGAAGGACCACTCTTTGAAATCTTAGCTCCAAAGCAGAATTGTATGGGAGACGATCCTTCAGTTACTCCAGGTAATGTGGGGCCAATGTCACATAGCACACTGCCAAAACCTCAGAGGTTGCACTGTGCTCAACTGCTACCAAAACCATCTGAAAGTGGTTTGAAGTATCCATCGAGTTTCCTTAATCCCGAGAAAGGCCAACGTGGGAACAGACAACAGTAACAGTAAACCTTTATTAGGCATACAGGAAGGGACAGCACAAGCTAACCTGTCCACAGCATGGTCTTGGTATCGGCCACGGTCTCTGTGGTCAAACCCGTGGAAACGATCTTGCCTTCTAAAGTCGGAGTGGTATCGGTCCTCCATAGCCATCCGCTTCGTCTCAGGCCAGTACGAATCGTCACGCCTGTGAAGAGGGACTTATTCAATCCTCAATAGCGCTTTCCCCTTCTGGCCCCACCCTCATAAGGGGCAGGCAGCTACTTGCTCCACCCGCATTCAAAGTGGATGTTTATTTCCCTTTGGTTTAAACCTCTCCATGGTCAAGAGGCACTCAGGTGGCAAGAAAAATAAACAGGAAACAAAGATCAGGACAACAGAGTGGAAAAAAAATCAATAAATTCAGAAGGAACCGCAGCACTGAAGCCAGTGAGAGCAGAATGGTAGTGGGGGAAAAAATTATGAGTGTCAGCAGGAGATGATGAAGCAGGAGAAGAAGAAGAAGAGTTTGGATTTATATCCCCCTTTTTCTCCTGTAGGAGACTCAAAGGGGCTTACGATCTCCTTGTCCTTCCCCCCTCGCAACAAACACCCTGGGAGGTAGGTGGGGCTGAGAGAGCTCCAAGAAGCTGTGACTAGCCCAAGGTCACCCAGCTGGCGTGTGTGGGAGTGTACAGGCTAATCTGAATTCCCCAGAGAAGCCTCCACAGCTCAGGCATCAGAGCAGAGAATCAAACCCGGTTCCTCCAGATTAGATACACGAGCTCTTAACCTCCTATGCCACTGTTGGCCTAGGAGCTAGATTAGGAGCTAGATTAGAGTCCAGTTGCACCTTGGAGGCCAAGATGATTTTCAGGATATGAGCTTTCGATATAAGCTCAGATCAAATATTACATTTGTCAGGTATCTGACAACGGAGCTCTGACTAGCAAAAGCTCACACCCAAAACCCTTGTCGGTCTCTCAGGTGCTACTAGACTTGGATCTATCTTTGTACTGCAGACCAATACGTCTACCCTCTGAAACATGGGCTATATATAAAAATACCATACAACAGGAGACAGACAAATGAGCCACAGAGAGGAGCAAAATCCAGCCAACATCACCCGCTGAATGAGAGAAGCCCGGATGAATAAAACGCTTTCATTTCATACATAACATTTAACAGAGGCAGTTCCAGCCAAGCAGCCTGCCCCCATCAGAACAATGCACAACAGGAGTGTCCAGCCAGGGCTGTATGTGTGGAGGCAGCTCTTAGAAGGCACTTAGGCCAGATGCAGCAACCGGAAAAAGCTCTTCCAACAACTGGCATAACATGCTCAGCTGCAGAAAATGTGCATAGCCAACGGCGGGTGTGTGAAAGAGGGAGATGAGAATGTGGCACAGTCCATGGCTAAGATTTCAACCCAGGGAGAGCCACATGATGCTATCAATTCCTAAAATGAGAGGGGACTCCCAGCAGATCCCCAGGCCGACTGCGCACACACGAGACCGCGGAGAGATGCTCACCTCCCATCGGGATTGTAGGGCCGCCGCAGGGCCGAGCGCCTCTCCTGCTCGTAGCGCAGCTGCTCCTGCTGCCGCCGCAGCTCCTCCCTCTCGCGCTGGATGCGCTCCTGCTCCCGCCGCCTCTCCTGCTCAATGTGCATGCGCTCCCGTTCCAGGCGCTCTCTTTCCATCCGCTCCCGATCTAAGCGCTGCCTCTGGAACTCCAGGCGCTCCCGTTCTCGCTGGAGCCGCTGCCTCTCATCCCGCTCCCGGACAGTCTGGACCCTTTGCTCTCGGTCCCGCCGTTCACGCTCCCTGCTTAATCCACACAAACAGGAACACCCCCCACCCTTTATTAGAACCATCTGTGAGATTGGGAAGGCCACAGCAAGGATGCGGCAAGACAGGAAGATGAGAAAAACTTTGCCTGAGCTCACCTCACACTTCTGCACAAAATGGGTCATGTTTGTTTGTCCTTATGCTGATAACCCTCATCTCACCCCTTACAAAGGGACTTGGGGCAGCTTGCAAATCACATCCAGTAACTATCAAGGTATTATCGTGTTCTACTTTTCTCACCACCAGCCACAACTCACGGTGGGCTTGCAAAGCCAGGAATCTCTAGCAGTGCATTACAGATTTAATTACAGGGAGGGAGATTATGTATAAACTACAGTACATTTTCGCTGATTCAGGAATATGCTCTGCCTAACAAGATGCCTTTCAATTTGCACAGCCAACCAGAAGACCTGCTGGGCAAAAGCCCCACCTAGCCCTGCTCACTTGACAGGCTCCAGGAAAGGTGCTTGCGGGCACCACACTGAGGACCTTGGTTGTAAGGTAACATAACTTGTATGGCCTGAGACAAACCACATCCAGCAGCTGTCAGAACTTCACTCAACCTGCCAGTTTTGCCTTCCACTACAGCACTAGTCACTTGTTCGGGAAGGTGCACAATGCTCGCTCTCTCACAGTACCTATGAGGGCCTAATCTCCTTCCAAGGCATGCTTGGTTGGGATGAGAGAGCAACGTTGGCTGGGGACGGGCATGGTGCCACCCAAGGCATATGGTCAGGACTCGGCATCACAATGGGGAATCTTCCACATGTTTTCACGTGGGCCCAGGTGCATACTACGCCTCTCGCTTCTGCAGGATTCCTCCTGACAGGCGCTCCTCACCCACCCGGCCTACCCACCATCTGCCACTTCCTCAAACAGCTGCAGCCGGCGGTCGGGACTGGTCCTTTATACAAACTCTGATCTCCCGCAATAAAAACCAGCAACTGTGATTGGGGCGCAACACTAGAAACAGCAAGAGACATGGTTGTTCCCACAAAGGTTCACCTGCCCTTTGCTTGTTTCTATAGAGCAACGTTTTGCCTCACGCGGGCGTGCTCGTTTTCAGATTCACCCTCACCGCCTGGTTCATCAAATCAGCAATTTTGGGGCTGGATGGAATTAAAAGGCGGAAACCAAAGCACTGGGACGCTGAAAGGTATAAGGACACAGCTGTAGAGTGGGGAACTGCGGTTAATCAAAATACTGTGGATGTTATTCGTATTTTGTAGCGTTGAACACGCCTGGTGCCGCCTTCCTCAGAATCAGGGCTCTGGACCGTCAACGTCAGCACCGTCTACTCCAGGGGTAGGGAACCTGCGGCTCTCCAGATGTTCAGGAACTACAATTCCCATCAGCCTCTGTCAGCATGGCCAATTGGCCATGCTGGTAGGGGCTGATGGGAATTGTAGTTCCTGAACATCTGGAGAGCCGCAGGTTCCCTACCCCTGGTCTACTCAAACTGGCAGCAACTCTCCAGGGGCTCTGACAGAGGTCTTCCCCATCACCTGCTGCATGGCCCTCTTTAGCTGGAGCTGCTGGGGAGTGAACCTGGCACCTTCGTTACTGCAAGAAAAGGCTCTTCCACTGAGCCACCGTCCTCCCTGACAGAATGATGAATGCTAATTTCATGAAATGCTAATTAGGTTATCAATCCTAGCTAGCACTTTTATTATTTATGGTGCACACGGCCCAACCAAGTTATACTTAGGTCAGCTGCAGCCCTCAGATTCTTGACACTCTTCACCTAGCGCAGTGATGGTGAACCTTTTCAAGACCGGGTGCCCAAACCGCAACCCAAACCCCACTTATTTATCGCACAGTGCCGACACTGTAATTTAACCTGAACACTGAGGTTTTAGTTTAGAAAAAACGGTTGGCTCCAAGGTGCACATTACTCGGGAGTAAGCTTGGTGGTAGTCGGTGCCTTTGCTTTGAAGGAACCCTGCAACGCTTTGAATGTGTGAATCACCGCCCTAGGAGGGTTTAGAGGCAAGTCCCATTGCCAGCAACCGAGCTTACTCCCAGGTAAAGGATTGCGCTTCAGTTCTTCCCATGAAAATCAGTGGGGCTTAACAGCACATAACAGGGTTACCTACAAGTCATGCTCAGTGGCCCGGGTCAGCCTAGATGTGTGGGGGGCGATTCCCCCTCCCCCCAAAACCCCATGATGAACTCTGTGCACGCGTGCCCACAGAGAGAGCTCTGAGTGCCACCTCTGGCACCCATGCCATAAGTTCGCCACCACTGACCTAGCGTGTTTTTTCCCCCTGCCCTTCCTCCAAGGACCCCAGGGTGGCTCTCTCTCCCTCACAACAGCCCAGTGACTTTAGACAGAGAACAAAACTGGTCTAGAACAGCATGCTCCAGGACTGCGTGAGGATCCTAACACAGATTCCCAGTCCAAGTCTCTTAACCTACATCAACTGGCTCTCTATAAACGTTTGCAAGACTAACAGAGAAATAAGTGGAGAGAGGCTGAGGCACAGACCGACATGGAAGAGACTCTACGGTGGGCGAGGGGGGAGGGGAACGGAGAACATAATAATTGCATGTCTCCACAGAAGACAAAAAAGGTAGCCTGACAACGTTTAATCAGGAAGATAGGAAAGCGCGAGCTTCATGCCATGCGACGACTAAGAGGAAAATGTGTCACGCTCTCAAATAAAAGAGCACTTTAAAATACCCACTTGGAACAATGGGGATGGGGGGGAGCGCGGCACAGTAGACTTTGCTCTGAAGCCGAACGATCCCCATTAACAGCAAGCAGATAGCACGGGTGCTGAAACGAGCGACAGCCGAAGAATAGATAACGTCAGCTGAGCACAAAGTCATCGCTGGATAATGATCTCCGGCTGCTGTGCAAAAGCAGAGGTTTTGAATTGGGAGGAGAAGGGGGGGGAAGGTGGAGGGGCAAACTCTACCTCCTCTTGGAGTCTGCAGTTCAGATAGCAAGGGCGGAATTAAGGAAGAGGCAGCTTTTAAGGACCGCCCCAGAGCCACCATTTTAAAACACGGTTAGTCAAAGCTGCATGGCTGCAACCATAAATACATCACCAGGCCATCCACTGGTGCTCTTGAGATGTCACCTGGGAAGGTGCCCATCTTTCTAGGAGAGGTGGCCCAAAGGCCTAGACTTGGCGCAGTGGGAAACTGGCTGGTCAAATGTTGATCACTTCTTACTTGGTCACGCTCAAATATTCCTTGAAATCAAGAATACCACTACAAAGAGGGCAGCTTCCTTAATTAAAAACCCATTTGTCCAGGGTACAAAACAAGGAATCCGGGCCCTCTTAAAAATCCTTGAGCAGAACAAGGGAAGGCTGGGACAGAACTCTCCCTCTGGACCACCAAGACCTGCAGGCATCTCCAATCAGAGCGTCCCACCAGGACTTTGAATACTTGGATTCAAATCCCCCACAATGCCATGGATAATACGAAGTCAGTCCACACTCTCCGTCTTAACCGACCTCACATGGTTACTGCCAGGATAAACTGGAGGAGCGAACTGTGGCAAGGAATAAATGGAATAAGTAAAATAAATACCCAGCCCTGGAAGTGTGAGACTTGATCACAGTTCTCAGAAGCTTCCAAATCCTAAACAAGGTATACCCAAATTCCAAATGCAGACATTCACGTGCCCAGGAACGCCTGAGCTCCAGTGTTGTGTGATGCCTGGCAATTACAGGGCACGAACTTGGAGCCGAGTGTTAGCAAAGTTACTGGGCAACAGACACCACAGGCTCCCAAGATTCCAGGTCATTTCATACAACCCGGCTCAGCTAACAGCAACACTTTGTGCCAGAATCTAAGCAGGTGATCTAATTGCGAGTGCCCAATCAGAAGCCTTGGTGGGCAAAAGCCCCACCCACACTTCACACACTTTCCAAAAACGCCCGGTGGTCATCAGGAAAGGTGTCACTGGAGACCTGTGATACGTGCAATTACAAATGGCATTAAAATAACACAGAAACAAATGAACCAGGAACGCCAGGAGGGTGAGCTGTCCCCTCAACAATAACCCAGGAAGGCATGAAGGAACAAAGAAAGGCGTCTTTTGTAAGCACTGGCTGCAAAGTCAGCAGCTCTCCTTTCCCCAAGCGAGAAGCGTATAAAAACTAGCAGCATCAGAAGGGAAGCAGGCAGGGCTGTGAATCCTGCAGACTCATTCTGCCACCTGAGGTCCTTCCAAGGGACCTCCCCTTGACACGTGATACTTGGAACAGTCCTGCATTAAAGAAGGTTCTTTACACTGAAGGAAAACACCTTCGCTAGGGGCACAGTTCCATGGGATGCAGAACAGTGCTCCAGACAAGGGGAAAGAATAGTGGCAGACACACACAAACACATGACCCAGCTCTGGTATTGACTCAGTTTTCTGAACCATCAGTTAACAAGGTAGGCAGGGATGCCACTGGCTCAAACACGTCCTTTGAGGAATGAGAGCCGCCTTCTGAGGACTTGTCAGCCCAGAAGTCCTATCAGTCAACAACAGCAATAATAGGTTTGTCAGCGGGTCCCCGTGGGAGGTGAGGTCTCGGCCCAACGCCCTCAACTCCTTCCCTCTGGAAATAGCAGGTGCCAGCTGGGGAAATGAGCGACCCCTGTGGAGGGAGTGTTATCCCTGGGCAGCCGTCCAACTAAGGGGTAGCTGATACACTGCCCAATCTTCTTGTGGTCTGAAAAGGTATGCTGCTAGTGGTACCTGTCCTTGAATAAGCATGTCACCTTTCTAAAGGATAATACCTAAAGGAAGCAAACAAGAAGGAAAAACACAGCATCACAGCAACAAACACAGCACACATCCAACAACACAAAACAGTCGTGAGAAGGATGAGTCTGATATCTCTTCCTGAAAACCAAAAGAGGAGGTGTAGCCATGCATTTGGGGGGGAAGGGGGGGGGGAGAGACCACTATAAATGTCCTGTTTTTCCCTACAACAGATCTTGCCTGGTGCAAGGATGGAAAACAACGTAGGTCCTGAACTGAAGAACATACTTCGTCTGTGGGCTTGCCTTGCGTCTGGACAGGTTGGATTCACAACCAGCTGCATTCTTCTCTGTCTTTACTTAATTTATTGGATTTGTATCCCGCCCTATCCCCGCGGGGGAACTGTATTGGGTGGTGTTCTGCTTTTGCAACCCATCTCTTTCTAAAAGGGGACACACCCATTTGGACCACTGGCACCACGCTTTAGGACCCAGCAGTATATAGCTAACAACTGAGGACCAGGAAACAGCCATTCTTTAAAGATGAAGCCCGTAAAAAGAAAACCTACCAATGTCCAGGGAAGAATTTTACCAACTCAACCGTGTGCCATTCTGAAGGAAATGAATTTCACAGGGGGTGGGGGTGAGGAACAAATGACCCACCTACGGCGTTCCGTCTCTCTGATCTCTCGCTCCCGCTGCCTCTGTCGCTCCCTTTCTCTCTGCTCTTTGATTTTATCGAAAGACAGGATATCTTGCTTCTCTTTGCTCTCTGACTTGCGGTCTTGGCTTTTCGTGCTCTGAAATTAGCAAGGAAAAGAACCACCGCAGGCAGTAGTCAGGAAGGACAAAAGAAAATATATCTTTACACAACAAGTGATTAAAATGTGAAATTTGCTGCCAGAGGATGCAATGATGGCTGCAGGCACAGACAGATTTAAAAGGGGATTAGACAAATGCATGGAGGATAGATCTGTGTGTGGCAACGAGCCATGGTGACTAAAGGGAATCTCCGCACTCAGAGGCAGTCAACCTCTGAATCTCAGGTGCCAGGAGGCAGCACTGGGGAAACAGCCTCTATGCCTGCTGTGCCCTTCCAGAGGAACTGGTTGGCCATTGTATGAGAGAAAATTGGACTAGACGGACCACTGGTCTGATCCAGCAGGGCTCTTCTGATGTTGGTTAGGGGGAGTGGAATGAAAGTATATTTTTCAGAAATGAAGTTGATCCACAAACTTCTCTTCTGGCTGTGACAACAAGTAGAAGTATGTCCACCACCCACCCCTGCAACTGTTTGGGTGAATTAAAAAATTAGGACTATTTAGAAGCACATCAAGGGAATGTTCTGACAGGTGGCCCGTCTGAGATAAAAATGGCCACACTGACTATCCATCTCGCACTGTGTCTGCAAACAGCAGGACTCACAAAGCCTGACAGTTAAAAATGCAGTTTATCTCCAAACCTCTCTTCCCTTCTCTACGCCATACAAACGCCAGGGAGTTTCTCAGCCACCTGAAACCAGCCTAGATGTACTTCCTGTTTTACCATCACTATAGGTCATGGGGACATCATGTGACTTGGGAGGAAGAACTGTCGGACTGATGGGCACAACTTTCCACAGCCTGTTTTGAGGGGAAACTCAAATCTTCAAAAGATGCCAAAAAACTTACTCGCTCTTTTGACGTGGTTGTGGTTTTCACGCTGATAACTGGCTCTCCTTTAGACTGGTCCATAACCACCGTCCGCTCGGTTCCCTGAGTGGCTGTTATCACACATGCAGAAAAAAAACCCCCGAACAATAAACGTATTAGGTGCTTCAGTATCCCAAAACGTCTCCAGGAGTGAGAGGCAGATGTATCTTGAAATATTCAAGCCCAATTAAGTTCTGAAACACAAATCCTTTAAATATTTTATACTGGTTGATTTCTGCCTGCTGCCGAATCTGTAGCCATCAATGTTAATGAGCATTTCCCAGAAGTCTAGACGGTGCAACAAGCGCACTTCTCCCCGCCAGTTAAAAATCGAAATGCCGCCCTTGCGTCTTGCTCTGGGAATCATGGTGATGAGCATCTTCCTTCACAGGATAGTGGCAAGTTCAACACAGTAACTCACACAGAGACAAAAGGCACTCTCTTCCCAGGTAAGAACACTGTTCTCCATCCCTGTTATCGGGAGCAAATGAGCAATCCAGTCATATCTGTGGCAGGCCTATTCTTCCCTGAAGATGGCGGATTAGAAAACAGGAAAGCCAGAACAGTGCATCATGCAGAGAAGCAGCTAGCAGCCTGCTGTATGGGTGGGCTTACCAAGGTGTTCATTTAATGGTAGACTGATAGTTCTCAGAAGTCAGGTCCACATGCCTGGGCTGAAACCCTGGCTTTATGCAAATTCCAAACTGGATATGGAGAACTCTCCAAAATTGAGGGGAAAATTCCACCCACCTTTCCAAGCACGGTGTAAGATTATTTAGGAGTCGTCTCCAGCAGATACACAAGCCTGAAGCTTTTTAACACCAGTACAGCAGTTTAATCACCTGATGTAACAGAGGTTGCAGGGTCTGCAGAGTCCGCCTGGTTCTCCGCGGTTTCTTTTTCTTCTCCACCATCTTTGTCTTCCAACTTACTCGCATCGTCCTTTTTGTCTGCTTTCTCTTCTTTTTTAACCCCAGGAGGCCTGGAAGCAAAATGAGCTTAGCACATCACAGAACGGGTGCACACAGACTCAAGTCTGTGCTGCTGACACGTAGGACACAAAGAGGCCTGCGCAGATCAGAATGTGTTCAGGAATCATCAACCAAGACAAATGTTCTATGCAGAAAAGCCTGTGTTGAGTGTTTGTTTCCAGCTTTGATGTGATCAAGGGATGGGGGCAAGGAAGGCACCTCCGTGGGCAAAGCTCACTTGAATGGCCCATACAGGAATCCTTTACGCTGGGCAGACCTGAAGGTCAGGTCACAGGCCAGAAAGGTGCCTCAGCATCATTTTGTCTCCACAAAGACCCTTTCTGCACGGGCCAATTAAACTGGGAAAACACCAGTAAGAAGCCTGGACTGGAGGGGAACTTCGCATGGATCTCGCTCTGCATTTTCCCTCCCAGTCCAGGTTGTTCAAGAATTGCGATTTTTGCAATTCTTTTGTTTTAATGCGCCTCGCAGCCCCGGCCAAGCAAACAGCCACAGCTGCGAGGAACGTTATGTGGCTGCGGGGTTTTTTTGGTCCCCTCCTGATGGCTCCCATCTGTGGAGTCACGGAGGCACAAAGGGGCGTATTATAGCTGCGGGGGTTCATTCATGCCTGCCTGCAAAGCCATGGACTGGTGGAAGGTAAATATGAAAAAAAAACGTGCCTCCATGCAAAGGCGCGTGCTCTGGCCGATGTGCTGGCTGTCCAGGGGGCAGCCAGCCATGTGAACAGCCGGGGCTATGCCGGGTTTGTTTATCTCAGCTGCAACCTGCTCAGAATTTGCTGTGCAGAA